>NC_137119.1:15076821-15676821 GCF_949357685.1 Gobio gobio | reverse complement strand
CCAAAGGTCAAAAAGTCACTCATTCACTTTCCTTCTGGTTCCAATAAGTAGCTAAAAGGTCTACAAAAGGTTTTAAATTTAATTTAAATTTTTTTTTACATATTATGGCTGTACAGAAGTCCATATTTGACCGACTGAACATATTTTTGTCCCAAAGGTCAAAAAGTCACTCAATGACTTCCCTTCTGTTTCCAATAAGTAGCTTACAGGTCTAAAAAAGGTTTACATTTTTTTTTTTTTTGCTGTACAAAGTCTATATTTGACCTACTGAACAATTTTTTTTCCCAAAGGTCAAAAAGTCACTCATTGACTTTCCTTCTTGTTCCAATTAGTAGCTAAAAGGTCTAAAAAAGGTTTAAATATTTTTTTTATATATTATTATGGCTTTACAGAAGTCCATATTTGACCTACTGAACAAATTTTTGTCCCAAAGGTCAAAAAGTCACTCATTCCCTTTCCTTCTGATTCCAATAAGTAGCTAAAAGGTCTACAAAAGGTTTTTTTTATTTTTTTTATTTATTTATTTGTTTTTTTTACATATTATGGCTGTACAGAAGTCCATATTTGACCTACTGAACACATTTTTGTCCAAAAGGTCAAAAAGTCACTGATTGAGTTTCCTTCTGGTTCCAATAAGAAGCTAAAAGGTCTACAAAAGGTTTTTTTTTTTTTTTACTTTATTATTATTTTTAAATATTATGGCTGTACAGAAGTCCATATTTGACCGACTGAACATATTTTTGTCCCAAAGGTCAAAAAGTCACTCATTGACTTTCCTTCTTGTTCCAATTAGTAGCTAAAAGGTCTACAAAAGGTTTAAATATATATATATATATATATATATATATATATATCTTTTTTACATATTATGGCTGTACAAAGTCCATATTTGACCTACTGAACAAATTTTTGTCCCAAAGGTCAAAAAATCACTCATTGACTTCCCTTCTGGTTCCAATTAGTAGCTAAAACGTCTACAAAAGGTTTTAATTTTAATTTTTTTTTTACATATTATGGCTGTACAGAAGTCCATATTTGACCTCCTGAACATGTTTTTGGCCTAAGAGTCCTTAAACACTAACTTACTATACATACTCATTGACTTCCCTTCTGAATCCAATTACCAGCCAAAAGTTCCACAAAAGATTTTTTAACTGTTTCTTTTTTTTTTTTTTTACGTTATGGCTCTTTAGAAGTCCATTTTTGACTTAGCATATTTTTGCTCCCAAAGAGTCCATAAACACTAATTTACTATACATACTCATTGACTTCCCTTCATATTCCCATTCCTAGCCAAAATTTCCACAAAAATATTTTACATGTTATGGCTGTACAGAAGTCCATATTTGACCTACTGAACAATTTTTTGTCCCAAAGGTCAAAAAGTCACTCGTTGACTTTCCTTCTGGTTCCAATAAGTAGCTAAAAGGTCTACAAAAGGTTTAATTTTTTTTTTTTTTTTTTTTTTACATAGTATGGCTGTACAGAAGTCCATATTTGACCTACTGAACAATTTTTTGTCCCAAAGGTCAAAAAGTCACTCATTGACTTTCCTTCTGGTTCCAATAAGTAGCTAAAAGATCTACAAAAGGTTTGATTATTATTTTTTTTTTTTACATGTTATGGCTGTACAAGAAGTCCATATTTGACCTACTGAACAATTTTTTTTCCCAAAGGTCAAAAAGTCACTTATTTACTTTCGTTCTGGTTCCAATAAGAAGCTAAAAGGTCTACAAAAGGTTTTATTTTTTTTTTACTTTATTATTTTTTTTAAATATTATGGCTGTACAGAAGTCCACATTTGACTGACTGAACATATTTTTGTCCCAAAGGTCAAAAAGTCACTCATTGACTTTCCTTCTTGTTCCCATTAGTAGCTAAAAGGTCTACAAAAGGTTTAAATATATATATATATATATATATATCTTTTACATATTATGGCTGTACAAAGTCCATATTTGACCTACTGAACAAATTTTTGTCCCAAAGGTCAAAAAATCACTCATTGACTTCCCTTCTGGTTCCAATTAGTAGCTAAAACGTCTACAAAAGGTTTTAATTTTAAATTTTTTTTACATATTATGGCTGTACAGAAGTCCATATTTGACCTCCTGAACATGTTTTTGGCCTAAGAGTCCTTAAACACTAACTTACTATACATACTCATTGACTTCCCTTCTGAATCCAATTACCAGCCAAAAGTTCCACAAAAGATTTTTTAACTGTTTCTTTTTTTTTTTTTTTTTACATGTTATGGCTCTTTAGAAGTCCATTTTTGACTTAGCATATTTTTGGCCCAAAGAGTCCATAAACACTAATTTACTATACATACTCATTGACTTCCCTTCATATTCCCATTCCTAGCCAAAATTTCCACAAAAATATTTTACATGTTATGGCTGTACAGAAGTCCATATTTGACCTACTGAACAATTTTTTGTCCCAAAGGTCAAAAAGTCACTCATTGACTTTCCTTCTGGTTCCAATAAGTAGCTAAAAGGTCTACAAAAAGTTTAATTTTTTTTTTTTTTTTTTTTTTTTTTTTTACATATTATGGCTGTACAGAAGTCCATATTTGACCTACTGAACAATTTTTTGTCCCAAAGGTCAAAAAGTCACTCATTGACTTTCCTTCTGGTTCCAATAAGTAGCTAAAAGATCTACAAAAGGTTTGATTATTATTATTTTTTTTACATGTTATGGCTGTACAAGAAGTCCATATTTGACCTACTGAACAATTTTTTTTCCCAAAGGTCAAAAAGTCACTTATTTACTTTCGTTCTGGTTCCAATTAGTAGCTAAAAGGTCTACAGAAGGTTTAAAATTGTTTTTTTTCTTCTTTTTTTCCTTCATATTATGGCTTTACAGAAGTCCAAATTTGACCTACTGAACAAATTTTTATCCCAAAGGTCAAAAAGTCACTCATTCACTTTCCTTCTGGTTCCAATAAGTAGCTAAAAGGTCTACAAAAGGTTTTAAATTTAATTTAATTTTTTTTTTACATATTATGGCTGTACAGAAGTCCATATTTGACCGACTGAACATATTTTTGTCCCAAAGGTCAAAAAGTCACTCAATGACTTCCCTTCTGTTTCCAATAAGTAGCTTACAGGTCTAAAAAAGGTTTAATTTTTTTTTTTTTTTGCTGTACAAAGTCTATATTTGACCTACTGAACAATTTTTTTTCCCAAAGGTCAAAAAGTCACTCATTGACTTTCCTTCTTGTTCCAATTAGTAGCTAAAAGGTCTAAAAAAGGTTTAAATATTTTTTTTATATATTATTAGGCTGTACAGAAGTCCATATTTGACCTACTGAACAAATTTTTGTCCCAAAGGTCAAAAAGTCACTCATTCCCTTTCCTTCTGATTCCAATAAGTAGCTAAAAGGTCTACAAAAGGTTTTTTTATTTTTTTTTATTTATTTATTTGTTTTTTTTACATATTATGGCTGTACAGAAGTCCATATTTGACCTACTGAACACATTTTTGTCCAAAAGGTCAAAAAGTCACTGATTGAGTTTCCTTCTGGTTCCAATAAGAAGCTAAAAGGTCTACAAAAGGTTTTATTTTTTTTTTTACTTTATTATTATTTTTAAATATTATGGCTGTACAGAAGTCCATATTTGACCGACTGAACATATTTTTGTCCCAAAGGTCAAAAAGTCACTCATTGACTTTCCTTCTTGTTCCAATTAGTAGCTAAAAGGTCTACAAAAGGTTTAAATATATATATATATATATATATATATATATATATATATATATATATATATATATATATATATATATATATATATATATATATATATATATATATATATATATATATATATATATATATATATATCTTTTTTACATATTATGGCTGTACAAAGTCCATATTTGACCTACTGAACAAATTTTTGTCCCAAAGGTCAAAAAATCACTCATTGACTTCCCTTCTGGTTCCAATTAGTAGCTAAAACGTCTACAAAGGGTTTTAATTTTAATTTTTTTTTTACATATTATGGCTGTACAGAAGTCCATATTTGACCTCCTGAACATGTTTTTGGCCTAAGAGTCCTTAAACACTAACTTACTATACATACTCATTGACTTCCCTTCTGAATCCAATTACCAGCCAAAAGTTCCACAAAAGATTTTTTAACTGTTTCTTTTTTTTTTTTTTTACGTTATGGCTCTTTAGAAGTCCATTTTTGACTTAGCATATTTTTGCTCCCAAAGAGTCCATAAACACTAATTTACTATACATACTCATTGACTTCCCTTCATATTCCCATTCCTAGCCAAAATTTCCACAAAAATATTTTACATGTTATGGCTGTACAGAAGTCCATATTTGACCTACTGAACAATTATTTGTCCCAAAGGTCAAAAAGTCACTCGTTGACTTTCCTTCTGGTTCCAATAAGTAGCTAAAAGGTCTACAAAAGGTTTAATTTTTTTTTTTTTTTTTTTTTTTTACATATTATGGCTGTACAGAAGTCCATATTTGACCTACTGAACAATTTTTTGTCCCAAAGGTCAAAAAGTCACTCATTGACTTTCCTTCTGGTTCCAATAAGTAGCTAAAAGATCTACAAAAGGTTTGATTATTATTTTTTTTTTTACATGTTATGGCTGTACAAGAAGTCCATATTTGACCTACTGAACAATTTTTTTTCCCAAAGGTCAAAAAGTCACTTATTTACTTTCGTTCTGGTTCCAATTAGTAGCTAAAAGGTCTACAGAAGGTTTAAAATTGTTTTTTTTTTCTTTTTTTTCTTCATATTATGGCTTTACAGAAGTCCAAATTTGACCTACTGAACAAATTTTTATCCCAAAGGTCAAAAAGTCACTCATTCACTTTCCTTCTGGTTCCAATAAGTAGCTAAAAGGTCTACAAAAGGTTTTAAATTTAATTTTTTTTTTTTTTTTTACATATTATGGCTGTACAGAAGTCCATATTTGACCGACTGAACATATTTTTGTCCCAAAGGTCAAAAAGTCACTCAATGACTTCCCTTCTGTTTCCAATAAGTAGCTTACAGGTCTAAAAAAGGTTTAAATTTTTTTTTTTTTTTGCTGTACAAAGTCTATATTTGACCTACTGAACAATTTTTTTTCCCAAAGGTCAAAAAGTCACTCATTGACTTTCCTTCTTGTTCCAATTAGTAGCTAAAAGGTCTAAAAAAGGTTTAAATATTTTTTTTATATATTATTATGGCTGTACAGAAGTCCATATTTGACCTACTGAACAAATTTTTGTCCCAAAGGTCAAAAAGTCACTCATTCCCTTTCCTTCTGATTCCAATAAGTAGCTAAAAGGTCTACAAAAGGTTTTTTATTTTTTTTTTATTTATTTTTTTTTTTTTTTACATATTATGGCTGTACAGAAGTCCATATTTGACCTACTGAACACATTTTTGTCCAAAAGGTCAAAAAGTCACTCATTGAGTTTCCTTCTGGTTCCAATAAGAAGCTAAAAGGTCTACAAAAGGTTTTTTTTTTTTTTTACTTTATTATTTTTTTTAAATATTATGGCTGTACAGAAGTCCATATTTGACCGACTGAACATATTTTTGTCCCAAAGGTCAAAAAGTCACTCATTGACTTTCCTTCTTGTTCCCATTAGTAGCTAAAAGGTCTACAAAAGGTTTAAATATATATATATATATATATATATATATATATATATATATATATATATATATATATATATATATATATATATATATATATATCTTTTTGACATATTATGGCTGTACAAAGTCCATATTTGACCTACTGAACAAATTTTTGTCCCAAAGGTCAAAAAGTCACTCATTGACTTCCCTTCTGGTTCCAATTAGTAGCTAAAACGTCTACAAAAGGTTTTAATTTTAATTTTTTTTTTACATATTATGGCTGTACAGAAGTCCATATTTGACCTCCTGAACATGTTTTTGGCCTAAGAGTCCTTAAACACTAACTTACTATACATACTCATTGACTTCCCTTCTGAATCCAATTACCAGCCATAAGTTCCACAAAAGATTTTTTAACTGTTTCTTTTTTTTTTTTTACATGTTATGGCTCTTTAGAAGTCCATTTTTGACTTAGCATATTTTTGGCCCAAAGAGTCCATAAACACTAATTTACTATACATACTCATTGACTTCCCTTCATATTCCCATTCCTAGCCAAAATTTCCACAAAAATATTTTACATGTTATGGCTGTACAGAAGTCCATATTTGACCTACTGAACAATTTTTTGTCCCAAAGGTCAAAAAGTCACTCATTGACTTTCCTTCTGGTTCCAATAAGTAGCTAAAAGGTCTACAAAAGGTTTAAATTTTTTTTTTACATATTATGGCTGTACAGAAGTCCATATTTGACCTACTGAACAATTTTTTGTCCCAAAGGTCAAAAAGTCACTCATTGACTTTCCTTCTGGTTCCAATAAGTAGCTAAAAGATCTACAAAAGGTTTGATTATTTTTTTTTTTTTTACATGTTATGGCTGTACAAGAAGTCCATATTTGACCTACTGAACAATTTTTTTTCCCAAAGGTCAAAAAGTCACTTATTTACTTTCGTTCTGGTTCCAATTAGTAGCTAAAAGGTCTACAGAAGGTTTAAATTTTTTTTTTTTTTTTTTTTTCATATTATGGCTTTACAGAAGTCCAAATTTGACCTACTGAACAAATTTTTATCCCAAAGGTCAAAAAGTCACTCATTCACTTTCCTTCTGGTTCCAATAAGTAGCTAAAAGGTCTACAAAAGGTTTTAAATTTAATTTTTTTTTTTTTTTTTTACATATTATGGCTGTACAGAAGTCCATATTTGACCGACTGAACATATTTTTGTCCCAAAGGTCAAAAAGTCACTCAATGACTTCCCTTCTGTTTCCAATAAGTAGCTTACAGGTCTAAAAAAGGTTTAATTTTTTTTTTTTTTTGCTGTACAAAGTCTATATTTGACCTACTGAACAAATTTTTGTCCCAAAGGTCAAAAAGTCACTCATTGACTTCCCTTCTGGTTCCAATTAGTAGCTAAAACGTCTACAAAAGGTTTTTTTTTTTTTTTACTTTATTATTTTTTTTAAATATTATGGCTGTACAGAAGTCCATATTTGACCGACTGAACATATTTTTGTCCCAAAGGTCAAAAAGTCACTCATTGACTTTCCTTCTTGTTCCCATTAGTAGCTAAAAGGTCTACAAAAGGTTTAAATATATATATATATATATCTTTTTTACATATTATGGCTGTACAAAGTCCATATTTGACCTACTGAACAAATTTTTGTCCCAAAGGTCAAAAAGTCACTCATTGACTTCCCTTCTGGGTCCAATTAGTAGCTAAAACGTCTACAAAAGGTTTTAATTTTAATTTTTTTTTTACATATTATGGCTGTACAGAAGTCCATATTTGACCGACTGAACATATTTTTGTCCCAAAGGTCAAAAAGTCACTCAATGACTTCCCTTCTGTTTCCAATAAGTAGCTTACAGGTCTAAAAAAGGTTTAAATTATTTTTTTTTTTGCTGTACAAAGTCTATATTTGACCTACTGAACAATTTTTTTTCCCAAAGGTCAAAAAGTCACTCATTGACTTTCCTTCTTGTTCCAATTAGTAGCTAAAAGGTCTAAAAAAGGTTTAAATATTTTTTTTATATATTATTATGGCTGTACAGAAGTCCATATTTGACCTACTGAACAAATTTTTGTCCCAAAGGTCAAAAAGACACTCATTCCCTTTCCTTCTGATTCCAATAAGTAGCTAAAAGGTCTAAAAAAGGTTTTATTTATTTATTTATTTATTTTTTTATTTTTTTTTTTTTACATATTATGGCTGTACAGAAGTCCATATTTGACCTACTGAACACATTTTTGTCCAAAAGGTCAAAAAGTCACTCATTGAGTTTACTTCTGGTTCCAATAAGAAGCTAAAAGGTCTACAAAAGGTTTTATTTTTTTTAACTTTATTATTATTTTTAAATATTATGGCTGTACAGAAGTCCATATTTGACCGACTGAACATATTTTTGTCCCAAAGGTCAAAAAGTCACTCATTGACTTTCCTTCTTGTTCCAATTAGTAGCTAAAAGGTCTACAAAAGGTTTAAATATATATATATATATATATATATATATATATATATATATATATATATATATATATATATATATATATATATATATATATATATATATATATATATATATATATATATATATATATATATATATATCTTTTTTACATATTATGGCTGTACAAAGTCCATATTTGACCTACTGAACAAATTTTTGTCCCAAAGGTCAAAAAATCACTCATTGACTTCCCTTCTGGTTCCAATTAGTAGCTGAAACGTCTACAAAAGGTTTTAATTTTAATTTTTTTTTACATATTATGGCTGTACAGAAGTCCATATTTGACCTCCTGAACATGTTTTTGGCCTAAGAGTCCTTAAACACTAACTTACTATACATACTCATTGACTTCCCTTCTGAATCCAATTACCAGCCAAAAGTTCCACAAAAGATTTTTTAACTGTTTCTTTTTTTTTTTTACATGTAATGGCTCTTTAGAAGTCCATTTTTGACTTAGCATATTTTTGCTCCCAAAGAGTCCATAAACACTAATTTACTATACATACTCATTGACTTCCCTTCATATTCCCATTCCTAGCCAAAATTTCCACAAAAATATTTTACATGTTATGGCTGTACAGAAGTCCATATTTGACCTACTGAACAATTTTTTGTCCCAAAGGTCAAAAAGTCACTCATTGACTTTCCTTCTGGTTCCAATAAGTAGCTAAAAGGTCTACAAAAGGTTTAATTTTTTTTTTTTTTTTTTTTACATATTATGGCTGTACAGAAGTCCATATTTGACCTACTGAACAATTTTTTGTCCCAAAGGTCAAAAAGTCACTCATTGACTTTCCTTCTGGTTCCAATAAGTAGCTAAAAGATCTACAAAAGGTTTGATTATTTTTTTTTTTTTACATGTTATGGCTGTACAAGAAGTCCATATTTGACCTACTGAACAATTTTTTTTCCCAAAGGTCAAAAAGTCACTTATTTACTTTCGTTCTGGTTCCAATTAGTAGCTAAAAGGTCTACAGAAGGTTTAAATTTTTTTTTTTTTTTTTTTTTTTTTCATATTATGGCTTTACAGAAGTCCAAATTTGACCTACTGAACAAATTTTTATCCCAAAGGTCAAAAAGTCACTCATTCACTTTCCTTCTGGTTCCAATAAGTAGCTAAAAGGTCTACAAAAGGTTTTAAATTTAAATTTTTTTTTTTTTTTTACATATTATGGCTGTACAGAAGTCCATATTTGACCGACTGAACATATTTTTGTCCCAAAGGTCAAAAAGTCACTCAATGACTTCCCTTCTGTTTCCAATAAGTAGCTTACAGGTCTAAAAAAGGTTTAAATTTTTTTTTTTTTTGCTGTACAAAGTCTATATTTGACCTACTGAACAAATTTTTGTCCCAAAGGTCAAAAAGTCACTCATTGACTTCCCTTCTGGTTCCAATTAGTAGCTAAAACGTCTACAAAAGGTTTTATTTTTTTTTTACTTTATTATTTTTTTTAAATATTATGGCTGTACAGAAGTCCATATTTGACCGACTGAACATATTTTTGTCCCAAAGGTGAAAAAGTCACTCATTGACTTTCCTTCTTGTTCCCATTAGTAGCTAAAAGGTCTACAAAAGGTTTAAATATATATATATATATATCTTTTTTACATATTATGGCTGTACAAAGTCCATATTTGACCTACTGAACAAATTTTTGTCCCAAAGGTCAAAAAGTCACTCATTGACTTCCCTTCTGGGTCCAATTAGTAGCCAAAACGTCTACAAAAGGTTTTAATTTTAAATTTTTTTTTTACATATTATGGCTGTACAGAAGTCCATATTTGACCGACTGAACATATTTTTGTCCCAAAGGTCAAAAAGTCACTCATTGACTTCCCTTCTGGTTCCAATTAGTAGCTAAAACGTCTACAAAAGGTTTTAATTTTTGTTTGTTTTTTACATATTATGGCTGTACAATAAGTCCATATTTGACCTACTGAACAATTTTTTTTCCCAAAGGTCAAAAAGTCACTCATTGACTTTCCTTCTTGTTCCAATTAGTAGCTAAAAGGTCTACAAAAGGTTTAAATATTTTTTATATATATATTATGGCTGTACAGAAGTCCATATTTGACCTACTGAACAAATTTTTGTCCCAAAGGTCAAAAAGTCACTCATTCCCTTTCCTTCTCATTCCAATAAGTAGCTAAAAGGTCTACAAAAGGTTTTATTATTTTTTTTATTTTTTATTTTTTTTACATATTATGGCTGTACAGAAGTCCATATTTGACCTACTGAACACATTTTTTGTCCAAAAGGTCAAAAAGTCACTCATTGAGTTTCCTTCTGGTTCCAATAAGAAGCTAAAAGGTCTACAAAAGGTTTTTTTTTTTTTTTACTTAATTATTTTTTTAAAATATTATGGCTGTACAGAAGTCCATATTTGACCGACTGAAAATATTTTTGTCCCAAAGGTCAAAAAGTCACTCATTGAATTCCCTTCTGCTTCCAGTAAGTATTTTACAGGTCTAAAAAAGGTTTAAATTTTTTTTTTTTTTTTTTTGCTGTACAAAGTCTATATTTGACCTACTGAACAAATTTTTGTCCCAAAGGTCAAAAAGTCACTCATTGACTTCCCTTCTGATTCCAATTTGTAGCCAAAAGGTCCACAAAAGGTTTAATTTTTTTTTTTTTTTTTTTTTTTACATATTATGGCTGTACAAGAAGTCCATATTTAACTTACTGAACATATTTTTGCCCAAACGTCCTTGAACACTAACTTACTCTACATACACACTCTTTGACTTCCCTTCTGAATCCAATTGCTAGCCAAAAGTTCCACAAAAAGGTTTTAATTTCTTTATATTATTATTTTTTTTTACATGTTATGGCTGTACAGAAGTCCATATTTGACCGACTGAAAATATTTTTGTCCCAAAGGTCAAAAAGTCACTCATTGAATTCCCTTCTGCTTCCAGTAAGTATTTTACAGGTCTAAAAAAGGTTTAAAATTTTTTTTTTTTTTTTTTTTGCTGTACAAAGTCTATATTTGACCTACTGAACAAATTTTTGTCCCAAAGGTCAAAAAGTCACTCATTGACTTCCCTTCTGATTCCAATTTGTAGCCAAAAGGTCCACAAAAGGTTTAATTTTTTTTTTTTTTTTTTTTTTTACATATTATGGCTGTACAAGAAGTCCATATTTAACTTACTGAACATATTTTTGCCCAAGAGTCCTTGAACACTAACTTACTCTACATACACACTCTTTGACTTCCCTTCTGAATCCAATTGCTAGCCAAAAGTTCCACAAAAAGGTTTTAATTTCTTTATATTATTATTTTTTTTTTACATGTTATGGCTGTACAGAAGTCCATATTTGACCTACTGAACAATTTTTTGTCCGAAAAGGTCAAAAAGTCACTCATTGACTTTCCTTCTGGTTCCAATAAGTAGCTAAAAGGTCTACAAAAGGTTAAGTTTTTTTTTATTTTTTTTTTTTTTTACATATTATGGCTGTACAGAACTCCATATTTGACCTACTGAACTATTTTTTGTCCCAAAGGTCAAAAAGTCACTCATTGACTTTCCTTCTGGTTCCAATAAGTAGCTAAAAGATCTACAAAAGGTTTGATTATTATTTTTTTTTTTACATGTTATGGCTGTACAAGAAGTCCATATTTGACCTACTGAACAATTTTTTTTCCCAAAGGTCAAAAAGTAACTTATTTACTTTCGTTCTGGTTCCAATTAGTAGCTAAAAGGTCTACAGAAGGTTTAAAATTGTTTTTTTTTTCTTTTTTTTCTTCATATTATGGCTTTACAGAAGTCCAAATTTGACCTACTGAACAAATTTTTATCCCAAAGGTCAAAAAGTCACTCATTCACTTTCCTTCTGGTTCCAATAAGTAGCTAAAAGGTCTACAAAAGGTTTTAAATTTAATTTTTTTTTTTTTTTTTTTACATATTATGGCTGTACAGAAGTCCATATTTGACCGACTGAACATATTTTTGTCCCAAAGGTCAAAAAGTCACTCAATGACTTCCCTTCTGTTTCCAATAAGTAGCTTACAGGTCTAAAAAAGGTTTAAATTTTTTTTTTTTTTTTGCTGTACAAAGTCTATATTTGACCTACTGAACAATTTTTTTTCCCAAAGGTCAAAAAGTCACTCATTGACTTTCCTTCTTGTTCCAATTAGTAGCTAAAAGGTCTAAAAAAGGTTTAAATATTTTTTTTATATATTATTATGGCTGTACAGAAGTCCATATTTGACCTACTGAACAAATTTTTGTCCCAAAGGTCAAAAAGTCACTCATTCCCTTTCCTTCTGATTCCAATAAGTAGCTAAAAGGTCTACAAAAGGTTTTTTTTATTTTTTTTATTTATTTATTTATTTTTTTACATATTATGGCTGTACAGAAGTCCATATTTGACCTACTGAACACATTTTTGTCCAAAAGGTCAAAAAGTCACTCATTGAGTTTCCTTCTGGTTCCAATAAGAAGCTAAAAGGTCTACAAAAGGTTTTATTTTTTTTTTACTTTATTATTTTTTTTAAATATTATGGCTGTACAGAAGTCCATATTTGACCGACTGAACATATTTTTGTCCCAAAGGTCAAAAAGTCACTCATTGAATTCCCTTCTGCTTCCAGTAAGTATTTTACAGGTCTAAAAAAGGTTTAAAATTTTTTTTTTTTTTTTTTTGCTGTACAAAGTCTATATTTGACCTACTGAACAAATTTTTGTCCCAAAGGTCAAAAAGTCACTCATTGACTTCCCTTCTGATTCCAATTTGTAGCCAAAAGGTCCACAAAAGGTTTAATTTTTTTTTTTTTTTTTTTTTTACATATTATGGCTGTACAAGAAGTCCATATTTAACTTACTGAACATATTTTTGCCCAAGAGTCCTTGAACACTAACTTACTCTACATACACACTCTTTGACTTCCCTTCTGAATCCAATTGCTAGCCAAAAGTTCCACAAAAAGGTTTTAATTTCTTTATATTATTTTTTTTTTTTACATGTTATGGCTGTACAGAAGTCCATATTTGACCTACTGAACAATTTTTTGTCCGAAAAGGTCAAAAAGTCACTCATTGACTTTCCTTCTGGTTCCAATAAGTAGCTAAAAGGTCTACAAAAGGTTTAATTTTTTTTTTTTTTTTTTTTTTTTTTTTTTTACATATTATGGCTGTACAGAAGTCCATATTTGACCTACTGAACTATTTTTTGTCCCAAAGGTCAAAAAGTCACTCATTGACTTTCCTTCTGGTTCCAATAAGTAGCTAAAAGATCTACAAAAGGTTTGATTATTATTATTTTTTTTACATGTTATGGCTGTACAAGAAGTCCATATTTGACCTACTGAACAATTTTTTTTCCCAAAGGTCAAAAAGTCACTTATTTACTTTCGTTCTGGTTCCAATTAGTAGCTAAAAGGTCTACAGAAGGTTTAAAATTGTTTTTTTTTTTGTTTTTTTTCTTCATATTATGGCTTTACAGAAGTCCAAATTTGACCTACTGAACAAATTTTTATCCCAAAGGTCAAAAAGTCACTCATTCACTTTCCTTCTGTTTCCAATAAGTAGCTTACAGGTCTAAAAAAGGTTTAAATTTTTTTTTTTTTTTTTGCTGTACAAAGTCTATATTTGACCTACTGAACAATTTTTTTCCCCAAAGGTCAAAAAGTCACTCATTGACTTTCCTTCTTGTTCCAATTAGTAGCTAAAAGGTCTAAAAAAGGTTTAAATATTTTTTTTATATATTATTATGGCTGTACAGAAGTCCATATTTGACCTACTGAACAAATTTTTGTCCCAAAGGTCAAAAAGTCACTCATTCCCTTTCCTTCTGATTCCAATAAGTAGCTAAAAGGTCTACAAAAGGTTTTATTTTTTTTTTTATTTTTTATTTTTTATTTTTTTACATATTATGGCTGTACAGAAGTCCATATTTGACCTACTGAACACATTTTTGTCCAAAAGGTCAAAAAGTCACTCATTGAGTTTCCTTCTGGTTCCAATAAGAAGCTAAAAGGTCTACAAAAGGTTTTTTTTTTTTTTTACTTTATTATTTTTTTTAAATATTATGGCTGTACAGAAGTCCATATTTGACCGACTGAACATATTTTTGTCCCAAAGGTCAAAAAGTCACTCATTGAATTCCCTTCTGCTTCCAGTAAGTATTTTACAGGTCTAAAAAAGGTTTAAAATTTTTTTTTTTTTTTTTTTTGCTGTACAAAGTCTATATTTGACCTACTGAACAAATTTTTGTCCCAAAGGTCAAAAAGTCACTCATTGACTTCCCTTCTGATTCCAATTTGTAGCCAAAAGGTCCACAAAAGGTTTAATTTTTTTTTTTTTTTTTTTTTTACATATTATGGCTGTACAAGAAGTCCATATTTAACTTACTGAACATATTTTTGCCCAAGAGTCCTTGAACACTAACTTACTCTACATACACACTCTTTGACTTCCCTTCTGAATCCAATTGCTAGCCAAAAGTTCCACAAAAAGGTTTTAATTTCTTTATATTATTTTTTTTTTTACATGTTATGGCTGTACAGAAGTCCATATTTGACCTACTGAACAATTTTTTGTCCGAAAAGGTCAAAAAGTCACTCATTGACTTTCCTTCTGGTTCCAATAAGTAGCTAAAAGGTCTACAAAAGGTTTAATTTTTTTTTTTTTTTTTTTTTTTTTTTTACATATTATGGCTGTACAGAAGTCCATATTTGACCTACTGAACTATTTTTTGTCCCAAAGGTCAAAAAGTCACTCATTGACTTTCCTTCTGGTTCCAATAAGAAGCTAAAAGATCTACAAAAGGTTTGATTATTATTTTTTTTTTTACATGTTATGGCTGTACAAGAAGTCCATATTTGACCTACTGAACAATTTTTTTTCCCAAAGGTCAAAAAGTCACTTATTTACTTTCGTTCTGGTTCCAATTAGTAGCTAAAAGGTCTACAGAAGGTTTAAAATTGTTTTTTTTCTTCTTTTTTTTCTTCATATTATGGCTTTACAGAAGTCCAAATTTGACCTACTGAACAAATTTTTATCCCAAAGGTCAAAAAGTCACTCATTCACTTTCCTTCTGGTTCCAATAAGTAGCTAAAAGGTCTACAAAAGGTTTTAAATTTAATTATTTTTTTTTATTATTTTTTTTACATATTATGGCTGTACAGAAGTCCATATTTGACCGACTGAACATATTTTTTTCCCAAAGGTCAAAAAGTCACTCAATGACTTCCCTTCTGTTTCCAATAAGTAGCTTACAGGTCTAAAAAAGGTTTAAATTTTTTTTTTTTTTTTTGCTGTACAAAGTCTATATTTGACCTACTGAACAATTTTTTTCCCCAAAGGTCAAAAAGTCACTCATTGACTTTCCTTCTTGTTCCAATTAGTAGCTAAAAGGTCTAAAAAAGGTTTAAATATTTTTTTTATATATTATTATGGCTGTACAGAAGTCCATATTTGACCTACTGAACAAATTTTTGTCCCAAAGGTCAAAAAGTCACTCATTCCCTTTCCTTCTGATTCCAATAAGTAGCTAAAAGGTCTACAAAAGGTTTTTTTTTTATTTATTTTTTTTATTTTTATTTTTTTACATATTATGGCTGTACAGAAGTCCATATTTGACCTACTGAACACATTTTTGTCCAAAAGGTCAAAAAGTCACTCATTGAGTTTCCTTCTGGTTCCAATAAGAAGCTAAAAGGTCTACAAAAGGTTTTATTTTTTTTTTACTTTATTATTTTTTTTAAATATTATGGCTGTACAGAAGTCCATATTTGACCGACTGAACATATTTTTGTCCCAAAGGTCAAAAAGTCACTCATTGACTTTCCTTCTTGTTCCCATTAGTAGCTAAAAGGTCTACAAAAGGTTTAAATATATATATATATATATCTTTTTTACATATTATGGCTGTACAAAGTCCATATTTGACCTACTGAACAAATTTTTGTCCCAAAGGTCAAAAAATCACTCATTGACTTCCCTTCTGGTTCCAATTAGTAGCTAAAACGTCTACAAAAGGTTTTAATTTTAAATTTTTTTTTACATATTATGGCTGTACAGAAGTCCATATTTGACCTCCTGAACATGTTTTTGGCCTAAGAGTCCTTAAACACTAACTTACTATACATACTCATTGACTTCCCTTCTGAATCCAATTACCAGCCAAAAGTTCCACAAAAGATTTTTTAACTGTTTCTTTTTTTTTTTTTTTTTTACATGTTATGGCTCTTTAGAAGTCCATTTTTGACTTAGCATATTTTTGGCCCAAAGAGTCCATAAACACTAATTTACTATACATACTCATTGACTTCCCTTCATATTCCCATTCCTAGCCAAAATTTCCACAAAAATATTTTACATGTTATGGCTGTACAGAAGTCCATATTTGACCTACTGAACAATTTTTTGTCCCAAAGGTCAAAAAGTCACTCATTGACTTTCCTTCTGGTTCCAATAAGTAGCTAAAAGGTCTACAAAAGGTTAAAATTTTTTTTTTTTTTTTTTTTTTTTTACATATTATGGCTGTACAGAAGTCCATATTTGACCTACTGAACAATTTTTTGTCCCAAAGGTCAAAAAGTCACTCATTGACTTTCCTTCTGGTTCCAATAAGTAGCTAAAAGATCTACAAAAGGTTTGATTATTATTTTTTTTTTTACATGTTATGGCTGTACAAGAAGTCCATATTTGACCTACTGAACAATTTTTTTTCCCAAAGGTCAAAAAGTCACTTATTTACTTTCGTTCTGGTTCCAATTAGTAGCTAAAAGGTCTACAGAAGGTTTAAAATTGTTTTTTTTCTTCTTTTTTTTCTTCATATTATGGCTTTACAGAAGTCCAAATTTGACCTACTGAACAAATTTTTATCCCAAAGGTCAAAAAGTCACTCATTCACTTTCCTTCTGGTTCCAATAAGTAGCTAAAAGGTCTACAAAAGGTTTTAAATTTATTTATTTTTTTTTTTTTTACATATTATGGCTGTACAGAAGTCCATATTTGACCGACTGAACATATTTTTGTCCCAAAGGTCAAAAAGTCATTCAATGACTTCCCTTCTGTTTCCAATAAGTAGCTTACAGGTCTAAAAAAGGTTTAACATTTTTTTTTTTTTTGCTGTACAAAGTCTATATTTGACCTACTGAACAATTTTTTTCCCCAAAGGTCAAAAAGTCACTCATTGACTTTCCTTCTGATTCCAATAAGTAGCTAAAAGGTCTACAAAAGGTTTTATTTTTTATTTTTATTTATTTATTTTTATTTTTTACATATTATGGCTGTACAGAAGTCCATATTTGACCTACTGAACACATTTTTGTCCAAAAGGTCAAAAAGTCACTCATTGAGTTTCCTTCTGGTTCCAATAAGAAGCTAAAAGGTCTACAAAAGGTTTTATTTTTTTTTTACTTTATTATTATTTTTAAATATTATGGCTGTACAGAAGTCCATATTTGACCGACTGAACATATTTTTGTCCCAAAGGTCAAAAAGTCACTCATTGACTTTCCTTCTTGTTCCAATTAGTAGCTAAAATTTCCACAAAAATATTTTACATGTTATGGCTGTACAGAAGTCCATATTTGACCTACTGAACAATTTTTTGTCCCAAAGGTCAAAAAGTCACTCATTGACTTTCCTTCTGGTTCCAATAAGTAGCTAAAAGATCTACAAAAGGTTTGATTATTATTTTTTTTTTTACATGTTATGGCTGTACAAGAAGTGCATATTTGACCTACTGAACAATTTTTTTCCCCAAAGGTCAAAAAGTCACTTATTTACTTTCGTTCTGGTTCCAATTAGTAGCTAAAAGGTCTACAGAAGGTTTAAATTTTTTTTTTTTTTTTTTCATATTATGGCTTTACAGAAGTCCAAATTTGACCTACTGAACAAATTTTTATCCCAAAGGTCAAAAAGTCACTCATTCACTTTCCTTCTGGTTCCAATAAGTAGCTAAAAGGTCTACAAAAGGTTTTAAATTTAAATTTTTTTTTTTTTTTTTTACATATTATGGCTGTACAGAAGTCCATATTTGACCGACTGAACATATTTTTGTCCCAAAGGTCAAAAAGTCACTCAATGACTTCCCTTCTGTTTCCAATAAGTAGCTTACAGGTCTAAAAAAGGTTTAAATTTAATTTTTTTTTGCTGTACAAAGTCTATATTTGACCTACTGAACAAATTTTTGTCCCAAAGGTCAAAAAGTCACTCATTGACTTCCCTTCTGGTTCCAATTAGTAGCTAAAACGTCTACAAAAGGTTTTAATTTTTTTTTTTTTTTTTTTTACATATTATGGCTGTACAATAAGTCCATATTTGACCTACTGAACACATTTTTGTCCAAAAGGTCAAAAAGTCACTCATTGAGTTTCCTTCTGGTTCCAATAAGAAGCTAAAAGGTCTACAAAAGGTTTTTTTTTTTTTTTACTTTATTATTTTTTTTAAATATTATGGCTGTACAGAAGTCCATATTTGACCGACTGAACATATTTTTGTCCCAAAGGTCAAAAAGTCACTCATTGACTTTCCTTCTTGTTCCCATTAGTAGCTAAAAGGTCTACAAAAGGTTTAAATATATATATATATCTTTTTTACATATTATGGCTGTACAAAGTCCATATTTGACCTACTGAACAAATTTTTGTCCAAAAGGTCAAAAAGTCACTCATTGACTTCCCTTCTGGTTCCAATTAGTAGCTAAAACGTCTACAAAAGGTTTTAATTTTAATTTTTTTTTTACATATTATGGCTGTACAGAAGTCCATATTTGACCTCCTGAACATGTTTTTGGCCTAAGAGTCCTTAAACACTAACTTACTATACATACTCATTGACTTCCCTTCTGAATCCAATTACCAGCCAAAAGTTCCACAAAAGATTTTTTAACTGTTTCTTTTTTTTTTTTTTTACATGTTATGGCTCTTTAGAAGTCCATTTTTGACTTAGCATATTTTTGGCCCAAAGAGTCCATAAACACTAATTTACTATACATACTCATTGACTTCCCTTCATATTCCCATTCCTAGCCAAAATTTCCACAAAAATATTTTACATGTTATGGCTGTACAGAAGTCCATATTTGACCTACTGAACAATTTTTTGTCCCAAAGGTCAAAAAGTCACTCATTGACTTTCCTTCTGGTTCCAATAAGTAGCTAAAAGGTCTACAAAAGGTTTAATTTTTTTTTTTTTTTTTTTTTTTTACATATTATGGCTGTACAGAAGTCCATATTTGACCTACTGAACAATTTTTTTTCCCAAAGGTCAAAAAGTCACTCATTGACTTTCCTTCTGGTTCCAATAAGTAGCTAAAAGATCTACAAAAGGTTTGATTATTATTTTTTTTTTTACATGTTATGGCTGTACAAGAAGTCCATATTTGACCTACTGAACAATTTTTTTTCCCAAAGGTCAAAAAGTCACTTATTTACTTTCGTTCTGGTTCCAATTAGTAGCTAAAAGGTCTACAGAAGGTTTAAAACTTTTTTTTTTTTTTTTTTTTTTTTTTTTTTTCATATTATGGCTTTACAGAAGTCCAAATTTGACCTACTGAACAATTTTTATCCCAAAGGTCAAAAAGTCACTCATTCACTTTCCTTCTGGTTCCAATAAGTAGCTAAAAGGTCTACAAAAGGTTTTAAATTTAATTTTTTTTTTTTTTACATATTATGGCTGTACAGAAGTCCATATTTGACCGACTGAACATATTTTTGTCCCAAAGGTCAAAAAGTCACTCAATGACTTCCCTTCTGTTTCCAATAAGTAGCTTACAGGTCTAAAAAAGGTTTAAATTTTTTTTTTTTTTGCTGTACAAAGTCTATATTTGACCTACTGAACAAATTTTTGTCCCAAAGGTCAAAAAGTCACTCATTGACTTCCCTTCTGGTTCCAATTAGTAGCTAAAACGTCTACAAAAGGTTTTAATTTTTTTTTTTTTTTTTTTTTTACATATTATGGCTGTACAATAAGTCCATATTTGACCTACTGAACAATTTTTTTTCCCAAAGGTCAAAAAGTCACTCATTGACTTTCCTTCTTGTTCCAATTAGTAGCTAAAAGGTCTAAAAAAGGTTTAAATATTTTTTTTATATATTATTATGGCTGTACAGAAGTCCATATTTGACCTACTGAACAAATTTTTGTCCCAAAGGTCAAAAAGTCACTCATTCCCTTTCCTTCTGATTCCAATAAGTAGCTAAAAGGTCTACAAAAGGTTTTTTTTTTTTTTTACTTTATTATTTTTTTTAAATATTATGGCTGTACAGAAGTCCATATTTGACCGACTGAACATATTTTTGTCCCAAAGGTCAAAAAGTCACTCATTGAATTCCCTTCTGTTTCCAATAAGTATTTTACAGGTCTAAAAAAGGTTTAAAATTGTTTTTTTTTTTTTTTTGCTGTACAAAGTCTATATTTGATCTACTGAACAAATTTTTGTCCCAAAGGTCAAAAAGTCACTCATTGACTTCCCTTCTGATTCCAATTTGTAGCCAAAAGGTCCACAAAAGGTTTAATTTTTTTTTTTATTTTTTTTTTTACATATTATGGCTGTACAAGAAGTCCATATTTAACTTACTGAACATATTTTTGCCCAAGAGTCCTTGAACACTAACTTACTCTACATACACACTCTTTGACTTCCCTTCTGAATCCAATTGCTAGCCAAAAGTTCCACAAAAAGGTTTTAATTTCTTTATATTCTTTTTTTTTTTTACATGTTATGGCTGTAGAGAAGTCCATATTTGACCTACTGAACAAATTTTTGTCCCAAAGGTCAAAAAGTCACTCATTAGGTGCGTTTACATGGAGCACTGTAATCGGTTTAAAAGTCCAATCCGAATAAAAATACTCCATATAAACACCTCAATCGGAATAAAAATGGCCAAACCGAATGAAATTGTAATCGGTTTGAGAGGGGTGGGATAAACCTTTTCATGAACCGATCAAACGAAAAATTCCACCATGTAAACGATCTGATCCGATTACTGAGTGCACGTCTTTCTGTGGCTGATATACAGCGCGCGCCTCCTCAACTGAAGAGCACGCGCTCACACCAGGCTAATGTTGACAAGAAAGGAAAGTTCATTTTTATGAGGTATTAAACTTTTTATTTCGTAACATGTTATGAACATGATGTTGGAATAATGACACAGACATAGCCTGGCTACAGCATCTCATCTTGACAGCGTTTGTCCGAGGCTTCAACTGCGCCTGACAGAATACATTTTTTTTCTGAGGTGATTCTTACACTTTACGACAAATAATAAATAGCTTTTATAAAACTCTACAAGTCCTGGTGGCCGTTGAGAGCTGCCATTTCAACGGGGAACATTCAAGCTGCTCTCTGTTTCTCGTTATTTAAGTTAGCTATAAAAAAAATTGAATCAACAACTGCTTCAAATTGGTTAAGTAACATTACCCACAGTCTAATTACTTTTGTTAATATTTATACCTTTGTGATTATGGTATCTTTCCTTAATCATCTGAAATATATATGTTTAGTACTACTAGTAATGATGCTGAGCACGTCTTTAATGCTTCATTCATGTTTCACCGTATATCCTATGTTTTTATTAATAATTTGAGTGCATTTTATTGTTAATTTTGTGTTTTTCAAAATAAATGAATTGAATTAATTTTTGATTCCGCATTCATCATTCACAGCTGTTGAAACAGCCATTGTATAGGACATAAATTAGGTTAAACTACTGCATGTCCGCCCACAGAAAAATAAATACAAATTACCAACACAGAACTATTGATCCACGATACGTAACGAATCTGAGGCGGCAGACAAACTGTGTGCACATGTCACAAAATGATTCCTACTGAAAGTCAGCACATGTAAACACCAGATCGGTTTAGATAACGTCTCATGTAAACAGTCCACCGAATCTTTCAATCAGAATGATTTTAATCGGAATGACAAAAAAGTGTGCATGTAAACGTGGCTATTGACTTCCCTTCTGGTTCCAATTAGTAGCTAAAACGTCTACAAAAGGTTTTAACATTTTTTTTTTTTTTTTTTTTTTTTTTTTTTTTTACATATTATGGCTGTACAATAACTCTATATTTGACCTACTGAACAATTTTTTTTCCCAAAGGACAAAAAGTCACTCATTGACTTTCCTTCTTGTTCCAATTAGTAGCTAAAAGGTCTACAAAAGGTTTAAATATATATATATATATATCTTTTTTACATATTATGGCTGTACAAAGTCCATATTTGACCTACTGAACAAATTTTTGTCCCAAAGGTCAAAAAGTCACTCATTGACTTCCCTTCTGGTTCCAATTAGTAGCTAAAATGTCTACAAAAGGTTTTAATTTTAAATTTTTTTTTACATATTATGGCTGTACAGAAGTCCATATTTGACCTCCTGAACATGTTTTTGGCCTAAGAGTCCTTAAACACTAACTTACTATACATACTCATTGACTTCCCTTCTGAATCCAATTACCAGCCAAAAGTTCCACAAAAGATTTTTTAACTGTTTCTTTTTTTTTTATACATGTTATTGCTCTTTAGAAGTCCATTTTTGACTTAACATATTTTTGGCCCAAAGAGTCCATAAACACTAATTTACTATACATACTCATTGACTTCCCTTCATATTCCCATTCCTAGCCAAAATTTCCACAAAAATGTTTTACATGTTATGGCTGTACAGAAGTCCATATTTGACCTACTGAACAAATTTTTGTCCCAAAGGTCAAAAAGTCACTCATTGACTTTCCTTCTGGTTCCAATAAGTAGCTAAAAGGTCTAAAAAAGGTTTACATTTTTTTTTTTATTTTTTTTTATTTTTTTTTATACATATTATGGCTGAACAGAAGTCCATATTTGACCTACTGAACAATTTTTTGTCCCAAAGGTCAAAAAGTCACTCATTGACTTTCCTTCTGGTTCCAATAAGTAGCTAAAAGGTCTACAAAAGGTTTAATTTTTTTTTTTTTTTACATATTATGGCTGTACAGAAGTCCATATTTGACCTACTGAACAATTTTTTGTCCCAAAGGTCAAAAAGTCACTCATTGACTTTCCTTCTGGTTCCAATAAGTAGCTAAAAGATCTACAAAAGGTTTACATTTTTTTTTTTTTTTTTTTTCATATTATGGCTTTACAGAAGTCCAAATTTGACCTACTGAACAATTTTTATCCCAAAGGTCAAAAAGTCACTCATTCACTTTCCTTCTGGTTCCAATAAGTAGCTAAAAGGTCTACAAAAGGTTTTAAATTTAATTTTTTTTTTTTTTTTTTACATATTATGGCTGTACAGAAGTCCATATTTGACCGACTGAACATATTTTTGTCCCAAAGGTCAAAAAGTCACTCAATGACTTCCCTTCTGTTTCCAATAAGTAGCTTACAGGTCTAAAAAAGGTTTAAATTTTTTATTTTTTTTGCTGTACAAAGTCTATATTTGACCTACTGAACAAATTTTTGTCCCAAAGGTCAAAAAGTCACTCATTGACTTCCCTTCTGGTTGCGGCAGACAAACTGTGTGCACATGTCACAAAATGATTCCTACTGAAAGTCAGCACATGTAAACACCAGATCGGTTTAGATAACGTCTCATGTAAACAGTCCACCGAATCTTTCAATCAGAATGATTTTAATCGGAATGACAAAAAAGTGTGCATGTAAACGTGGCTATTGACTTCCCTTCTGGTTCCAATTAGTAGCTAAAACGTCTACAAAAGGTTTTAACATTTTTTTTTTTTTTTTTTTTTTTTTTTTATATATTATGGCTGTACAATAACTCTATATTTGACCTACTGAACATTTTTTTTCTCCCAAAGGACAAAAAGTCACTCATTGACTTTCCTTCTTGTTCCAATTAGTAGCTAAAAGGTCTACAAAAGGTTTAAATATATATATATATATATCTTTTTTACATATTATGGCTGTACAAAGTCCATATTTGACCTACTGAACAAATTTTTGTCCCAAAGGTCAAAAAGTCACTCATTGACTTCCCTTCTTGTTCCAATTAGTAGCTAAAATGTCTACAAAAGGTTTTAATTTTAATTTTTTTTTACATATTATGGCTGTACAGAAGTCCATATTTGACCTCCTGAACATGTTTTTGGCCTAAGAGTCCTTAAACACTAACTTACTATACATACTCATTGACTTCCCTTCTGAATCCAATTACCAGCCAAAAGTTCCACAAAAGATTTTTTAACTGTTTCTTTTTTTTTTATACATGTTATTGCTCTTTAGAAGTCCATTTTTGACTTAACATATTTTTGGCCCAAAGAGTCCATAAACACTAATTTACTATACATACTCATTGACTTCCCTTCATATTCCCATTCCTAGCCAAAATTTCCACAAAAATGTTTTACATGTTATGGCTGTACAGAAGTCCATATTTGACCTACTGAACAAATTTTTGTCCCAAAGGTCAAAAAGTCACTCATTGACTTTCCTTCTGGTTCCAATAAGTAGCTAAAAGGTCTACAAAAGGTTTACATTTTTTTTTATTTTTTTTTTATTTTTTTTATACATATTATGGCTGAACAGAAGTCCATATTTGACCTACTGAACAATTTTTTGTCCCAAAGGTCAAAAAGTCACTCATTGACTTTCCTTCTGGTTCCAATAAGTAGCTAAAAGGTCTACAAAAGGTTTGATTTTTTTTTTTTTTTTACATATTATGGCTGTACAGAAGTCCATATTTGACCTACTGAACAATTTTTTGTCCCAAAGGTCAAAAAGTCACTCATTGACTTTCCTTCTGGTTCCAATAAGTAGCTAAAAGATCTACAAAAGGTTTACATTTTTTTTTTTTTTTTTTACATATTATGGTTTTACAGAAGTCCAAATTTGACCTACTGAACAATTTTTTTCCCCAAAGGTCAAAAAGTCACTTATTTACTTTCGTTCTGGTTCCAATTAGTAGCTAAAAGGTCTACAGAAGGTTTACATTTTTTTTTTTTTTTTTACATATTATGGTTTTACAAAAGTCCAAATTTGACCTACTGAACAAATTTTTATCCCAAAGGTCAAAAAGTCACTCATTCACTTTCCTTCTGGTTCCAATAAGTAGCTAAAAGGTCTACAAAAGGTTTTAAAAATTTTTTTTTATTTTTTTTTTTTACATATTATGGCTGTACAGAAGTCCATATTTGACCTACTGAACAAATTTTTATCCCAAAGGTCAAAAAGTCACTCATTGACTTTCCTTCTGGTTCCAATAAGTAGCTAAAAGATCTACAAAAGGTTTGATTATTATTTTTTTTTTACATGTTATGGCTGTACAAGAAGTCCATATTTGACCTACTGAACAATTTTTTTTCCAAAAAGGTCAAAAAGTCACTTATTTACTTTCGTTCTGGTTCCAATTAGTAGCTAAAAGGTCTACAGAAGGTTTAAAACTTTTTTTTTTTTTTTTTTTTTTTTTTTTTTTTTCATATTATGGCTTTACAGAAGTCCAAATTTGACCTACTGAACAATTTTTATCCCAAAGGTCAAAAAGTCACTCATTCACTTTCCTTCTGGTTCCAATAAGTAGCTAAAAGGTCTACAAAAGGTTTTAAATTTAATTTTTTTTTTTTTTTTTTACATATTATGGCTGTACAGAAGTCCATATTTGACCGACTGAACATATTTTTGTCCCAAAGGTCAAAAAGTCACTCAATGACTTCCCTTCTGTTTCCAATAAGTAGCTTACAGGTCTAAAAAAGGTTTAAATTTTTTATTTTTTTTGCTGTACAAAGTCTATATTTGACCTACTGAACAAATTTTTGTCCCAAAGGTCAAAAAGTCACTCATTGACTTCCCTTCTGGTTCCAATTAGTAGCTAAAACGTCTACAAAAGGTTTTAATTTTTTTTAATTTTTTTTTTTTTTATTACATATTATGGCTGTACAATAAGTCCATATTTGACCTACTGAACAATTTTTTTCCCCAAAGGTCAAAAAGTCACTCATTGACTTTCCTTCTTGTTCCAATTAGTAGCTAAAAGGTCTAAAAAAGGTTTAAATATTTTTTTTATATATTATTATGGCTGTACAGAAGTCCATATTTGACCTACTGAACAAATTTTTGTCCCAAAGGTCAAAAAGTCACTCATTCCCTTTCCTTCTGATTCCAATAAGTAGCTAAAAGGTCTACAAAAGGTTTTATTTTTTTTTTTTTTTTATTTTTTTTTTTTTTTACATATTATGGCTGTACAGAAGTCCATATTTGACCTACTGAACACATTTTTGTCCAAAAGGTCAAAAAGTCACTCATTGAGTTTCCTTCTGGTTCCAATAAGAAGCTAAAAGGTCTACAAAAGGTTTTTTTTTTTTTTTACTTTATTATTTTTTTTAAATATTATGGCTGTACAGAAGTCCATATTTGACCGACTGAACATATTTTTGTCCCAAAGGTCAAAAAGTCACTCATTGAATTCCCTTCTGTTTCCAATAAGTATTTTACAGGTCTAAAAAAGGTTTAAAATTGTTTTTTTTTTTTTTTGCTGTACAAAGTCTATATTTGATCTACTGAACAAATTTTTGTCCCAAAGGTCAAAAAGTCACTCATTGACTTCCCTTCTGATTCCAATTTGTAGCCAAAAGGTCCACAAAAGGTTTAATTTTTTTTTTTTTTTTTTTTTTTACATATTATGGCTGTACAAGAAGTCCATATTTAACTTACTGAACATATTTTTGCCCAAGAGTCCTTGAACACTAACTTACTCTACATACACACTCTTTGACTTCCCTTCTGAATCCAATTGCTAGCCAAAAGTTCCACAAAAAGGTTTTAATTTCTTTATATTCTTTTTTTTTTTTTACATGTTATGGCTGTACAGAAGTCCATATTTGACCTACTGAACAAATTTTTGTCCCAAAGGTCAAAAAGTCACTCATTAGGTGCGTTTACATGGAGCACTGTAATCGGTTTAAAAGTCCAATCCGAATAAAAATACTCCATATAAACACCTCAATCGGAATAAAAATGGCCAAACCGAATGAAATTGTAATCGGTTTGAGAGGGGTGGGATAAACCTTTTCATGAACCGATCAAACGAAAAATTCCACCATGTAAACGATCTGATCCGATTACTGAGTGCACGTCTTTCTGTGGCTGATATACAGCGCGCGCCTCCTCAACTGAAGAGCACGCGCTCACACCAGGCTAATGTTGACAAGAAAGGAAAGTTCATTTTTATGAGGTATTAAACTTTTTATTTCGTAACATGTTATGAACATGATGTTGGAATAATGACACAGACATAGCCTGGCTACAGCATCTCATCTTGACAGCGTTTGTCCGAGGCTTCAACTGCGCCTGACAGAATACATTTTTTTTCTGAGGTGATTCTTACACTTTACGACAAATAATAAATAGCTTTTATAAAACTCTACAAGTCCTGGTGGCCGTTGAGAGCTGCCATTTCAACGGGGAACATTCAAGCTGCTCTCTGTTTCTCGTTATTTAAGTTAGCTATAAAAAAAATTGAATCAACAACTGCTTCAAATTGGTTAAGTAACATTACCCACAGTCTAATTACTTTTGTTAATATTTATACCTTTGTGATTATGGTATCTTTCCTTAATCATCTGAAATATATATGTTTAGTACTACTAGTAATGATGCTGAGCACGTCTTTAATGCTTCATTCATGTTTCACCGTATATCCTATGTTTTTATTAATAATTTGAGTGCATTTTATTGTTAATTTTGTGTTTTTCAAAATAAATGAATTGAATTAATTTTTGATTCCGCATTCATCATTCACAGCTGTTGAAACAGCCATTGTATAGGACATAAATTAGGTTAAACTACTGCATGTCCGCCCACAGAAAAATAAATACAAATTACCAACACAGAACTATTGATCCACGATACGTAACGAATCTGAGGCGGCAGACAAACTGTGTGCACATGTCACAAAATGATTCCTACTGAAAGTCAGCACATGTAAACACCAGATCGGTTTAGATAACGTCTCATGTAAACAGTCCACCGAATCTTTCAATCAGAATGATTTTAATCGGAATGACAAAAAAGTGTGCATGTAAACGTGGCTATTGACTTCCCTTCTGGTTCCAATTAGTAGCTAAAACGTCTACAAAAGGTTTTAACATTTTTTTTTTTTTTTTTTACATATTATGGCTGTACAATAACTCTATATTTGACCTACTGAACAATTTTTTTTCCCAAAGGACAAAAAGTCACTCATTGACTTTCCTTCTTGTTCCAATTAGTAGCTAAAAGGTCTACAAAAGGTTTAAATATATATATATATATATATATATATATCTTTTTTACATATTATGGCTGTACAAAGTCCATATTTGACCTACTGAACAAATTTTTGTCCCAAAGGTCAAAAAGTCACTCATTGACTTCCCTTCTGGTTCCAATTAGTAGCTAAAATGTCTACAAAAGGTTTTAATTTTAATTTTTTTTTTACATATTATGGCTGTACAGAAGTCCATATTTGACCTCCTGAACATGTTTTTGGCCTAAGAGTCCTTAAACACTAACTTACTATACATACTCATTGACTTCCCTTCTGAATCCAATTACCAGCCAAAAGTTCCACAAAAGATTTTTTAACTGTTTCTTTTTTTTTTATACATGTTATTGCTCTTTAGAAGTCCATTTTTGACTTAACATATTTTTGGCCCAAAGAGTCCATAAACACTAATTTACTATACATACTCATTGACTTCCCTTCATATTCCCATTCCTAGCCAAAATTTCCACAAAAATGTTTTACATGTTATGGCTGTACAGAAGTCCATATTTGACCTACTGAACAAATTTTTGTCCCAAAGGTCAAAAAGTCACTTATTGACTTTCCTTCTGGTTCCAATAAGTAGCTAAAAGGTCTACAAAAGGTTTACATTTTTTTTTTTTTTTTTATTTTTTTTTTATACATATTATGGCTGAACAGAAGTCCATATTTGACCTACTGAACAATTTTTTGTCCCAAAGGTCAAAAAGTCACTCATTGACTTTCCTTCTGGTTCCAATAAGTAGCTAAAAGGTCTACAAAAGGTTTAATTTTTTTTTTTTTTTTTACATATTATGGCTGTACAGAAGTCCATATTTGACCTACTGAACAATTTTTTGTCCCAAAGGTCAAAAAGTCACTCATTGACTTTCCTTCTGGTTCCAATAAGTAGCTAAAAGATCTACAAAAGGTTTACATTTTTTTTTTTTTTTTTTACATATTATGGTTTTACAGAAGTCCAAATTTGACCTACTGAACAATTTTTTTCCCCAAAGGTCAAAAAGTCACTTATTTACTTTCGTTCTGGTTCCAATTAGTAGCTAAAAGGTCTACAGAAGGTTTACATTTTTTTTTTTTTTTTTACATATTATGGTTTTACAAAAGTCCAAATTTGACCTACTGAACAAATTTTTATCCCAAAGGTCAAAAAGTCACTCATTCACTTTCCTTCTGGTTCCAATAAGTAGCTAAAAGGTCTACAAAAGGTTTTAAAAATTTTTTTTTTTTTTTTTTTTACATATTATGGCTGTACAGAAGTCCATATTTGACCTACTGAACAAATTTTTGTCCCAAAGGTCAAAAAGTCACTTATTGACTTTCCTTCTGGTTCCAATAAGTAGCTAAAAGGTCTACAAAAGGTTTACATTTTTTTTTTTTTTAAATTTTTTTTTATACATATTATGGCTGAACAGAAGTCCATATTTGACCTACTGAACAATTTTTTGTCCCAAAGGTCAAAAAGTCACTCATTGACTTTCCTTCTGGTTCCAATAAGTAGCTAAAAGGTCTACAAAAGGTTTAATTTTTTTTTTTTTTTTTTACATATTATGGCTGTACAGAAGTCCATATTTGACCTACTGAACAATTTTTTGTCCCAAAGGTCAAAAAGTCACTCATTGACTTTCCTTCTGGTTCCAATAAGTAGCTAAAAGATCTACAAAAGGTTTACATTTTTTTTTTTTTTTTTTACATATTATGGTTTTACAGAAGTCCAAATTTGACCTACTGAACAATTTTTTTCCCCAAAGGTCAAAAAGTCACTTATTTACTTTCGTTCTGGTTCCAATTAGTAGCTAAAAGGTCTACAGAAGGTTTACATTTTTTTTTTTTTTTTTTACATATTATGGTTTTACAAAAGTCCAAATTTGACCTACTGAACAAATTTTTATCCCAAAGGTCAAAAAGTCACTCATTCACTTTCCTTCTGGTTCCAATAAGTAGCTAAAAGGTCTACAAAAGGTTTTAAAAATTTTTTTTTTTTTTTTTTTTTTTTACATATTATGGCTGTACAGAAGTCCATATTTGACCTACTGAACAAATTTTTATCCCAAAGGTCAAAAAGTCACTCATTGACTTTCCTTCTGGTTCCAATAAGTAGCTAAAAGATCTACAAAAGGTTTGATTATTATTTTTTTTTTTACATGTTATGGCTGTACAAGAAGTCCATATTTGACCTACTGAACAATATTTTTTCCCAAAGGTCAAAAAGTCACTTATTTACTTTCGTTCTGGTTCCAATTAGTAGCTAAAAGGTCTACAGAAGGTTTAAAACTTTTTTTTTTTTTTTTTTTTTTTTTTTTTTTTCATATTATGGCTTTACAGAAGTCCAAATTTGACCTACTGAACAATTTTTATCCCAAAGGTCAAAAAGTCACTCATTCACTTTCCTTCTGGTTCCAATAAGTAGCTAAAAGGTCTACAAAAGGTTTTAAATTTAATTTTTTTTTTTTTTTTTTACATATTATGGCTGTACAGAAGTCCATATTTGACCGACTGAACATATTTTTGTCCCAAAGGTCAAAAAGTCACTCAATGACTTCCCTTCTGTTTCCAATAAGTAGCTTACAGGTCTAAAAAAGGTTTAAATTTTTTATTTTTTTTGCTGTACAAAGTCTATATTTGACCTACTGAACAAATTTTTGTCCCAAAGGTCAAAAAGTCACTCATTGACTTCCCTTCTGGTTCCAATTAGTAGCTAAAACGTCTACAAAAGGTTTTAATTTTTTTATTTTTATTTTTTTTTTATTACATATTATGGTTGTACAATAAGTCCATATTTGACCTACTGAACAATTTTTTTTCCCAAAGGTCAAAAAGTCACTCATTGACTTTCCTTCTTGTTCCAATTAGTAGCTAAAAGGTCTAAAAAAGGTTTAAATATTTTTTTTATATATTATTATGGCTGTACAGAAGTCCATATTTGACCTACTGAACAAATTTTTGTCCCAAAGGTCAAAAAGTCACTCATTCCCTTTCCTTCTGATTCCAATAAGTAGCTAAAAGGTCTACAAAAGGTTTTATTTTTTTTTTTTTTTTATTTTTTTTTTTTTTTACATATTATGGCTGTACAGAAGTCCATATTTGACCTACTGAACACATTTTTGTCCAAAAGGTCAAAAAGTCACTCATTGAGTTTCCTTCTGGTTCCAATAAGAAGCTAAAAGGTCTACAAAAGGTTTTTTTTTTTTTTTACTTTATTATTTTTTTTAAATATTATGGCTGTACAGAAGTCCATATTTGACCGACTGAACATATTTTTGTCCCAAAGGTCAAAAAGTCACTCATTGAATTCCCTTCTGTTTCCAATAAGTATTTTACAGGTCTAAAAAAGGTTTAAAATTGTTTTTTTTTTTTTTTTGCTGTACAAAGTCTATATTTGATCTACTGAACAAATTTTTGTCCCAAAGGTCAAAAAGTCACTCATTGACTTCCCTTCTGATTCCAATTTGTAGCCAAAAGGTCCACAAAAGGTTTAATTTTTTTTTTTTTTTTTTTTTTTACATATTATGGCTGTACAAGAAGTCCATATTTAACTTACTGAACATATTTTTGCCCAAGAGTCCTTGAACACTAACTTACTCTACATACACACTCTTTGACTTCCCTTCTGAATCCAATTGCTAGCCAAAAGTTCCACAAAAAGGTTTTAATTTCTTTATATTCTTTTTTTTTTTTTACATGTTATGGCTGTACAGAAGTCCATATTTGACCTACTGAACAAATTTTTGTCCCAAAGGTCAAAAAGTCACTCATTAGGTGCGTTTACATGGAGCACTGTAATCGGTTTAAAAGTCCAATCCGAATAAAAATACTCCATATAAACACCTCAATCGGAATAAAAATGGCCAAACCGAATGAAATTGTAATCGGTTTGAGAGGGGTGGGATAAACCTTTTCATGAACCGATCAAACGAAAAATTCCACCATGTAAACGATCTGATCCGATTACTGAGTGCACGTCTTTCTGTGGCTGATATACAGCGCGCGCCTCCTCAACTGAAGAGCACGCGCTCACACCAGGCTAATGTTGACAAGAAAGGAAAGTTCATTTTTATGAGGTATTAAACTTTTTATTTCGTAACATGTTATGAACATGATGTTGGAATAATGACACAGACATAGCCTGGCTACAGCATCTCATCTTGACAGCGTTTGTCCGAGGCTTCAACTGCGCCTGACAGAATACATTTTTTTTCTGAGGTGATTCTTACACTTTACGACAAATAATAAATAGCTTTTATAAAACTCTACAAGTCCTGGTGGCCGTTGAGAGCTGCCATTTCAACGGGGAACATTCAAGCTGCTCTCTGTTTCTCGTTATTTAAGTTAGCTATAAAAAAAATTGAATCAACAACTGCTTCAAATTGGTTAAGTAACATTACCCACAGTCTAATTACTTTTGTTAATATTTATACCTTTGTGATTATGGTATCTTTCCTTAATCATCTGAAATATATATGTTTAGTACTACTAGTAATGATGCTGAGCACGTCTTTAATGCTTCATTCATGTTTCACCGTATATCCTATGTTTTTATTAATAATTTGAGTGCATTTTATTGTTAATTTTGTGTTTTTCAAAATAAATGAATTGAATTAATTTTTGATTCCGCATTCATCATTCACAGCTGTTGAAACAGCCATTGTATAGGACATAAATTAGGTTAAACTACTGCATGTCCGCCCACAGAAAAATAAATACAAATTACCAACACAGAACTATTGATCCACGATACGTAACGAATCTGAGGCGGCAGACAAACTGTGTGCACATGTCACAAAATGATTCCTACTGAAAGTCAGCACATGTAAACACCAGATCGGTTTAGATAACGTCTCATGTAAACAGTCCACCGAATCTTTCAATCAGAATGATTTTAATCGGAATGACAAAAAAGTGTGCATGTAAACGTGGCTATTGACTTCCCTTCTGGTTCCAATTAGTAGCTAAAACGTCTACAAAAGGTTTTAACATTTTTTTTTTTTTTTTTTACATATTATGGCTGTACAATAACTCTATATTTGACCTACTGAACAATTTTTTTTCCCAAAGGACAAAAAGTCACTCATTGACTTTCCTTCTTGTTCCAATTAGTAGCTAAAAGGTCTACAAAAGGTTTAAATATATATATATATATATATATATATATCTTTTTTACATATTATGGCTGTACAAAGTCCATATTTGACCTACTGAACAAATTTTTGTCCCAAAGGTCAAAAAGTCACTCATTGACTTCCCTTCTGGTTCCAATTAGTAGCTAAAATGTCTACAAAAGGTTTTAATTTTAATTTTTTTTTTACATATTATGGCTGTACAGAAGTCCATATTTGACCTCCTGAACATGTTTTTGGCCTAAGAGTCCTTAAACACTAACTTACTATACATACTCATTGACTTCCCTTCTGAATCCAATTACCAGCCAAAAGTTCCACAAAAGATTTTTTAACTGTTTCTTTTTTTTTTATACATGTTATTGCTCTTTAGAAGTCCATTTTTGACTTAACATATTTTTGGCCCAAAGAGTCCATAAACACTAATTTACTATACATACTCATTGACTTCCCTTCATATTCCCATTCCTAGCCAAAATTTCCACAAAAATGTTTTACATGTTATGGCTGTACAGAAGTCCATATTTGACCTACTGAACAAATTTTTGTCCCAAAGGTCAAAAAGTCACTTATTGACTTTCCTTCTGGTTCCAATAAGTAGCTAAAAGGTCTACAAAAGGTTTACATTTTTTTTTTTTTTTTTTTTTTTTTTTTATACATATTATGGCTGAACAGAAGTCCATATTTGACCTACTGAACAATTTTTTGTCCCAAAGGTCAAAAAGTCACTCATTGACTTTCCTTCTGGTTCCAATAAGTAGCTAAAAGGTCTACAAAAGGTTTAATTTTTTTTTTTTTTTTTACATATTATGGCTGTACAGAAGTCCATATTTGACCTACTGAACAATTTTTTGTCCCAAAGGTCAAAAAGTCACTCATTGACTTTCCTTCTGGTTCCAATAAGTAGCTAAAAGATCTACAAAAGGTTTACATTTTTTTTTTTTTTTTTTACATATTATGGTTTTACAGAAGTCCAAATTTGACCTACTGAACAATTTTTTTCCCCAAAGGTCAAAAAGTCACTTATTTACTTTCGTTCTGGTTCCAATTAGTAGCTAAAAGGTCTACAGAAGGTTTACATTTTTTTTTTTTTTTTTACATATTATGGTTTTACAAAAGTCCAAATTTGACCTACTGAACAAATTTTTATCCCAAAGGTCAAAAAGTCACTCATTCACTTTCCTTCTGGTTCCAATAAGTAGCTAAAAGGTCTACAAAAGGTTTTAAAAAATTTTTTTTTTTTTTTTTTTACATATTATGGCTGTACAGAAGTCCATATTTGACCTACTGAACAAATTTTTGTCCCAAAGGTCAAAAAGTCACTTATTGACTTTCCTTCTGGTTCCAATAAGTAGCTAAAAGGTCTACAAAAGGTTTACATTTTTTTTTTTTTTTAAATTTTTTTTTATACATATTATGGCTGAACAGAAGTCCATATTTGACCTACTGAACAATTTTTTGTCCCAAAGGTCAAAAAGTCACTCATTGACTTTCCTTCTGGTTCCAATAAGTAGCTAAAAGGTCTACAAAAGGTTTAATTTTTTTTTTTTTTTTTTTACATATTATGGCTGTACAGAAGTCCATATTTGACCTACTGAACAATTTTTTGTCCCAAAGGTCAAAAAGTCACTCATTGACTTTCCTTCTGGTTCCAATAAGTAGCTAAAAGATCTACAAAAGGTTTACATTTTTTTTTTTTTTTTTTACATATTATGGTTTTACAGAAGTCCAAATTTGACCTACTGAACAATTTTTTTCCCCAAAGGTCAAAAAGTCACTTATTTACTTTCGTTCTGGTTCCAATTAGTAGCTAAAAGGTCTACAGAAGGTTTACATTTTTTTTTTTTTTTTTTACATATTATGGTTTTACAAAAGTCCAAATTTGACCTACTGAACAAATTTTTATCCCAAAGGTCAAAAAGTCACTCATTCACTTTCCTTCTGGTTCCAATAAGTAGCTAAAAGGTCTACAAAAGGTTTTAAAAATTTTTTTTTTTTTTTTTTTTTTTACATATTATGGCTGTACAGAAGTCCATATTTGACCTACTGAACAAATTTTTATCCCAAAGGTCAAAAAGTCACTCATTGACTTTCCTTCTGGTTCCAATAAGTAGCTAAAAGATCTACAAAAGGTTTGATTATTATTTTTTTTTTTACATGTTATGGCTGTACAAGAAGTCCATATTTGACCTACTGAACAATATTTTTTCCCAAAGGTCAAAAAGTCACTTATTTACTTTCGTTCTGGTTCCAATTAGTAGCTAAAAGGTCTACAGAAGGTTTAAAACTTTTTTTTTTTTTTTTTTTTTTTTTTTTTTTTCATATTATGGCTTTACAGAAGTCCAAATTTGACCTACTGAACAATTTTTATCCCAAAGGTCAAAAAGTCACTCATTCACTTTCCTTCTGGTTCCAATAAGTAGCTAAAAGGTCTACAAAAGGTTTTAAATTTAATTTTTTTTTTTTTTTTTTACATATTATGGCTGTACAGAAGTCCATATTTGACCGACTGAACATATTTTTGTCCCAAAGGTCAAAAAGTCACTCAATGACTTCCCTTCTGTTTCCAATAAGTAGCTTACAGGTCTAAAAAAGGTTTAAATTTTTTATTTTTTTTGCTGTACAAAGTCTATATTTGACCTACTGAACAAATTTTTGTCCCAAAGGTCAAAAAGTCACTCATTGACTTCCCTTCTGGTTCCAATTAGTAGCTAAAACGTCTACAAAAGGTTTTAATTTTTTTATTTTTATTTTTTTTTTATTACATATTATGGTTGTACAATAAGTCCATATTTGACCTACTGAACAATTTTTTTTCCCAAAGGTCAAAAAGTCACTCATTGACTTTCCTTCTTGTTCCAATTAGTAGCTAAAAGGTCTAAAAAAGGTTTAAATATTTTTTTTATATATTATTATGGCTGTACAGAAGTCCATATTTGACCTACTGAACAAATTTTTGTCCCAAAGGTCAAAAAGTCACTCATTCCCTTTCCTTCTGATTCCAATAAGTAGCTAAAAGGTCTACAAAAGGTTTTATTTATTTTTTTTATTTATTTATTTATTTTTTTTACATATTATGGCTGTACAGAAGTCCATATTTGACCTACTGAACACATTTTTGTCCAAAAGGTCAAAAAGTCACTCATTGAGTTTCCTTCTGGTTCCAATAAGAAGCTAAAAGGTCTACAAAAGGTTTTTTTTTTTTTTTACTTTATTATTTTTTTAAAATATTATGGCTGTACAGAAGTCCATATTTGACCGACTGAACATATTTTTGTCCCAAAGGTCAAAAAGTCACTCATTGAATTCCCTTCTGTTTCCAATAAGTATTTTACAGGTCTAAAAAAGGTTTAAAATTGTTTTTTTTTTTTTTTGCTGTACAAAGTCTATATTTGATCTACTGAACAAATTTTTGTCCCAAAGGTCAAAAAGTCACTCATTGACTTCCCTTCTGATTCCAATTTGTAGCCAAAAGGTCCACAAAAGGTTTAATTTTTTTTTTTTTTTTTTTTTACATATTATGGCTGTACAAGAAGTCCATATTTAACTTACTGAACATATTTTTGCCCAAGAGTCCTTGAACACTAACTTACTCTACATACACACTCTTTGACTTCCCTTCTGAATCCAATTGCTAGCCAAAAGTTCCACAAAAAGGTTTTAATTTCTTTATATTCTTTTTTTTTTTACATGTTATGGCTGTACAGAAGTCCATATTTGACCTACTGAACAAATTTTTGTCCCAAAGGTCAAAAAGTCACTCATTAGGTGCGTTTACATGGAGCACTGTAATCGGTTTAAAAGTCCAATCCGAATAAAAATACTCCATATAAACACCTCAATCGGAATAAAAATGGCCAAACCGAATGAAATTGTAATCGGTTTGAGAGGGGTGGGATAAACCTTTTCATGAACCGATCAAACGAAAAATTCCACCATGTAAACGATCTGATCCGATTACTGAGTGCACGTCTTTCTGTGGCTGATATACAGCGCGCGCCTCCTCAACTGAAGAGCACGCGCTCACACCAGGCTAATGTTGACAAGAAAGGAAAGTTCATTTTTATGAGGTATTAAACTTTTTATTTCGTAACATGTTATGAACATGATGTTGGAATAATGACACAGACATAGCCTGGCTACAGCATCTCATCTTGACAGCGTTTGTCCGAGGCTTCAACTGCGCCTGACAGAATACATTTTTTTTCTGAGGTGATTCTTACACTTTACGACAAATAATAAATAGCTTTTATAAAACTCTACAAGTCCTGGTGGCCGTTGAGAGCTGCCATTTCAACGGGGAACATTCAAGCTGCTCTCTGTTTCTCGTTATTTAAGTTAGCTATAAAAAAAATTGAATCAACAACTGCTTCAAATTGGTTAAGTAACATTACCCACAGTCTAATTACTTTTGTTAATATTTATACCTTTGTGATTATGGTATCTTTCCTTAATCATCTGAAATATATATGTTTAGTACTACTAGTAATGATGCTGAGCACGTCTTTAATGCTTCATTCATGTTTCACCGTATATCCTATGTTTTTATTAATAATTTGAGTGCATTTTATTGTTAATTTTGTGTTTTTCAAAATAAATGAATTGAATTAATTTTTGATTCCGCATTCATCATTCACAGCTGTTGAAACAGCCATTGTATAGGACATAAATTAGGTTAAACTACTGCATGTCCGCCCACAGAAAAATAAATACAAATTACCAACACAGAACTATTGATCCACGATACGTAACGAATCTGAGGCGGCAGACAAACTGTGTGCACATGTCACAAAATGATTCCTACTGAAAGTCAGCACATGTAAACACCAGATCGGTTTAGATAACGTCTCATGTAAACAGTCCACCGAATCTTTCAATCAGAATGATTTTAATCGGAATGACAAAAAAGTGTGCATGTAAACGTGGCTATTGACTTCCCTTCTGGTTCCAATTAGTAGCTAAAACGTCTACAAAAGGTTTTAACATTTTTTTTTTTTTTTTTTTTTTTTTTTTATATATTATGGCTGTACAATAACTCTATATTTGACCTACTGAACATTTTTTTTCTCCCAAAGGACAAAAAGTCACTCATTGACTTTCCTTCTTGTTCCAATTAGTAGCTAAAAGGTCTACAAAAGGTTTAAATATATATATATATATATATATCTTTTTTACATATTATGGCTGTACAAAGTCCATATTTGACCTACTGAACAAATTTTTGTCCCAAAGGTCAAAAAGTCACTCATTGACTTCCCTTCTTGTTCCAATTAGTAGCTAAAATGTCTACAAAAGGTTTTAATTTTAATTTTTTTTTACATATTATGGCTGTACAGAAGTCCATATTTGACCTCCTGAACATGTTTTTGGCCTAAGAGTCCTTAAACACTAACTTACTATACATACTCATTGACTTCCCTTCTGAATCCAATTACCAGCCAAAAGTTCCACAAAAGATTTTTTAACTGTTTCTTTTTTTTTTATACATGTTATTGCTCTTTAGAAGTCCATTTTTGACTTAACATATTTTTGGCCCAAAGAGTCCATAAACACTAATTTACTATACATACTCATTGACTTCCCTTCATATTCCCATTCCTAGCCAAAATTTCCACAAAAATGTTTTACATGTTATGGCTGTACAGAAGTCCATATTTGACCTACTGAACAAATTTTTGTCCCAAAGGTCAAAAAGTCACTCATTGACTTTCCTTCTGGTTCCAATAAGTAGCTAAAAGGTCTACAAAAGGTTTACATTTTTTTTTATTTTTTTTTTATTTTTTTTATACATATTATGGCTGAACAGAAGTCCATATTTGACCTACTGAACAATTTTTTGTCCCAAAGGTCAAAAAGTCACTCATTGACTTTCCTTCTGGTTCCAATAAGTAGCTAAAAGGTCTACAAAAGGTTTGATTTTTTTTTTTTTTTTACATATTATGGCTGTACAGAAGTCCATATTTGACCTACTGAACAATTTTTTGTCCCAAAGGTCAAAAAGTCACTCATTGACTTTCCTTCTGGTTCCAATAAGTAGCTAAAAGATCTACAAAAGGTTTACATTTTTTTTTTTTTTTTTTACATATTATGGTTTTACAGAAGTCCAAATTTGACCTACTGAACAATTTTTTTCCCCAAAGGTCAAAAAGTCACTTATTTACTTTCGTTCTGGTTCCAATTAGTAGCTAAAAGGTCTACAGAAGGTTTACATTTTTTTTTTTTTTTTTACATATTATGGTTTTACAAAAGTCCAAATTTGACCTACTGAACAAATTTTTATCCCAAAGGTCAAAAAGTCACTCATTCACTTTCCTTCTGGTTCCAATAAGTAGCTAAAAGGTCTACAAAAGGTTTTAAAATTTTTTTTTTATTTTTTTTTTTTACATATTATGGCTGTACAGAAGTCCATATTTGACCTACTGAACAAATTTTTATCCCAAAGGTCAAAAAGTCACTCATTGACTTTCCTTCTGGTTCCAATAAGTAGCTAAAAGATCTACAAAAGGTTTGATTATTATTTTTTTTTTACATGTTATGGCTGTACAAGAAGTCCATATTTGACCTACTGAACAATTTTTTTTCCAAAAAGGTCAAAAAGTCACTTATTTACTTTCGTTCTGGTTCCAATTAGTAGCTAAAAGGTCTACAGAAGGTTTAAAACTTTTTTTTTTTTTTTTTTTTTTTTTTTTTTTCATATTATGGCTTTACAGAAGTCCAAATTTGACCTACTGAACAATTTTTATCCCAAAGGTCAAAAAGTCACTCATTCACTTTCCTTCTGGTTCCAATAAGTAGCTAAAAGGTCTACAAAAGGTTTTAAATTTAATTTTTTTTTTTTTTTTTTACATATTATGGCTGTACAGAAGTCCATATTTGACCGACTGAACATATTTTTGTCCCAAAGGTCAAAAAGTCACTCAATGACTTCCCTTCTGTTTCCAATAAGTAGCTTACAGGTCTAAAAAAGGTTTAAATTTTTTATTTTTTTTGCTGTACAAAGTCTATATTTGACCTACTGAACAAATTTTTGTCCCAAAGGTCAAAAAGTCACTCATTGACTTCCCTTCTGGTTCCAATTAGTAGCTAAAACGTCTACAAAAGGTTTTAATTTTTTTTAATTTTTTTTTTTTTTATTACATATTATGGCTGTACAATAAGTCCATATTTGACCTACTGAACAATTTTTTTCCCCAAAGGTCAAAAAGTCACTCATTGACTTTCCTTCTTGTTCCAATTAGTAGCTAAAAGGTCTAAAAAAGGTTTAAATATTTTTTTTATATATTATTATGGCTGTACAGAAGTCCATATTTGACCTACTGAACAAATTTTTGTCCCAAAGGTCAAAAAGTCACTCATTCCCTTTCCTTCTGATTCCAATAAGTAGCTAAAAGGTCTACAAAAGGTTTTATTTTTTTTTTTTATTTATTTTTTTTTTTTTTTACATATTATGGCTGTACAGAAGTCCATATTTGACCTACTGAACACATTTTTGTCCAAAAGGTCAAAAAGTCACTCATTGAGTTTCCTTCTGGTTCCAATAAGAAGCTAAAAGGTCTACAAAAGGTTTTTTTTTTTTTTTACTTTATTATTTTTTTTAAATATTATGGCTGTACAGAAGTCCATATTTGACCGACTGAACATATTTTTGTCCCAAAGGTCAAAAAGTCACTCATTGAATTCCCTTCTGTTTCCAATAAGTATTTTACAGGTCTAAAAAAGGTTTAAAATTGTTTTTTTTTTTTTTTGCTGTACAAAGTCTATATTTGATCTACTGAACAAATTTTTGTCCCAAAGGTCAAAAAGTCACTCATTGACTTCCCTTCTGATTCCAATTTGTAGCCAAAAGGTCCACAAAAGGTTTAATTTTTTTTTTTTTTTTTTTTTTTACATATTATGGCTGTACAAGAAGTCCATATTTAACTTACTGAACATATTTTTGCCCAAGAGTCCTTGAACACTAACTTACTCTACATACACACTCTTTGACTTCCCTTCTGAATCCAATTGCTAGCCAAAAGTTCCACAAAAAGGTTTTAATTTCTTTATATTCTTTTTTTTTTTTACATGTTATGGCTGTACAGAAGTCCATATTTGACCTACTGAACAAATTTTTGTCCCAAAGGTCAAAAAGTCACTCATTAGGTGCGTTTACATGGAGCACTGTAATCGGTTTAAAAGTCCAATCCGAATAAAAATACTCCATATAAACACCTCAATCGGAATAAAAATGGCCAAACTGAATGAAATTGTAATCGGTTTGAGAGGGGTGGGATAAACCTTTTCATGAACCGATCAAACGAAAAATTCCACCATGTAAACGATCTGATCCGATTACTGAGTGCACGTCTTTCTGTGGCTGATATACAGCGCGCGCCTCCTCAACTGAAGAGCACGCGCTCACACCAGGCTAATGTTGACAAGAAAGGAAAGTTCATTTTTATGAGGTATTAAACTTTTTATTTCGTAACATGTTATGAACATGATGTTGGAATAATGACACAGACATAGCCTGGCTACAGCATCTCATCTTGACAGCGTTTGTCCGAGGCTTCAACTGCGCCTGACAGAATACATTTTTTTTCTGAGGTGATTCTTACACTTTACGACAAATAATAAATAGCTTTTATAAAACTCTACAAGTCCTGGTGGCCGTTGAGAGCTGCCATTTCAACGGGGAACATTCAAGCTGCTCTCTGTTTCTCGTTATTTAAGTTAGCTATAAAAAAAATTGAATCAACAACTGCTTCAAATTGGTTAAGTAACATTACCCACAGTCTAATTACTTTTGTTAATATTTATACCTTTGTGATTATGGTATCTTTCCTTAATCATCTGAAATATATATGTTTAGTACTACTAGTAATGATGCTGAGCACGTCTTTAATGCTTCATTCATGTTTCACCGTATATCCTATGTTTTTATTAATAATTTGAGTGCATTTTATTGTTAATTTTGTGTTTTTCAAAATAAATGAATTGAATTAATTTTTGATTCCGCATTCATCATTCACAGCTGTTGAAACAGCCATTGTATAGGACATAAATTAGGTTAAACTACTGCATGTCCGCCCACAGAAAAATAAATACAAATTACCAACACAGAACTATTGATCCACGATACGTAACGAATCTGAGGCGGCAGACAAACTGTGTGCACATGTCACAAAATGATTCCTACTGAAAGTCAGCACATGTAAACACCAGATCGGTTTAGATAACGTCTCATGTAAACAGTCCACCGAATCTTTCAATCAGAATGATTTTAATCGGAATGACAAAAAAGTGTGCATGTAAACGTGGCTATTGACTTCCCTTCTGGTTCCAATTAGTAGCTAAAACGTCTACAAAAGGTTTTAACATTTTTTTTTTTTTTTTTTACATATTATGGCTGTACAATAACTCTATATTTGACCTACTGAACAATTTTTTTTCCCAAAGGACAAAAAGTCACTCATTGACTTTCCTTCTTGTTCCAATTAGTAGCTAAAAGGTCTACAAAAGGTTTAAATATATATATATATATATATCTTTTTTACATATTATGGCTGTACAAAGTCCATATTTGACCTACTGAACAAATTTTTGTCCCAAAGGTCAAAAAGTCACTCATTGACTTCCCTTCTGGTTCCAATTAGTAGCTAAAATGTCTACAAAAGGTTTTAATTTTAATTTTTTTTTTACATATTATGGCTGTACAGAAGTCCATATTTGACCTCCTGAACATGTTTTTGGCCTAAGAGTCCTTAAACACTAACTTACTATACATACTCATTGACTTCCCTTCTGAATCCAATTACCAGCCAAAAGTTCCACAAAAGATTTTTTAACTGTTTCTTTTTTTTTTATACATGTTATTGCTCTTTAGAAGTCCATTTTTGACTTAACATATTTTTGGCCCAAAGAGTCCATAAACACTAATTTACTATACATACTCATTGACTTCCCTTCATATTCCCATTCCTAGCCAAAATTTCCACAAAAATGTTTTACATGTTATGGCTGTACAGAAGTCCATATTTGACCTACTGAACAAATTTTTGTCCCAAAGGTCAAAAAGTCACTCATTGACTTTCCTTCTGGTTCCAATAAGTAGCTAAAAGGTCTACAAAAGGTTTACATTTTTTTTTATTTTTTTTTATTTTTTTTATACATATTATGGCTGAACAGAAGTCCATATTTGACCTACTGAACAATTTTTTGTCCCAAAGGTCAAAAAGTCACTCATTGACTTTCCTTCTGGTTCCAATAAGTAGCTAAAAGGTCTACAAAAGGTTTAATTTTTTTTTTTTACATATTATGGCTGTACAGAAGTCCATATTTGACCTACTGAACAATTTTTTGTCCCAAAGGTCAAAAAGTCACTCATTGACTTTCCTTCTGGTTCCAATAAGTAGCCAAAAGATCTACAAAAGGTTTACATTTTTTTTTTTTTTTTTTTTACATATTATGGTTTTACAGAAGTCCAAATTTGACCTACTGAAAATTTTTTTTCCCCAAAGGTCAAAAAGTCACTTATTTACTTTCGTTCTGGTTCCAATTAGTAGCTAAAAGGTCTACAGAAGGTTTACATTTTTTTTTTTTTTTTTACATATTATGGTTTTACAGAAGTCCAAATTTGACCTACTGAACAAATTTTTATCCCAAAGGTCAAAAAGTCACTCATTCACTTTCCTTCTGGTTCCAATAAGTAGCTAAAAGGTCTACAAAAGGTTTTAAAATTTTTTTTTTTTTTTTTTTTTTTACATATTATGGCTGTACAGAAGTCCATATTTGACCTACTGAACAAATTTTTATCCCAAAGGTCAAAAAGTCACTCATTGACTTTCCTTCTGGTTCCAATAAGTAGCTAAAAGATCTACAAAAGGTTTGATTATTATTTTTTTTTTTACATGTTATGGCTGTACAAGAAGTCCATATTTGACCTACTGAACAATATTTTTTCCCAAAGGTCAAAAAGTCACTTATTTACTTTCGTTCTGGTTCCAATTAGTAGCTAAAAGGTCTACAGAAGGTTTAAAACTTTTTTTTTTTTTTTTTTTTTTTTTTTTTTTCATATTATGGCTTTACAGAAGTCCAAATTTGACCTACTGAACAATTTTTATCCCAAAGGTCAAAAAGTCACTCATTCACTTTCCTTCTGGTTCCAATAAGTAGCTAAAAGGTCTACAAAAGGTTTTAAATTTAATTTTTTTTTTTTTTTTTTTACATATTATGGCTGTACAGAAGTCCATATTTGACCGACTGAACATATTTTTGTCCCAAAGGTCAAAAAGTCACTCAATGACTTCCCTTCTGTTTCCAATAAGTAGCTTACAGGTCTAAAAAAGGTTTAAATTTTTTATTTTTTTTGCTGTACAAAGTCTATATTTGACCTACTGAACAAATTTTTGTCCCAAAGGTCAAAAAGTCACTCATTGACTTCCCTTCTGGTTCCAATTAGTAGCTAAAACGTCTACAAAAGGTTTTAATTTTTTTTTTTTTTTTTTTTTTTTTTACATATTATGGCTGTACAATAAGTCCATATTTGACCTACTGAACAATTTTTTTTCCCAAAGGTCAAAAAGTCACTCATTGACTTTCCTTCTTGTTCCAATTAGTAGCTAAAAGGTCTAAAAAAGGTTTAAATATTTTTTTTATATATTATTATGGCTGTACAGAAGTCCATATTTGACCTACTGAACAAATTTTTGTCCCAAAGGTCAAAACGTCACTCATTCCCTTTCCTTCTGATTCCAATAAGTAGCTAAAAGGTCTACAAAAGGTTTTATTTTTTTTTTTTATTTTTTATTTTTTTTACATATTATGGCTGTACAGAAGTCCATATTTGACCTACTGAACACATTTTTGTCCAAAAGGTCAAAAAGTCACTCATTGAGTTTCCTTCTGGTTCCAATAAGAAGCTAAAAGGTCTACAAAAGGTTTTTTTTTTTTTTACTTAATTATTTTTTTTAAATATTATGGCTGTACAGAAGTCCATATTTGACCGACTGAACATATTTTTGTCCCAAAGGTCAAAAAGTCACTCATTGAATTCCCTTCTGTTTCCAATAAGTATTTTACAGGTCTAAAAAAGGTTTAAAATTGTTTTTTTTTTTTTTGCTGTACAAAGTCTATATTTGATCTACTGAACAAATTTTTGTCCCAAAGGTCAAAAAGTCACTCATTGACTTCCCTTCTGATTCCAATTTGTTCCAATTTGTAGCCAAAAGGTCCACAAAAGGTTTAATTTTTTTTTTTTTTTTTTTTTTTACTTATTATGGCTGTACAAGAAGTCCATATTTAACTTACTGAACATATTTTTGCCCAAGAGTCCTTGAACACTAACTTACTCTACATACACACTCTTTGACTTCCCTTCTGAATCCAATTGCTAGCCAAAAGTTCCACAAAAAGGTTTTAATTTCTTTATATTCTTTTTTTTTTTTTACATGTTATGGCTGTACAGAAGTCCATATTTGACCTACTGAACAAATTTTTGTCCCAAAGGTCAAAAAGTCACTCATTAGGTGCGTTTACATGGAGCACTGTAATCGGTTTAAAAGTCCAATCCGAATAAAAATACTCCATATAAACACCTCAATCGGAATAAAAATGGCCAAACCGAATGAAATTGTAATCGGTTTGAGAGGGGTGGGATAAACCTTTTCATGAACCGATCAAACGAAAAATTCCACCATGTAAACGATCTGATCCGATTACTGAGTGCACGTCTTTCTGTGGCTGATATACAGCGCGCGCCTCCTCAACTGAAGAGCACGCGCTCACACCAGGCTAATGTTGACAAGAAAGGAAAGTTCATTTTTATGAGGTATTAAACTTTTTATTTCGTAACATGTTATGAACATGATGTTGGAATAATGACACAGACATAGCCTGGCTACAGCATCTCATCTTGACAGCGTTTGTCCGAGGCTTCAACTGCGCCTGACAGAATACATTTTTTTTCCGAGGTGATTCTTACACTTTACGACAAATAATAAATAGCTTTTATAAAACTCTACAAGTCCTGGTGGCCGTTGAGAGCTGCCATTTCAACGGGGAACATTCAAGCTGCTCTCTGTTTCTCGTTATTTAAGTTAGCTATAAAAAAAATTGAATCAACAACTGCTTCAAATTGGTTAAGTAACATTACCCACAGTCTAATTACTTTTGTTAATATTTATACCTTTGTGATTATGGTATCTTTCCTTAATCATCTGAAATATATATGTTTAGTACTACTAGTAATGATGCTGAGCACGTCTTTAATGCTTCATTCATGTTTCACCGTATATCCTATGTTTTTATTAATAATTTGAGTGCATTTTATTGTTAATTTTGTGTTTTTCAAAATAAATGAATTGAATTAATTTTTGATTCCGCATTCATCATTCACAGCTGTTGAAACAGCCATTGTATAGGACATAAATTAGGTTAAACTACTGCATGTCCGCCCACAGAAAAATAAATACAAATTACCAACACAGAACTATTGATCCACGATACGTAACGAATCTGAGGCGGCAGACAAACTGTGTGCACATGTCACAAAATGATTCCTACTGAAAGTCAGCACATGTAAACACCAGATCGGTTTAGATAACGTCTCATGTAAACAGTCCACCAAATCTTTCAATCAGAATGATTTTAATCGGAATGACAAAAAAGTGTGCATGTAAACGTGGCTATTGACTTCCCTTCTGGTTCCAATTAGTAGCTAAAACGTCTACAAAAGGTTTTAACATTTTTTTTTTTTTTTTTTTTTTTTTTTTACATATTATGGCTGTACAATAACTCTATATTTGACCTACTGAACAATTTTTTTTCCCAAAGGACAAAAAGTCACTCATTGACTTTCCTTCTTGTTCCAATTAGTAGCTAAAAGGTCTACAAAAGGTTTAAATATATATATATATATATATATATATATATATCTTTTTTACATATTATGGCTGTACAAAGTCCATATTTGACCTACTGAACAAATTTTTGTCCCAAAGGTCAAAAAGTCACTCATTGACTTCCCTTCTGGTTCCAATTAGTAGCTAAAATGTCTACAAAAGGTTTTAATTTTAAATTTTTTTTTACATATTATGGCTGTACAGAAGTCCATATTTGACCTCCTGAACATGTTTTTGGCCTAAGAGTCCTTAAACACTAACTTACTATACATACTCATTGACTTCCCTTCTGAATCCAATTACCAGCCAAAAGTTCCACAAAAGATTTTTTAACTGTTTCTTTTTTTTTTTATACATGTTATTGCTCTTTAGAAGTCCATTTTTGACTTAACATATTTTTGGCCCAAAGAGTCCATAAACACTAATTTACTATACATACTCATTGACTTCCCTTCATATTCCCATTCCTAGCCAAAATTTCCACAAAAATGTTTTACATGTTATGGCTGTACAGAAGTCCATATTTGACCTACTGAACAAATTTTTGTCCCAAAGGTCAAAAAGTCACTCATTGACTTTCCTTCTGGTTCCAATAAGTAGCTAAAAGGTCTACAAAAGGTTTACATTTTTTTTTATTTTTTTTATTTTTTTTTATACATATTATGGCTGAACAGAAGTCCATATTTGACCTACTGAACAATTTTTTGTCCCAAAGGTCAAAAAGTCACTCATTGACTTTCCTTCTGGTTCCAATAAGTAGCTAAAAGGTCTACAAAAGGTTTAATTTTTTTTTTTTTTTTTACATATTATGGCTGTACAGAAGTCCATATTTGACCTACTGAACAATTTTTTGTCCCAAAGGTCAAAAAGTCACTCATTGACTTTCCTTCTGGTTCCAATAAGTAGCTAAAAGATCTACAAAAGGTTTACATTTTTTTTTTTTTTTTTTACATATTATGGTTTTACAGAAGTCCAAATTTGACCTACTGAACAATTTTTTTCCCCAAAGGTCAAAAAGTCACTTATTTACTTTCGTTCTGGTTCCAATTAGTAGCTAAAAGGTCTACAGAAGGTTTACATTTTTTTTTTTTTTTTTTACATATTATGGTTTTACAGAAGTCCAAATTTGACCTACTGAACAAATTTTTATCCCAAAGGTCAAAAAGTCACTCATTCACTTTCCTTCTGGTTCCAATAAGTAGCTAAAAGGTCTACAAAAGGTTTTAAAAAATATATATATATTTTTTTTTTTACATATTATGGCTGTACAGAAGTCCATATTTGACCGACTGAACATATTTTTGTCCCAAAGGTCAAAAAGTCACTCAATGACTTCCCTTCTGTTTCCAATAAGTAGCTTAGAGGTCTAAAAAAGGTTTAAAATTTTTTTTTTTTTGCTGTACAAAGTCTATATTTGACCTACTGAACAAATTTTTGTCCCAAAGGTCAAAAAGTCACTCATTGACTTCCCTTCTGGTTCCAATTAGTAGCTAAAACGTCTACAAAAGGTTTTAATTTTTCTTTTTTGTTTTTTTTTTACCTATTATGGCTGTACAATAAGTCCATATTTGACCTACTGAACATTTTTTTTTCCCAAAGGTCAAAAAGTCACTCATTGACTTTCCTTCTTGTTCCAATTAGTAGCTAAAAGGTCTACAAAAGGTTTAAATATTTTTTTTATATATTATTATGGCTGTACAGAAGTCCATATTTGACCTACTGAACAAATTTTTGTCCCAAAGGTCAAAAAGTCACTCATTCCCTTTCCTTCTGATTCCAATAAGTAGCTAAAAGGTCTACAAAAGGTTTTTTTTTATTTTTTTATTTATTTATTTATTTTTTTACATATTATGGCTGTACAAAGTCCATATTTGACCTACTGAACAAATCTTTGTCCCAAAGGTCAAAAAGTCACTCATTGACTTCCCTTCTGGTTCCAATTAGTAGCTAAAACGTCTACAAAAGGTTTTAATTTTTTTTTTTTTTTTTACATATTATGGCTGTACAGAAGTCCATATTTGACCGACTGAACATATTTTTGTCCCAAAGGTCAAAAAGTCACTCATTGACTTCCCTTCTGGTTCCAATTAGTAGCTAAAACGTCTACAAAAGGTTTTAATTTTTGTTTGTTTTTTACATATTATGGCTGTACAATAAGTCCATATTTGACCTACTGAACAATTTTTTTTCCCAAAGGTCAAAAAGTCACTCATTGACTTTCCTTCTTGTTCCAATTAGTAGCTAAAAGGTCTACAAAAGGTTTAAATATTTTTTTTATATATATTATGGCTGTACAGAAGTCCATATTTGACCTACTGAACAAATTTTTGTCCCAAAGGTCAAAAAGTCACTCATTCCCTTTCCTTCTCATTCCAATAAGTAGCTAAAAGGTCTACAAAAGGTTTTATTATTTTTTTTATTTTTTATTTTTTTTACATATTATGGCTGTACAGAAGTCCATATTTGACCTACTGAACACATTTTTTGTCCAAAAGGTCAAAAAGTCACTCATTGAGTTTCCTTCTGGTTCCAATAAGAAGCTAAAAGGTCTACAAAAGGTTTTTTTTTTTTTTACTTAATTATTTTTTTTAAATATTATGGCTGTACAGAAGTCCATATTTGACCGACTGAAAATATTTTTGTCCCAAAGGTCAAAAAGTCACTCATTGAATTCCCTTCTGCTTCCAGTAAGTATTTTACAGGTCTAAAAAAGGTTTAAAATTTTTTTTTTTTTTTTTTGCTGTACAAAGTCTATATTTGACCTACTGAACAAATTTTTGTCCCAAAGGTCAAAAAGTCACTCATTGACTTCCCTTCTGATTCCAATTTGTAGCCAAAAGGTCCTTAAAAGGTTTAATTTTTTTTTTTTTTTTTTTTTACATATTATGGCTGTACAAGAAGTCCATATTTAACTTACTGAACATATTTTTGCCCAAGAGTCCTTGAACACTAACTTACTCTACATACACACTCTTTGACTTCCCTTCTGAATCCAATTGCTAGCCAAAAGTTCCACAAAAAGGTTTTAATTTCTTTATATTATTATTTTTTTTTACATGTTATGGCTGTACAGAAGTCCATATTTGACCTACTGAACAATTTTTTGTCCGAAAAGGTCAAAAAGTCACTCATTGACTTTCCTTCTGGTTCCAATAAGTAGCTAAAAGGTCTACAAAAGGTTTAACCTCTTAACAAGCGCCCCATTTTTTAGGAATTCTTTGAAAACGATATACCCAAATGAAAATGTCTGCAGCTCTTAAACCCTATGGTCTATATTCATAAACCTGGTCTTATTTTAAACTAGACACTTGAAATATTGCTACCCAAGAGTCATAATAACTCAAAGTAATATGGGAACAGAGTAATATACATGTAAATATACATGTAAGTGACTCACGTTTTTTGTTTTTTGTTTTCACTTAGGGAAAAAAATATTATAATTTAATGTTAAGAGCCTGAAAATAACTTAAATATAAAACTGAATGTCTAATCATGTCATGATTCAAATATGAGGATGATTCTCTCAGTAATGTGGCTTCTGTGAGCTTTTATGTCAAGAAAAGTCTAGGCGTCATTTCAAAAAGGCCATTTATTTCAGAACATTTGCTATTGTAAAGAGTAGTTTTTCATTCAAATAAATCTGCAATAAACTGCAATATACTACTAATTATAATGGATAAACAGTTACTGAAAAACTAAAGCAACTATTTACAGAGATTACAAAGTGTAAAAAACTCATTTAGCTGATGGGAAGCGTCTGTGAGAGACAGCGCGCTCCACTGCAGCTGGCCATGGAGAACGCGCAGCCAGCGCGCAAAAACAGTATTCACCAAAGCCTACTTACGCAAACTGCGCAAGATAATGCCTTTTGATTGGTTACTAAGTCCATCAATCAAACCTTTGTTGGAAAGGCATTGGCTGGGCACCGAGTGCCTTTATCCAACGAAAACCATGGGCGCAATGATTGACAGCTCACCAAGCCTGTAAGGCACTTCCTCTATATGATGCATCCCAGAAGAGTCTCTGATTGAAGGAGAGAGACGAGGGAGGGCTTAAAATACGTGGGAGAAGCTATTCTTGCAGGGGGAGTTTGCCAGACACGGAATAGAATCGATATTTCATTGAAAATGGACATGATTGATCACGCTAACTCAAAACTCTCTTGCAAACAACGGAGGATTTTTAGTTTTTTCCCTATTTTTTCGTTGTTTTGGATTAAAAAGTGGGATGCATTTTGAAGAATGGACTCTTACACAGAGATGTATGCGGGTGTTTATTGGATTCGTCCGATCTGATCTGAACGACAGGAGATGAAAGATGAGTAACGCTGATATTATGCTAATGTTTACATGGATGGTCCTTTAGCGTTTCATTTAACCCTTTCCTCTCTGGTGTATTTATTGCAAAAACAAGTTCAGAACATGAATCTTGAGTGTTTTAGCTTTCAAATGATGCATAGTTTGTGATAGTTGATTGAATATTTTGTATAAAACAAAAGTAAATAAAAGTACACACCCCCCCACTTCCGTCAACCCCCCCGTCCACGATCCGATGCGGGTTAAGAAGCTAATTTTTTTTTTTTTTTTTTTTTTTTTTTTTTTTACATATTATGGCTGTACAGAAGTCCATATTTGACCTACTGAACTATTTTTTGTCCCAAAGGTCAAAAAGTCACTCATTGACTTTCCTTCTGGTTCCAATAAGTAGCTAAAAGATCTACAAAAGGTTTGATTATTTTTTTTTTTTACATGTTATGGCTGTACAAGAAGTCCATATTTGACCTACTGAACAATTTTTTTTCCCAAAGGTCAAAAAGTCACTTATTTACTTTCGTTCTGGTTCCAATTAGTAGCTAAAAGGTCTACAGAAGGTTTAAAATTGTTTTTTTTTTCTTTTTTTTCTTCATATTATGGCTTTACAGAAGTCCAAATTTGACCTACTGAACAAATTTTTATCCCAAAGGTCAAAAAGTCACTCAATGACTTCCCTTCTGTTTCCAATAAGTAGCTTACAGGTCTAAAAAAGGTTTAAATTTTTTTTTTTTTTGCTGTACAAAGTCTATATTTGACCTACTGAACAATTTTTTTTCCCAAAGGTCAAAAAGTCACTCATTGACTTTCCTTCTTGTTCCAATTAGTAGCTAAAAGGTCTAAAAAAGGTTTAAATATTTTTTTTATATATTATTATGGCTGTACAGAAGTCCATATTTGACCTACTGAACAAATTTTTGTCCCAAAGGTCAAAAAGTCACTCATTCCCTTTCCTTCTGATTCCAATAAGTAGCTAAAAGGTCTAAAAAAGGTTTTATTATTATTATTTTTTTATTTATTTATTTTTTTTTTTTACATATTATGGCTGTACAGAAGTCCATATTTGACCTACTGAACACATTTTTGTCCAAAAGGTCAAAAAGTCACTCATTGAGTTTCCTTCTGGTTCCAATAAGAAGCTAAAAGGTCTACAAAAGGTTTTATTTTTTTTAACTTTATTATTATTTTTAAATATTATGGCTGTACAGAAGTCCATATTTGACCGACTGAACATATTTTTGTCCCAAAGGTCAAAAAGTCACTCATTGACTTTCCTTCTTGTTCCAATTAGTAGCTAAAAGGTCTACAAAAGGTTTAAATATATATATATATATCTTTTTTACATATTATGGCTGTACAAAGTCCATATTTGACCTACTGAACAAATTTTTGTCCCAAAGGTCAAAAAGTCACTCATTGACTTCCCTTCTGGTTCCAATTAGTAGCTAAAATGTCTACAAAAGGTTTTAATTTTAATTTTTTTTTTACATATTATGGCTGTACAGAAGTCCATATTTGACCTCCTGAACATGTTTTTGGCCTAAGAGTCCTTAAACACTAACTTACTATACATACTCATTGACTTCCCTTCTGAATCCAATTACCAGCCAAAAGTTCCACAAAAGATTTTTTAACTGTTTCTTTTTTTTTTATACATGTTATTGCTCTTTAGAAGTCCATTTTTGACTTAACATATTTTTGGCCCAAAGAGTCCATAAACACTAATTTACTATACATACTCATTGACTTCCCTTCATATTCCCATTCCTAGCCAAAATTTCCACAAAAATGTTTTACATGTTATGGCTGTACAGAAGTCCATATTTGACCTACTGAACAAATTTTTGTCCCAAAGGTCAAAAAGTCACTCATTGACTTTCCTTCTGGTTCCAATAAGTAGCTAAAAGGTCTACAAAAGGTTTACATTTTTTTTTTTTTTTTTTTTTTTTTTTATACATATTATGGCTGAACAGAAGTCCATATTTGACCTACTGAACAATTTTTTGTCCCAAAGGTCAAAAAGTCACTCATTGACTTTCCTTCTGGTTCCAATAAGTAGCTAAAAGGTCTACAAAAGGTTTAATTTTTTTTTTTTTTTTACATATTATGGCTGTACAGAAGTCCATATTTGACCTACTGAACAATTTTTTGTCCCAAAGGTCAAAAAGTCACTCATTGACTTTCCTTCTGGTTCCAATAAGTAGCTAAAAGATCTACAAAAGGTTTAAATTTTTTTTTTTTTTTTACATATTATGGTTTTACAGAAGTCCAAATTTGACCTACTGAACAATTTTTTTCCCCAAAGGTCAAAAAGTCACTTATTTACTTTCGTTCTGGTTCCAATTAGTAGCTAAAAGGTCTACAGAAGGTTTACATTTTTTTTTTTTTTTTTACATATTATGGTTTTACAGAAGTCCAAATTTGACCTACTGAACAAATTTTTATCCCAAAGGTCAAAAAGTCACTCATTCACTTTCCTTCTGGTTCCAATAAGTAGCTAAAAGGTCTACAAAAGGTTTAAAAAAATTTTTTTTTTTTTTTTTTTACATATTATGGCTGTACAGAAGTCCATATTTGACCGACTGAACATATTTTTGTCCCAAAGGTCAAAAAGTCACTCATTGACTTTCCTTCTGGTTCCAATAAGTAGCTAAAAGATCTACAAAAGGTTTGATTATTTTTTTTTTTTTACATGTTATGGCTGTACAAGAAGTCCATATTTGACCTACTGAACAATTTTTTTTCCCAAAGGTCAAAAAGTCACTTATTTACTTTCGTTCTGGTTCCAATTAGTAGCTAAAAGGTCTACAGAAGGTTTAAAACTTTTTTATTTTTTATTTTTTTTTTCATATTATGGCTTTACAGAAGTCCAAATTTGACCTTCTGAACAATTTTTATCCCAAAGGTCAAAAAGTCACTCATTCACTTTCCTTCTGGTTCCAATAAGTAGCTAAAAGGTCTACAAAAGGTTTTAAATTTATTTTTTTTATTTTTTTTTTACATATTATGGCTGTACAGAAGTCCATATTTGACCGACTGAACATATTTTTGTCCCAAAGGTCAAAAAGTCACTCAATGACTTCCCTTCTGTTTCCAATAAGTAGCTTACAGGTCTAAAAAAGGTTTAAATTTTTTTTTTTTTTGCTGTACAAAGTCTATATTTGACCTACTGAACAAATTTTTGTCCCAAAGGTCAAAAAGTCACTCATTGACTTCCCTTCTGGTTCCAATTAGTAGCTAAAACGTCTACAAATGGTTTTAATTTTTTTTTTTTTTTTTTTTTTTTTACATATTATGGCTGTACAATAAGTCCATATTTGACCTACTGAACAATTTTTTTTCCCAAAGGTCAAAAAGTCACTCATTGACTTTCCTTCTTGTTCCAATTAGTAGCTAAAAGGTCTAAAAAAGGTTTAAATATTTTTTTTATATATTATTATGGCTGTACAGAAGTCCATATTTGACCTACTGAACAAATTTTTGTCCCAAAGGTCAAAAAGTCACTCATTCCCTTTCCTTCTGATTCCAATAAGTAGCTAAAAGGTCTACAAAAGGTTTTTTTTTATTTTTTTATTTATTTATTTATTTATTTTTTTACATATTATGGCTGTACAGAAGTCCATATTTGACCTACTGAACACATTTTTGTCCAAAAGGTCAAAAAGTCACTCATTGACTTTCCTTCTGGTTCCAATAAGAAGCTAAAAGGTCTACAAAAGGTTTTTTTTTCTTTTTACTTTATTATTTTTTTTAAATATTATGGCTGTACAGAAGTCCATATTTGACCGACTGAACATATTTTTGTCCCAAAGGTCAAAAAGTCACTCATTGAATTCCCTTCTGTTTCCAATAAGTATTTTACAGGTCTAAAAAAGGTTTAAAATTGTTTTTTTTTTTTTTTTGCTGTACAAAGTCTATATTTGATCTACTGAACAAATTTTTGTCCCAAAGGTCAAAAAGTCACTCATTGACTTCCCTTCTGATTCCAATTTGTAGCCAAAAGGTCCACAAAAGGTTTAATTTTTTTTTTTTTTTTTTTTTTTACATATTATGGCTGTACAAGAAGTCCATATTTAACTTACTGAACATATTTTTGCCCAAGAGTCCTTGAACACTAACTTACTCTACGTACACACTCTTTGACTTCCCTTCTGAATCCAATTGCTAGCCAAAAGTTCCACAAAAAGGTTTTAATTTCTTTATATTCTTTTTTTTTTTTTTTACATGTTATGGCTGTACAGAAGTCCATATTTGACCTACTGAACAAATTTTTGTCCCAAAGGTCAAAAAGTCACTCATTAGGTGCGTTTACATGGAGCACTGTAATCGGTTTAAAAGTCCAATCCGAATAAAAATACTCCATATAAACACCTCAATCGGAATAAAAATGGCCAAACCGAATGAAATTGTAATCGGTTTGAGAGGGGTGGGATAAACATTTTCATGAACCGATTAAACGAAAAATTCCACCATGTAAACGATCTGATCCGATTACTGAGTGCACGTCTTTCTGTGGCTGATATACAGCGCGCGCCTCCTCAACTGAAGAGCACGCGCTCACACCAGGCTAATGTTGACAAGAAAGGAAAGTTCATTTTTATGAGGTATTAAACTTTTTATTTCGTAACATGTTATTAACATGATGTTGGAATAATGACACAGACATAGCCTGGCTACAGCATCTCATCTTGACAGCGTTTGTCCGAGGCTTCAACTGCGCCTGACAGAATACATTTTTTTTCTGAGGTGATTCTTACACTTTACGACAAATAATAAATAGCTTTTATAAAACTCTACAAGTCCTGGTGGCCGTTGAGAGCTGCCATTTCAACGGGGAACATTCAAGCTGCTCTCTGTTTCTCGTTATTTAAGTTAGCTATAAAAAAAATTGAATCAACAACTGCTTCAAATTGGTTAAGTAACATTACCCACAGTCTAATTACTTTTGTTAATATTTATACCTTTGTGATTATGGTATCTTTCCTTAATCATCTGAAATATATATGTTTAGTACTACTAGTAATGATGCTGAGCACGTCTTTAATGCTTCATTCATGTTTCACCGTATATCCTATGTTTTTATTAATAATTTGAGTGCATTTTATTGTTAATTTTGTGTTTTTCAAAATAAATGAATTGAATTAATTTTTGATTCCGCATTCATCATTCACAGCTGTTGAAACAGCCATTGTATAGGACATAAATTAGGTTAAACTACTGCATGTCCGCCCACAGAAAAATAAATACAAATTACCAACACAGAACTATTGATCCACGATACGTAACGAATCTGAGGCGGCAGACAAACTGTGTGCACATGTCACAAAATGATTCCTACTGAAAGTCAGCACATGTAAACACCAGATCGGTTTAGATAACGTCTCATGTAAACAGTCCACCGAATCTTTCAATCAGAATGATTTTAATCGGAATGACAAAAAAGTGTGCATGTAAACGTGGCTATTGACTTCCCTTCTGGTTCCAATTAGTAGCTAAAACGTCTACAAAAGGTTTTAACATTTTTTTTTTATTTTATTTTTTTTTTTTTTACATATTATGGCTGTACAATAACTCTATATTTGACCTACTGAACAATTTTTTTTCCCAAAGGACAAAAAGTCACTCATTGACTTTCCTTCTTGTTCCAATTAGTAGCTAAAAGGTCTACAAAAGGTTTAAATATATATATATATATATATATATCTTTTTTAAATATGTTACGGCCATAACCAGCAAATAAGGCTCATTAATCAAATTAACTTAAACAGCTGATTCGGACCGAACACATAAGTCAATCACAGACACAAAGTAACGCTTCAAGACGCCATGTACGCCTTCATTTACTATAAAAAAGTGAACAAGAGAAACAAATGTACACAACCCAAAAGAGAATACAAATCAGAATCCAAATCAGGTCAACCTATTAACAAACATAAATCAAACAAGTAATAAACAACAGTAAACTGGTAGGACAACTAAGAAAGTAAACAGAGAACACCTGCCTACGCCTGTACTCAGCAGTTCTTACCTGGCTTCCGACAAAACAAAGACAAGTGAATCTTCCGGGTCTCTGCTTACCTCCATACTCTTTCTAAATAACCATAAAGTGACATAATGAAATAATTCCTACCAGTTACTGAACTTATGGAAAAGTGAGTAAATAATGCTAAGTCTCAACAAATAATTATACTCAACAAAACCACAAAGAACCTAATAAAGAAAGGAGAACGGAGAGGCGAGGAGAGCGGCAGCCGTGATGTCCACAGGACACGAGATGAGAGAGAGAGACCATCCATGTCGCCGCCAACGCCCTTTTATCCAGTATCCCGGGTGACGTCATGTCTTTGTCACAAGTTGGGGAATTCCCCCGCCACCTATGGACTCAAAACGGTATCAGCACAAATATACGTAACACCCTCACCCTTAAGTGAATAAATTGTAGAAATGAAAAGATCTTACCTAAAAAACAATTTATTCCCATTAAACACGGGATAAGGCATCAGCGATGACATTGTCTCGACCCCGAATGTAACGGATGTCCAATTCAAAAGTCTGTAAAAACAGACTCCAACGCATCAGGCGTTGATTGTTGTTTTTCATTCGGTTCAAGAACACTAAGGGGTTGTGATCGGTGTATACGATCAACGGACACGAAACAGAACCAATATACACATCGAAGTGATGAATGGCAAGGACAAGAGCGAGTGCCTCCTTCTCAATAGTGGAGTAACCACGCTGATGTTTATTGAATTTGCGTGAAAAATAGCAAACGGGATGCTCAACACCAGCCTGATCTCGTTGAAGTAACACGGCTCCCGCACCTGTGTCACTTGCATCGACAGCAAGAAAGAACGGAGTAGAGAAATCAGGAGCGGACAAAATAGGGGAATTAATCAGAAGCGCCTTAATCTGCTCAAAACTCATTTGACACGACTCGGACCATTGAAAAGGCACCTTTGGGCTCAGGAGGTCAGTTAAAGGAGTGGCAACAACAGAAAAATTCCTACAAAAATTCCTGTAGTACCCCACCATACCCAAGAACCGTCGAAGGTCGCGTCTCGTTTTCGGCACGGGAAATTTAGTAATAGCCTCGACCTTAGACTCAACAGGTCGAACTTGCCCCCCACCAACAATCTTTCCCAGATACGTTACCGTAGCTCGACCGAATTCGCACTTAGCCAAATTAACCGTAAGGTTAGCACTAGACAGACGACTGAACAGTTCCTCCAGCTGTTTTACGTGTTCTGACCAAGACGCGCTGTAAATAACCAGGTCATCCAAATACGCTTCAACATTACGCATGCCCTCAAGGACACGATTTACCAACCTCTGGAATGTTGCCGGAGCATTTCGTAAACCGAAAGCCATTACGGTGTAATGTAGGAAATGGTCCGGTGTAACGAATGCCGAAATCTCTTTGGCACGATCCGACAAAGGCACCTGCCAGTAACCTTTAAGCAGATCGATTTTGGTAACGAAAGCAGCATTTCCAACATGATCCACGCAATCTTCCATCCGAGGCAATGGATAACTATCTGGTTTTGTCACAGCATTAACGCGTCTAAAATCAGTACAAAAACGAAACGTATTATCAGACTTTTTAACCAGCAAACAAGGTGAGCTCCAAGGACTAAAACTCTGTTCTGCAATGTTGTTTTCAAGCATGAAAGTCACCTCTTGCTGCAACTGAGTTCGTTTCTCAGGACTTACCCGATACGCATGCTGTTTAATCGGCAACGAGTCGCCAACGTCAATATCATGTTCAATCAGCGAAGTACGAGAGGGAACATCAGAGAACAGATTACTGTACATACGAATAATGTCAGTCATGTCAGCGCGTTCGGTAACGGTTAAATGGGAAAGGTACAAGTCAAGGTTTTGGATTATCTCAGAATTTTTCAACCTCCCCGTCACCAGTTCTAGAGGAGGAAACGCAACGTCACCATCATCCTCAGGAATAGACAGAACATCAGCACGTTCATAGCCAGAGCACAATGGGCGGGTCCGAAGTTCAGCACCGGTCAGTGCCCCAGCATCAGGTAACTCAGCACTGGACAGCGCCTGCTCTTTGGTCACCAGAGAATCTGTAGGTGAAACAAGTAACACAGCCGACTTCTTTCCAGACGAATCTGGCAATCTCTCAAAATACGGCTTAAGCATGTTAATGTGACATAGACGAGTTTTTTTTCGTTTGTCAGAAGTTTCTATCACATAACCAAGCTCACTCACCTTCTCTTTCACCTGATAAGGACCATAGTAGCGAGCCTGCAAAGCAGACCCTGGGACAGGCAACAGCACCAACACCTTATCACCAGTAACAAAACTACGAAGGTTAGCATTACAATCAAAACGGCTTTTCATCCGTCGTTGTGACATCTGCAAATTCTCTTTGGCTAATTCACATGCACGATGCAATTTAAAACGGAAGTCTGAAACATAGTCAAGAATGTTCTTAGGACTCATGTCATTAGTCCAATGATCTTTAATCAGCTTCAGTGGACCACGGACCGTATGCCCGAACACCAACTCGGCCGGACTAAAGCCCAACGACTCCTGCACTACCTCCCTAACTGCAAACATAACCATAGGCACTCCTTCATCCCAGTCTTTCTGGAACTCCAGACAAAATGCACGAAGCATTGAATTTAACGTCTGGTGGAACCTTTCGAGTGCTCCCTGGCTTTCTGGGTGGTAACAACTTGACGTGCAATGTTGGATATGCAACTGATCCAGAGCCTGTTTAAACAAACGGGACATGAAATTCGTACCTTGGTCCGATTGAATGGTACGAGGAAGGCCAAACAATGAAAAGAATTTAACGAGCGATTTCACAATCACTGGTGCAGTGATTTTCCGCAGAGGAATTGCCTCTGGAAACCGTGTTGACGCACACATAATAGTGAGCAAATACTGATTACCCGCCTTCGTGCGAGGCAAAGGGCCGACACAGTCGATCATCACACGCTCGAATGGTTCACCAACAGCTGGAATCGGATGTAATGGTGCTGGTGAAATTTTCTGGTTTGGTTTGCCAATCTTTTGACACACATGACAGCTTCGGCAATAACGTGCTACATCATTTTTCAAGCCAGGCCAAAAAAAATGCCTGAGAACACGATCAAATGTCTTATTCACGCCTAAATGACCAGCAAACGGACTATCATGCGCTAAACTCAGTATTTCGGAGCGATATGAGGAGGGAACTACTACCTGTTTAATGATTCGCCACTCATCATCAACAGATGCAGTTGGTGGTCTCCACTTCCTCATCAACACACCATCTTCAACAAAGTATCCTTGTGATACATGTTCGAGTTGCTCACTAGGAACAACGGCTTCAAAGAGGGATGATATTTCCTCATCTTTCCCCTGCTCAACAATAAGCTGTTCGCGGGACAGAGACAGTTTATCCAACCCTACAGAATATTCATCTCGACTCTTAACGGCGATGTCTGAACCGTCAGAGTTTGAACACTTAACCTCACCAAAATCTGAATTAGAAAGGAACGTATCGTTCAAATCAAAGTTCCACTCACCTTCTGATTTACTACGGTTTTGATTTTTCAGTCTCTGTTTCATAGCACGAGTGACAGCACACGAAGGAAATACCTCTGGGTATTTCTGAGCCAACTTGTCAGGAGTAGAACAGGAAAGAGGAACATTAGTTACCTCAGGGCTAGCAAAAACTTTTCCTCCCGCCAAGTCATTCCCTAAAATAAATGTGACATCTCGAACGGGAAGACACGGTCGCACTCCAACAACAACGCGACCAACAACAAGGGAGGATTCAATTTCAATTTCGTGCAAAGGCACGTTCACAAAGCCCATTTCGAATCCCTGTACTAAGACGCTCGAGCCAATAGAACTCTTATCAGACAACGGTAATATCCCTTCCAGAATAAAACTCTGAGCGGCGCCTGTATCACGAAGCATTTTAACTGGTTTCCTCGACCCAGCATTACCTGCCAAAGACACAAATCCGTCCATTATAAATGGCACATACCCCTGATCTTCACACATGTCAGCTTGAGATACTAACAACTCCAGTCCTTCCAGATGCGGCGAGGACGTCATCAATAAACCTACTGGTTTAGGAACACTTTTTTTCTTCTTGAGCACATTGCACTCAGAAATAATGTGTCCACGTTTTTTGCAATAAAAACAAACAGGTGAGGACAACTTATCAGAACCCTCTGCCACTTTATCAGCAGGCAGAGTACGTTCAAGATTACGCTTAAAGAACCGATGACTATTGTTCACGGATGGAAATTTCGTTGAATCAGTGAACACGTTCTTATGCGTAAGTACATATTCATCAGCTAGCGCAGCAGCAGCTGAACATTTCAGAACTTTTTGCTCATTTAAATATGTTACAACGCGGTCTGGTAAACAGTTTTTAAATTCCTCTAAAAGAATCAGTTCACGGAGCTCTTCAAACGTGCTCACTTTCATTGAAGAACACCAGCGATCAAACATTGACTCTTTCTCACGAACAAATTCAACATAAGCCTCATAATTTTTCCGAAGATTACGAAATTTTTGTCGATACGCCTCAGGAACTAGTTCATAGACCCTAAGTACGGCTCTCTTTACTTGCTCATAATCAAGAGACTCTTCAACTGACAAAGAAGAATAAGCTTCCTGGGCTTTACCAGAAAACACACACTGCAACAGCATAGGCCAAAATGTTTTCGGCCATTTCATGTTGGTGGCAACACGTTCAAAAAGAGCAAAAAACTTGTCTACCTCTTGTTCTCGAAAAGGAGGAACAATACGAATATTTCGACTTACGTCAAAATCAGGAGCATCACTTACACCCCTCTCACGAGCTTTCAGCTCCATTTCCTTAAGGCGACAAGCTTGTTCCATTTCAAGCTTTTTCAGCTCAAGTTCATGTCTCTCACGCTCTCTCCGTCTCTCTCTCTCACGCTCCCATTCCTCTCTCTCCCTCAACAAAGCGGTGTCGTGCTCTTTAACCTGCAACTCCATTTTCTTCACCTGCATTGCAAGATCCTCCGAGCTACCCTCAGCTGATTCAGGATAATCTGTCAGCTTTTCCTCTTCACCAAAAACACCCTGCTTATGTAACGATTCTACCAGCAGAATCTGAAGTTCACGTTTAGATGAAGTATTACGAAAACTGACCTTATAATGAGCAGCGATTTTCATAAGATCTACTCTATTAACTTGAAACAGCTCCGCTTGCGTCGGATTCACAATAAAAGCAGTTAATTCGAACATATTTAGAATTAAACGTCCTACTGGGTTACAGAGAAAGAAGCGTGCACAACACGAGCCAAAATTCAAAAGTTCACATCAAGTTCCTGTGATTGACCAAAGTTACAAAGTAACAAATTCAAAGCACGTGGACAGATCAAAAGATCAAACAAAGCCACGGCGAAAAGAGATCGAGATTATTCAAATCATCCAGATCTCGGACAAGCCCCCAAATATGTTACGGCCATAACCAGCAAATAAGGCTCATTAATCAAATTAACTTAAACAGCTGATTCGGACCGAACACATAAGTCAATCACAGACACAAAGTAACGCTTCAAGACGCCATGTACGCCTTCATTTACTATAAAAAAGTGAACAAGAGAAACAAATGTACACAACCCAAAAGAGAATACAAATCAGAATCCAAATCAGGTCAACCTATTAACAAACATAAATCAAACAAGTAATAAACAACAGTAAACTGGTAGGACAACTAAGAAAGTAAACAGAGAACACCTGCCTACGCCTGTACTCAGCAGTTCTTACCTGGCTTCCGACAAAACAAAGACAAGTGAATCTTCCGGGTCTCTGCTTACCTCCATACTCTTTCTAAATAACCATAAAGTGACATAATGAAATAATTCCTACCAGTTACTGAACTTATGGAAAAGTGAGTAAATAATGCTAAGTCTCAACAAATAATTATACTCAACAAAACCACAAAGAACCTAATAAAGAAAGGAGAACGGAGAGGCGAGGAGAGCGGCAGCCGTGATGTCCACAAGACACGAGATGAGAGAGAGAGACCATCCATGTCGCCGCCAACGCCCTTTTATCCGGTATCCCGGGTGACGTCATGTCTTTGTCACAAGTTGGGGAATTCCCCCGCCACCTATGGACTCAAAACGGTATCAGCACAAATATACGTAACACATATTATGGCTGTACAAAGTCCATATTTGACCTACTGAACAAATTTTTGTCCCAAAGGTCAAAAAGTCACTCATTGACTTCCCTTCTGGTTCCAATTAGTAGCTAAAATGTCTACAAAAGGTTTTAATTTTAAATTTTTTTTTACATATTATGGCTGTACAGAAGTCCATATTTGACCTCCTGAACATGTTTTTGGCCTAAGAGTCCTTAAACACTAACTTACTATACATACTCATTGACTTCCCTTCTGAATCCAATTACCAGCCAAAAGTTCCACAAAAGATTTTTTAACTGTTTCTTTTTTTTTTATACATGTTATTGCTCTTTAGAAGTCCATTTTTGACTTAACATATTTTTGGCCCAAAGAGTCCATAAACACTAATTTACTATACATACTCATTGACTTCCCTTCATATTCCCATTCCTAGCCAAAATTTCCACAAAAAATGTTTTACATGTTATGGCTGTACAGAAGTCCATATTTGACCTACTGAACAAATTTTTGTCCCAAAGGTCAAAAAGTCACTCATTGACTTTCCTTCTGGTTCCAATAAGTAGCTAAAAGGTCTACAAAAGGTTTAATTTTTTTTTTTTTTTTACATATTATGGCTGTACAGAAGTCCATATTTGACCTACTGAACAATTTTTTGTCCCAAAGGTCAAAAAGTCACTCATTGACTTTCCTTCTGGTTCCAATAAGTAGCTAAAAGATCTACAAAAGGTTTACATTTTTTTTTTTTTTTTTACATATTATGGTTTTACAGAAGTCCAAATTTGACCTACTGAACAATTTTTTTCCCCAAAGGTCAAAAAGTCACTTATTTACTTTCGTTCTGGTTCCAATTAGTAGCTAAAAGGTCTACAGAAGGTTTACATTTTTTTTTTTTTTTTTTTACATATTATGGTTTTACAGAAGTCCAAATTTGACCTACTGAACAAATTTTTATCCCAAAGGTCAAAAAGTCACTCATTCACTTTCCTTCTGGTTCCAATAAGTAGCTAAAAGGTCTACAAAAGGTTTAAAAAAATTTTTTTTTTTTTTTTTTTTTACATATTATGGCTGTACAGAAGTCCATATTTGACCGACTGAACATATTTTTGTCCCAAAGGTCAAAAAGTCACTCAATGACTTCCCTTCTGTTTCCAATAAGTAGCTTAGAGGTCTAAAAAAGGTTAAACATTTTTTTTTTTTTGCTGTACAAAGTCTATATTTGACCTACTGAACAAATTTTTGTCCCAAAGGTCAAAAAGTCACTCATTGACTTCCCTTCTGGTTCCAATTAGTAGCTAAAACGTCTACAAAAGGTTTTAATTTTTCTTTTTTTTTCTTTTTTTACATATTATGGCTGTAAAATAAGTCCATATTTGACCTACTGAACAATTTTTTTTCCCAAAGGTCAAAAAGTCACTCATTGACTTTCCTTCTTGTTCCAATTAGTAGCTAAAAGGTCTACAAAAGGTTTAAATATTTTTTTTATATATTATTATGGCTGTACAGAAGTCCATATTTGACCTACTGAACAAATTTTTGTCCCAAAGGTCAAAAAGTCACTCATTCCCTTTCCTTCTGATTCCAATAAGTAGCTAAAAGGTCTACAAAAGGTTTTTTTTTATTTTTTTATTTATTTATTTATTTTTTTACATATTATGGCTGTACAAAGTCCATATTTGACCTACTGAAAAAATTTTTGTCCCAAAGGTCAAAAAAGTCACTCATTGACTTCCCTTCTGGTTCCAATTAGTAGCTAAAACGTCTACAAAAGGTTTTAATTTTAAATTTTTTTTTACATATTATGGCTGTACAGAAGTCCATATTTGACCGACTGAACATATTTTTGTCCCAAAGGTCAAAAAGTCACTCATTGACTTCCCTTCTGGTTCCAATTAGTAGCTAAAACGTCTACAAAAGGTTTTAATTTTTGTTTGTTTTTTACATATTATGGCTGTACAATAAGTCCATATTTGACCTACTGAACAATTTTTTTTCCCAAAGGTCAAAAAGTCACTCATTGACTTTCCTTCTTGTTCCAATTAGTAGCTAAAAGGTCTACAAAAGGTTTAAATATTTTTTTTATATATATTATGGCTGTACAGAAGTCCATATTTGACCTACTGAACAAATTTTTGTCCCAAAGGTCAAAAAGTCACTCATTCCCTTTCCTTCTCATTCCAATAAGTAGCTAAAAGGTCTACAAAAGGTTTTATTATTTTTTTTATTTTTTATTTTTTTTACATATTATGGCTGTACAGAAGTCCATATTTGACCTACTGAACACATTTTTTGTCCAAAAGGTCAAAAAGTCACTCATTGAGTTTCCTTCTGGTTCCAATAAGAAGCTAAAAGGTCTACAAAAGGTTTTTTTTTTTTTTTTACTTAATTATTTTTTTTAAATATTATGGCTGTACAGAAGTCCATATTTGACCGACTGAAAATATTTTTGTCCCAAAGGTCAAAAAGTCACTCATTGAATTCCCTTCTGCTTCCAGTAAGTATTTTACAGGTCTAAAAAAGGTTTAAAATTTTTTTTTTTTTTTGCTGTACAAAGTCTATATTTGACCTACTGAACAAATTTTTGTCCCAAAAGTCAAAAAGTCACTCATTGACTTCCCTTCTGATTCCAATTTGTAGCCAAAAGGTCCACAAAAGGTTTAATTTTTTTTTTTTTTTTTTTTACATATTATGGCTGTACAAGAAGTCCATATTTAACTTACTGAACATATTTTTGCCCAAGAGTCCTTGAACACTAACTTACTCTACATACACACTCTTTGACTTCCCTTCTGAATCCAATTGCTAGCCAAAAGTTCCACAAAAAGGTTTTAATTTCTTTATATTATTATTTTTTTTTACATGTTATGGCTGTACAGAAGTCCATATTTGACCTACTGAACAATTTTTTGTCCGAAAAGGTCAAAAAATCACTCATTGACTTTCCTTCTGGTTCCAATAAGTAGCTAAAAGGTCTACAAAAGGTTTAATTTTTTTTTTTTTTTTTTTTTTTTTTTTTACATATTATGGCTGTACAGAAGTCCATATTTGACCTACTGAACAATTTTTTGTCCCAAAGGTCAAAAAGTCACTCATTGACTTTCCTTCTGGTTCCAATAAGTAGCTAAAAGATCTACAAAAGGTTTGATTATTTTTTTTTTTTTTACATGTTATGGCTTTACAGAAGTCCAAATTTGACCTACTGAACAAATTTTTATCCCAAAGGTCAAAAAGTCACTCATTCACTTTCCTTCTGGTTCCAATAAGTAGCTAAAAGGTCTACAAAAAGTTTTAAATTTAATTTTTTTTTTTTTTTTTTACATATTATGGCTGTACAGAAGTCCATATTTGACCGACTGAACATATTTTTGTCCCAAAGGTCAAAAAGTCACTCAATGACTTCCCTTCTGTTTCCAATAAGTAGCTTACAGGTCTAAAAAAGGTTTAAATTTTTTTTTTATATATTATTATGGCTGTACAGAAGTCCATATTTGACCTACTGAACAAATTTTTGTCCCAAAGGTCAAAAAGTCACTCATTCCCTTTCCTTCTGATTCCAATAAGTAGCTAAAAGGTCTACAAAAGGTTTTATTTATTTATTTTTTTATTTATTTTTTTTTTTTTTTACATATTATGGCTGTACAGAAGTCCATATTTGACCTACTGAACACATTTTTGTCCAAAAGGTCAAAAAGTCACTCATTGAGTTTCCTTCTGGTTCCAATAAGAAGCTAAAAGGTCTACAAAAGGTTTTATTTATTTTTTACTTTATTATTTTTTTTAAATATTATGGCTGTACAGAAGTCCATATTTGACCGACTGAACATATTTTTGTCCCAAAGGTCAAAAAGTCACTCATTGACTTTCCTTCTTGTTCCCATTAGTAGCTAAAAGGTCTACAAAAGGTTTAAATATATATATATATATATATATATATATATATATATATATATATATATATATATATATATCTTTTTTACATATTATGGCTGTACAAAGTCCATATTTGACCTACTGAACAAATTTTTGTCCCAAAGGTCAAAAAGTCACTCATTGACTTCCCTTCTGGTTCCAATTAGTAGCTAAAACGTCTACAAAAGGTTTTAATTTTAATTTTTTTTTTACATATTATGGCTGTACAGAAGTCCATATTTGACCTCCTGAACATGTTTTTGGCCTAAGAGTCCTTAAACACTAACTTACTATACATACTCATTGACTTCCCTTCTGAATCCAATTACCAGCCAAAAGTTCCACAAAAGATTTTTTAACTGTTTCTTTTTTTTTTTTTTACATGTTATGGCTCTTTAGAAGTCCATTTTTGACTTAGCATATTTTTGGCCCAAAGAGTCCATAAACACTAATTTACTATACATACTCATTGACTTCCCTTCATATTCCCATTCCTAGCCAAAATTTCCACAAAAATATTTTACATGTTATGGCTGTACAGAAGTCCATATTTGACCTACTGAACAATTTTTTGTCCCAAAGGTCAAAAAGTCACTCATTGACTTTCCTTCTGGTTCCAATAAGTAGCTAAAAGGTCTACAAAAGGTTTAATTTTTTTTTTTTTTTTTTACATATTATGGCTGTACAGAAGTCCATATTTGACCTACTGAACAATTTTTTGTCCCAAAGGTCAAAAAGTCACTCATTGACTTTCCTTCTGGTTCCAATAAGTAGCTAAAAGATCTACAAAAGGTTTGATTATTATTTTTTTTTTACATGTTATGGCTGTACAAGAAGTCCATATTTGACCTACTGAACAATTTTTTTTCCCAAAGGTCAAAAAGTCACTTATTTACTTTCGTTCTGGTTCCAATTAGTAGCTAAAAGGTCTACAGAAGGTTTAAAATTGTTTTTTTTTCTTCTTTTTTTTCTTCATATTATGGCTTTACAGAAGTCCAAATTTGACCTACTGAACAAATTTTTATCCCAAAGGTCAAAAAGTCACTCATTCACTTTCCTTCTGGTTCCAATAAGTAGCTAAAAGGTCTACAAAAGGTTTTAAATTTAATTTTTTTTTTTTTTTTTTTACATATTATGGCTGTACAGAAGTCCATATTTGACCGACTGAACATATTTTTGTCCCAAAGGTCAAAAAGTCACTCAATGACTTCCCTTCTGTTTCCAATAAGTAGCTTACAGGTCTAAAAAAGGTTTAAATTTTTTTTTTTTTTGCTGTACAAAGTCTATATTTGACCTACTGAACAATTTTTTTTCCCAAAGGTCAAAAAGTCACTCATTGACTTTCCTTCTTGTTCCAATTAGTAGCTAAAAGGTCTAAAAAAGGTTTAAATATTTTTTTTATATATTAGTATGGCTGTACAGAAGTCCATATTTGACCTACTGAACAAATTTTTGTCCCAAAGGTCAAAAAGTCACTCATTCCCTTTCCTTCTGATTCCAATAAGTAGCTAAAAGGTCTAAAAAATTTTTTTTTTTTTTTTTTTTTTTTTTTTTTTTTTTTACATATTATGGCTGTACAGAAGTCCATATTTGACCTACTGAACACATTTTTGTCCAAAAGGTCAAAAAGTCACTCATTGAGTTTCCTTCTGGTTCCAATAAGAAGCTAAAAGGTCTACAAAAGGTTTTATTTTTTTTAACTTTATTATTATTTTTAAATATTATGGCTGTACAAAGTCCATATTTGACCTACTGAACAAATTTTTTTCCCAAAGGTCAAAAAATCACTCATTGACTTCCCTTCTGGTTCCAATTAGTAGCTAAAACGTCTACAAAAGGTTTTAATTTTAATTTTTTTTTTACATATTATGGCTGTACAGAAGTCCATATTTGACCTCCTGAACATGTTTTTGGCCTAAGAGTCCTTAAACACTAACTTACTATACATACTCATTGACTTCCCTTCTGAATCCAATTACCAGCCAAAAGTTCCACAAAAGATTTTTTAACTGTTTCTTTTTTTTTTTTTTACATGTTATGGCTCTTTAGAAGTCCATTTTTGACTTAGCATATTTTTGCTCCCAAAGAGTCCATAAACACTAATTTACTATACATACTCATTGACTTCCCTTCATATTCCCATTCCTAGCCAAAATTTCCACAAAAATATTTTACATGTTATGGCTGTACAGAAGTCCATATTTGACCTACTGAACAATTTTTTGTCCCAAAGGTCAAAAAGTCACTCATTGACTTTCCTTCTGGTTCCAATAAGTAGCTAAAAGGTCTACAAAAGGTTTAATTTTTTTTTTTTTTTTTTACATATTATGGCTGTACAGAAGTCCATATTTGACCTACTGAACAATTTTTTGTTCCAAAGGTCAAAAAGTCACTTATTTACTTTCGTTCTGGTTCCAATTAGTAGCTAAAAGGTCTACAGAAGGTTTACATTTTTTTTTTTTTTTTTTTTTCATATTATGGCTTTACAGAAGTCCAAATTTGACCTACTGAAAAAATTTTTATCCCAAAGGTCAAAAAGTCACTCATTCACTTTCCTTCTGGTTCCAATAAGTAGCTAAAAGGTCTACAAAAGGTTTTAAATTTAAATATATATTTTTTTTTTTACATATTATGGCTGTACAGAAGTCCATATTTGACCTACTGAACAATTTTTTGTCCAAAAGGTCAAAAAGTCACTCATTGAGTTTCCTTCTGGTTCCAATAAGAAGCTAAAAGGTCTACAAAAGGTTTTATTTTTTTTTTTACTTTATTATTTTTTTTAAATATTATGGCTGTACAGAAGTCCATATTTGACCGACTGAACATATTTTTGTCCCAAAGGTCAAAAAGTCACTCATTGACTTTCCTTCTTGTTCCCATTAGTAGCTAAAAGGTCTACAAAAGGTTTAAATATATATATATATATATATCTTTTTTACATATTATGGCTGTACAGAAGTCCATATTTGACCTACTGAACAAATTTTTGTCCCAAAGGTCAAAAAGTCACTCATTGACTTCCCTTCTGGGTCCAATTAGTAGCTAAAACGTCTACAAAAGGTTTTAATTTTAATTTTTTTTTTACATATTATGGCTGTACAGAAGTCCATATTTGACCGACTGAACATATTTTTGTCCCAAAGGTCAAAAAGTCACTCATTGACTTCCCTTCTGGTTCCAATTAGTAGCTAAAACGTCTACAAAAGGTTTTAATTTTTGTTTGTTTTTTACATATTATGGCTGTACAATAAGTCCATATTTGACCTACTGAACAATTTTTTTTCCCAAAGGTCAAAAAGTCACTCATTGACTTTCCTTCTTGTTCCAATTAGTAGCTAAAAGGTCTACAAAAGGTTTAAATATTTTTTTTATATATATTATGGCTGTACAGAAGTCCATATTTGACCTACTGAACAAATTTTTGTCCCAAAGGTCAAAAAGTCACTCATTCCCTTTCCTTCTCATTCCAATAAGTAGCTAAAAGGTCTACAAAAGGTTTTATTATTTTTTTTATTTTTTATTTTTTTTAAATATTATGGCTGTACAGAAGTCCATATTTGACCTACTGAACACATTTTTTGTCCAAAAGGTCAAAAAGTCACTCATTGAGTTTCCTTCTGGTTCCAATAAGAAGCTAAAAGGTCTACAAAAGGTTTTTTTTTTTTTTTACTTAATTATTTTTTTTAAATAGTATGGCTGTACAGAAGTCCATATTTGACCGACTGAAAATATTTTTGTCCCAAAGGTCAAAAAGTCACTCATTGAATTCCCTTCTGCTTCCAGTAAGTATTTTACAGGTCTAAAAAAGGTTTAAAATTTTTTTTTTTTTTTTTTTGCTGTACAAAGTCTATATTTGACCTACTGAACAAATTTTTGTCCCAAAGGTCAAAAAGTCACTCATTGACTTCCCTTCTGATTCCAATTTGTAGCCAAAGGTCCACAAAAGGTTAAATTTTTTTTTTTTTTTTTTTTTTTTACATATTATGGCTGTACAAGAAGTCCATATTTAACTTACTGAACATATTTTTGCCCAAGAGTCCTTGAACACTAACTTACTCTACATACACACTCTTTGACTTCCCTTCTGAATCCAATTGCTAGCCAAAAGTTCCACAAAAAGGTTTTAATTTCTTTATATTATTATTTTTTTTTACATGTTATGGCTGTACAGAAGTCCATATTTGACCTACTGAACAATTTTTTGTCCGAAAAGGTCAAAAAGTCACTCATTGACTTTCCTTTTGGTTCCAATAAGTAGCTAAAAGGTCTACAAAAGGTTTAATTTTTTTTTTATTTTTTTTTTTTTTTTTTACATATTATGGCTGTACAGAAGTCCATATTTGACCTACTGAACAATTTTTTGTCCCAAAGGTCAAAAAGTCACTCATTGACTTTCCTTCTGGTTCCAATAAGTAGCTAAAAGATCTACAAAAGGTTTGATTATTATTTTTTTTTTTACATGTTATGGCTGTACAAGAAGTCCATATTTGACCTACTGAACAATTTTTTTTCCCAAAGGTCAAAAAGTCACTTATTTACTTTCGTTCTGGTTCCAATTAGTAGCTAAAAGGTCTACAGAAGGTTTAAAAATTTTTTTTTTTTTTTTTCTTCATATTATGGCTTTACAGAAGTCCAAATTTGACCTACTGAACATGTTTTTGGCCTAAGAGTCCTTAAACACTAACTTACTATACATACTCATTGACTTCCCATCTGAATCCAATCACCAGCCAAAAGTTCCACAAAAGATTTTTTAACTGTTTCTTTTTTTTTTTTTTTTTACATGTTATGGCTCTTTAGAAGTCCATTTTTGACTTAGCATATTTTTGGCCCAAAGAGTCCATAAACACTAATTTACTATACATACTCATTGACTTCCCTTCATATTCCCATTCCTAGCCAAAATTTCCACAAAAATATTTTACATGTTATGGCTGTACAGAAGTCCATATTTGACCTACTGAACAATTTTTTGTCCCAAAGGTCAAAAAGTCACTCATTGACTTTCCCTCTGGTTCCAATAAGTAGCTAAAAGGTCTAAAAAAGGTTTAATTTTTTTTTTTTTTTTTTTTTTTTTTTTTTTTTACATATTATGGCTGTACAAGAAGTCCATATTTGACCTACTGAACAATTTTTTGTCCCAAAGGTCAAAAAGTCACTCATTGACTTTCCTTCTGGTTCCAATAAGTAGCTAAAAGATCTACAAAAGGTTTGATTATTTTTTTTTTTTTTACATGTTATGGCTGTACAAGAAGTCCATATTTGACCTACTGAACAATTTTTTTTCCCAAAGGTCAAAAAGTCACTTATTTACTTTCGTTCTGGTTCCAATTAGTAGCTAAAAGGTCTACAGAAGGTTTAAATTTTTTTTTTTTTTTTTTTTTCATATTATGGCTTTACAGAAGTCCATATTTGACCTACTGAACAAATTTTTATCCCAAAGGTCAAAAAGTCACTCATTCACTTTCCTTCTGGTTCCAATAAGTAGCTAAAAGGTCTACAAAAGGTTTTAAATTTAAATTTTTTTTTTTTTTTTACATATTATGGCTGTACAGAAGTCCATATTTGACCGACTGAACATATTTTTGTCCCAAAGGTCAAAAAGTCACTCAATGACTTCCCTTCTGTTTCCAATAAGTAGCTTACAGGTCTAAAAAAGGTTTAAATTTTTTTTTTTTTTGCTGTACAAAGTCTATATTTGACCTACTGAACAAATTTTTATCCCAAAGGTCAAAAAGTCACTCATTCACTTTCCTTCTGGTTCCAATAAGTAGCTAAAAGGTCTACGAAAGGTTTTAATTTTTTTTAAAACAAATTTTTGTTTACATATTATGGCTGTACAGAAGTCCATATTTGACCGACTGAACATATTTTTGTCCCAAAGGTCAAAAAGTCACTCATTGACTTCCCTTCTGGTTCCAATTAGTAGCTAAAACGTCTACAAAAGGTTTTAATTTTTGTTTGTTTTTTACATATTATGGCTGTACAATAAGTCCATATTTGACCTACTGAACAATTTTTTTTCCCAAAGGTCAAAAAGTCACTCATTGACTTTCCTTCTTGTTCCAATTAGTAGCTAAAAGGTCTACAAAAGGTTTAAATATTTTTTTTATATATATTATGGCTGTACAGAAGTCCATATTTGACCTACTGAACAAATTTTTGTCCCAAAGGTCAAAAAGTCACTCATTCCCTTTCCTTCTCATTCCAATAAGTAGCTAAAAGGTCTACAAAAGGTTTTATTATTTTTTTTATTTTTTATTTTTTTTACATATTATGGCTGTACAGAAGTCCATATTTGACCTACTGAACACATTTTTTGTCCAAAAGGTCAAAAAGTCACTCATTGAGTTTCCTTCTGGTTCCAATAAGAAGCTAAAAGGTCTACAAAAGGTTTTTTTTTTTTTTTACTTAATTATTTTTTTTAAATAGTATGGCTGTACAGAAGTCCATATTTGACCGACTGAAAATATTTTTGTCCCAAAGGTCAAAAAGTCACTCATTGAATTCCCTTCTGCTTCCAGTAAGTATTTTACAGGTCTAAAAAAGGTTTAAATTTTTTTTTTTTTTTTTTTGCTGTACAAAGTCTATATTTGACCTACTGAACAAATTTTTGTCCCAAAGGTCAAAAAGTCACTCATTGACTTCCCTTCTGATTCCAATTTGTAGCCAAAAGGTCCACAAAAGGTTTAATTTTTTATTTTTTTATTTTTTTTACATATTATGGCTGTACAAGAAGTCCATATTTAACTTACTGAACATATTTTTGCCCAAGAGTCCTTGAACACTAACTTACACTACATACACACTCTTTGACTTCCCTTCTGAATCCAATTGCTAGCCAAAAGTTCCACAAAAAGGTTTTAATTTCTTTATATTATTATTTTTTTTTTACATGTTATGGCTGTACAGAAGTCCATATTTGACCTACTGAACAATTTTTTGTCCGAAAAGGTCAAAAAGTCACTCATTGACTTTCCTTCTGGTTCCAATAAGTAGCTAAAAGGTCTACAAAAGGTTTAATTTTTTTTTTTTTTTTTTTTTTTTTTTTTTTTTTTTACATATTATGGCTGTACAGAAGTCCATATTTGACCTACTGAACTATTTTTTGTCCCAAAGGTCAAAAAGTCACTCATTGACTTTCCTTCTGGTTCCAATAAGTAGCTAAAAGATCTACAAAAGGTTTGATTATTAGTTTTTTTTTTACATGTTATGGCTGTACAAGAAGTCCATATTTGACCTACTGAACAATTTTTTTTCCCAAAGGTCAAAAAGTCACTTATTTACTTTCGTTCTGGTTCCAATTAGTAGCTTAAAGGTCTACAGAAGGTTTAAAAAATTTTTTTTTTCCTTTTTTTTCTTCATATTATGGCTTTACAGAAGTCCAAATTTGACCTACTGAACAAATTTTTATCCCAAAGGTCAAAAAGTCACTCATTCACTTTTCTTCTGGTTCCAATAAGTAGCTAAAAGGTCTACAAAAGGTTTTAAATTTAATTTTTTTTTTTTTTTTTTACATATTATGGCTGTACAGAAGTCCATATTTGACCGACTGAACATATTTTTGTCCCAAAGGTCAAAAAGTTACTCAATGACTTCCCTTCTGTTTCCAATAAGTAGCTTACAGGTCTAAAAAAGGTTTAATTTTTTTTTTTTTTTTTGCTGTACAAAGTCTATATTTGACCTACTGAACAATTTTTTTTCCCAAAGGTCAAAAAGTCACTCATTGACTTTCCTTCTTGTTCCAATTAGTAGCTAAAAGGTCTAAAAAAGGTTTAAATATTTTTTTTATATATTATTATGGCTGTACAGAAGTCCATATTTGACCTACTGAACAAATTTTTGTCCCAAAGGTCAAAAAGTCACTCATTCCCTTTCCTTCTGATTCCAATAAGTAGCTAAAAGGTCTACAAAAGGTTTTATTTTTTTTTTATTTTTTTTTTTTTTTTACATATTTTGGCTGTACAGAAGTCCATATTTGACCTACTGAACACATTTTTGTCCAAAAGGTCAAAAAGTCACTCATTGAGTTTCCTTCTGGTTCCAATAAGAAGCTAAAAGGTCTACAAAAGGTTTTATTTTTTTTTTACTTTATTATTTTTTTTAAATATTATGGCTGTACAGAAGTCCATATTTGACCGACTGAACATATTTTTGTCCCAAAGGTCAAAAAGTCACTCATTGAATTCCCTTCTGCTTCCAGTAAGTATTTTACAGGTCTAAAAAAGGTTTAAAATTTTTTTTTTTTTTTTTTTGCTGTACAAAGTCTATATTTGACCTACTGAACAAATTTTTGTCCCAAAGGTCAAAAAGTCACTCATTGACTTCCCTTCTGATTCCAATTTGTAGCCAAAAGGTCCACAAAAGGTTTAATTTTTTTTTTTTTTTTTACATATTATGGCTGTACAAGAAGTCCATATTTAACTTACTGAACATATTTTTGCCCAAGAGTCCTTGAACACTAACTTACTCTACATACACACTCTTTGACTTCCCTTCTGAATCCAATTGCTAGCCAAAAGTTCCACAAAAAGGTTTTAATTTCTTTATATTATTATTTTTTTTTACATGTTATGGCTGTACAGAAGTCCATATTTGACCTACTGAACAATTTTTTGTCCGAAAAGGTCAAAAAGTCACTCATTGACTTTCCTTTTGGTTCCAATAAGTAGCTAAAAGGTCTACAAAAGGTTTAATTTTTTTTTTTTTTTTTTTTTTTTTTTTTTTACATATTATGGCTGTACAGAAGTCCATATTTGACCTACTGAACAATTTTTTGTCCCAAAGGTCAAAAAGTCACTCATTGACTTTCCTTCTGGTTCCAATAAGTAGCTAAAAGATCTACAAAAGGTTTGATTATTATTTTTTTTTTTTACATGTTATGGCTGTACAAGAAGTCCATATTTGACCTACTGAACAATTTTTTTTCCCAAAGGTCAAAAAGTCACTTATTTACTTTCGTTCTGGTTCCAATTAGTAGCTAAAAGGTCTACAGAAGGTTTAAAAAAATTTTTTTTTTTTTTTTCTTCATATTATGGCTTTACAGAAGTCCAAATTTGACCTACTGAACATGTTTTTGGCCTAAGAGTCCTTAAACACTAACTTACTATACATACTCATTGACTTCCCATCTGAATCCAATCACCAGCCAAAAGTTCCACAAAAGATTTTTTAACTGTTTCTTTTTTTTTTTTTTTTTACATGTTATGGCTCTTTAGAAGTCCATTTTTGACTTAGCATATTTTTGGCCCAAAGAGTCCATAAACACTAATTTACTATACATACTCATTGACTTCCCTTCATATTCCCATTCCTAGCCAAAATTTCCACAAAAATATTTTACATGTTATGGCTGTACAGAAGTCCATATTTGACCTACTGAACAATTTTTTGTCCCAAAGGTCAAAAAGTCACTCATTGACTTTCCCTCTGGTTCCAATAAGTAGCTAAAAGGTCTACAAAAGGTTAAATTTTTTTTTTTTTTTTTTTTTTTTTTTTTTACATATTATGGCTGTACAAGAAGTCCATATTTGACCTACTGAACAATTTTTTGTCCCAAAGGTCAAAAAGTCACTCATTGACTTTCCTTCTGGTTCCAATAAGTAGCTAAAAGATCTACAAAAGGTTTGATTATTTTTTTTTTTTTTACATGTTATGGCTGTACAAGAAGTCCATATTTGACCTACTGAACAATTTTTTTTCCCAAAGGTCAAAAAGTCACTTATTTACTTTCGTTCTGGTTCCAATTAGTAGCTAAAAGGTCTACAGAAGGTTTAAATTTTTTTTTTTTTTTTTTTTCATATTATGGCTTTACAGAAGTCCATATTTGACCTACTGAACAAATTTTTATCCCAAAGGTCAAAAAGTCACTCATTCACTTTCCTTCTGGTTCCAATAAGTAGCTAAAAGGTCTACAAAAGGTTTTAAATTTAAATTTTTTTTTTTTTTTACATATTATGGCTGTACAGAAGTCCATATTTGACCGACTGAACATATTTTTGTCCCAAAGGTCAAAAAGTCACTCAATGACTTCCCTTCTGTTTCCAATAAGTAGCTTACAGGTCTAAAAAAGGTTTAAATTTTTTTTTTTTTTGCTGTACAAAGTCTATATTTGACCTACTGAACAAATTTTTATCCCAAAGGTCAAAAAGTCACTCATTCACTTTCCTTCTGGTTCCAATAAGTAGCTAAAAGGTCTACGAAAGGTTTTAATTTTTTTTAAAACAAATTTTTGTTTACATATTATGGCTGTACAGAAGTCCATATTTGACCGACTGAACATATTTTTGTCCCAAAGGTCAAAAAGTCACTCATTGACTTCCCTTCTGGTTCCAATTAGTAGCTAAAACGTCTACAAAAGGTTTTAATTTTTGTTTGTTTTTTACATATTATGGCTGTACAATAAGTCCATATTTGACCTACTGAACAATTTTTTTTCCCAAAGGTCAAAAAGTCACTCATTGACTTTCCTTCTTGTTCCAATTAGTAGCTAAAAGGTCTACAAAAGGTTTAAATATTTTTTTTATATATATTATGGCTGTACAGAAGTCCATATTTGACCTACTGAACAAATTTTTGTCCCAAAGGTCAAAAAGTCACTCATTCCCTTTCCTTCTCATTCCAATAAGTAGCTAAAAGGTCTACAAAAGGTTTTATTATTTTTTTTATTTTTTATTTTTTTTACATATTATGGCTGTACAGAAGTCCATATTTGACCTACTGAACACATTTTTTGTCCAAAAGGTCAAAAAGTCACTCATTGAGTTTCCTTCTGGTTCCAATAAGAAGCTAAAAGGTCTACAAAAGGTTTTTTTTTTTTTTTACTTAATTATTTTTTTTAAATAGTATGGCTGTACAGAAGTCCATATTTGACCGACTGAAAATATTTTTGTCCCAAAGGTCAAAAAGTCACTCATTGAATTCCCTTCTGCTTCCAGTAAGTATTTTACAGGTCTAAAAAAGGTTTAAAATTTTTTTTTTTTTTTTTTTGCTGTACAAAGTCTATATTTGACCTACTGAACAAATTTTTGTCCCAAAGGTCAAAAAGTCACTCATTGACTTCCCTTCTGATTCCAATTTGTAGCCAAAAGGTCCACAAAAGGTTTAATTTTTTTTTTTTTTTTTTTTTTTACATATTATGGCTGTACAAGAAGTCCATATTTAACTTACTGAACATATTTTTGCCCAAGAGTCCTTGAACACTAACTTACTCTACATACACACTCTTTGACTTCCCTTCTGAATCCAATTGCTAGCCAAAAGTTCCACAAAAAGGTTTTAATTTCTTTATATTATTATTTTTTTTTACATGTTATGGCTGTACAGAAGTCCATATTTGACCTACTGAACAATTTTTTGTCCGAAAAGGTCAAAAAGTCACTCATTGACTTTCCTTCTGGTTCCAATAAGTAGCTAAAAGGTCTACAAAAGGTTTAATTTTTTTTTTTTTTTTTTTTTTTTTTTTTTTTTACATATTATGGCTGTACAGAAGTCCATATTTGACCTACTGAACTATTTTTTGTCCCAAAGGTCAAAAAGTCACTCATTGACTTTCCTTCTGGTTCCAATAAGTAGCTAAAAGATCTACAAAAGGTTTGATTATTAGTTTTTTTTTTTACATGTTATGGCTGTACAAGAAGTCCATATTTGACCTACTGAACAATTTTTTTTCCCAAAGGTCAAAAAGTCACTTATTTACTTTCGTTCTGGTTCCAATTAGTAGCTAAAAGGTCTACAGAAGGTTTAAAATTTTTTTTTTTTCCTTTTTTTTCTTCATATTATGGCTTTACAGAAGTCCAAATTTGACCTACTGAACAAATTTTTATCCCAAAGGTCAAAAAGTCACTCATTCACTTTTCTTCTGGTTCCAATAAGTAGCTAAAAGGTCTACAAAAGGTTTTAAATTTAATTTTTAATTTTTTTTTTTACATATTATGGCTGTACAGAAGTCCATATTTGACCGACTGAACATATTTTTGTCCCAAAGGTCAAAAAGTTACTCAATGACTTCCCTTCTGTTTCCAATAAGTAGCTTACAGGTCTAAAAAAGGTTTAATTTTTTTTTTTTTTTTTGCTGTACAAAGTCTATATTTGACCTACTGAACAATTTTTTTTCCCAAAGGTCAAAAAGTCACTCATTGACTTTCCTTCTTGTTCCAATTAGTAGCTAAAAGGTCTAAAAAAGGTTTAAATATTTTTTTTATATATTATTATGGCTGTACAGAAGTCCATATTTGACCTACTGAACAAATTTTTGTCCCAAAGGTCAAAAAGTCACTCATTCCCTTTCCTTCTGATTCCAATAAGTAGCTAAAAGGTCTACAAAAGGTTTTTTTTTTTTTTTTTTTTTTTTTTTTTTTTTTACATATTATGGCTGTACAGAAGTCCATATTTGACCTACTGAACACATTTTTGTCCAAAAGGTCAAAAAGTCACTCATTGAGTTTCCTTCTGGTTCCAATAAGAAGCTAAAAGGTCTACAAAAGGTTTTTTTTTTTTTTTACTTTATTATTTTTTTTAAATATTATGGCTGTACAGAAGTCCATATTTGACCGACTGAACATATTTTTGTCCCAAAGGTCAAAAAGTCACTCATTGAATTCCCTTCTGCTTCCAGTAAGTATTTTACAGGTCTAAAAAAGGTTTAAAATTTTTTTTTTTTTTTTTTTGCTGTACAAAGTCTATATTTGACCTACTGAACAAATTTTTGTCCCAAAGGTCAAAAAGTCACTCATTGACTTCCCTTCTGATTCCAATTTGTAGCCAAAAGGTCCACAAAAGGTTTAATTTTTTTTTTTTTTTTTTTTACATATTATGGCTGTACAAGAAGTCCATATTTAACTTACTGAACATATTTTTGCCCAAGAGTCCTTGAACACTAACTTACTCTACATACACACTCTTTGACTTCCCTTCTGAATCCAATTGCTAGCCAAAAGTTCCACAAAAAGGTTTTAATTTCTTTATATTATTATTTTTTTTTACATGTTATGGCTGTACAGAAGTCCATATTTGACCTACTGAACAATTTTTTGTCCGAAAAGGTCAAAAAGTCACTCATTGACTTTCCTTCTGGTTCCAATAAGTAGCTAAAAGGTGTACAAAAGGTTTAATTTTTTTTTTTTTTTTTTTTTTTTTTTTACATATTATGGCTGTACAGAAGTCCATATTTGACCTACTGAACTATTTTTTGTCCCAAAGGTCAAAAAGTCACTCATTGACTTTCCTTCTGGTTCCAATAAGTAGCTAAAAGATCTACAAAAGGTTTGATTATTATTTTTTTTTTTACATGTTATGGCTGTACAAGAAGTCCATATTTGACCTACTGAACAATTTTTTTTCCCAAAGGTCAAAAAGTCACTTATTTACTTTCGTTCTGGTTCCAATTAGTAGCTAAAAGGTCTACAGAAGGTTTAAAAAATTTTTTTTTCTTTTTTTTCTTCATATTATGGCTTTACAGAAGTCCAAATTTGACCTACTGAACAAATTTTTATCCCAAAGGTCAAAAAGTCACTCATTCACTTTCCTTCTGGTTCCAATAAGTAGCTAAAAGGTCTACAAAAGGTTTTAAATTTAATTTTTTTTTTTTTTTTTACATATTATGGCTGTACAGAAGTCCATATTTGACCGACTGAACATATTTTTGTCCCAAAGGTCAAAAAGTCACTCAATGACTTCCCTTCTGTTTCCAATAAGTAGCTTACAGGTCTAAAAAAGGTTTAAATTTTTTTTTTTTTTTTGCTGTACAAAGTCTATATTTGACCTACTGAACAATTTTTTTCCCCAAAGGTCAAAAAGTCACTCATTGACTTTCCTTCTTGTTCCAATTAGTAGCTAAAATGTCTAAAAAAGGTTTAAATATTTTTTTTATATATTATTATGGCTGTACAGAAGTCCATATTTGACCTACTGAACAAATTTTTGTCCCAAAGGTCAAAAAGTCACTCATTCCCTTTCCTTCTGATTCCAATAAGTAGCTAAAAGGTCTACAAAAGGTTTTATTTATTTTTTTTATTTATTTATTTATTTTTTTACATATTATGGCTGTACAGAAGTCCATATTTGACCTACTGAACACATTTTTGTCCAAAAGGTCAAAAAGTCACTCATTGAGTTTCCTTCTGGTTCCAATAAGAAGCTAAAAGGTCTACAAAAGGTTTTTTTTTTTTTTTACTTTATTATTTTTTTTAAATATTATGGCTGTACAGAAGTCCATATTTGACCGACTGAACATATTTTTGTCCCAAAGGTCAAAAAGTCACTCATTGAATTCCCTTCTGCTTCCAGTAAGTATTTTACAGGTCTAAAAAAGGTTTAAATTTTTTTTTTTTTTTTTTTTGCTGTACAAAGTCTATATTTGACCTACTGAACAAATTTTTGTCCCAAAGGTCAAAAAGTCACTCATTGACTTCCCTTCTGATTCCAATTTGTAGCCAAAAGGTCCACAAAAGGTTTAATTTTTTTTTATTTTTTTTTACATATTATGGCTGTACAAGAAGTCCATATTTAACTTACTGAACATATTTTTGCCCAAGAGTCCTTGAACACTAACTTACTCTACATACACACTCTTTGACTTCCCTTCTGAATCCAATTGCTAGCCAAAAGTTCCACAAAAAGGTTTTAATTTCTTTATATTATTTTTTTTTTTTTTACATGTTATGGCTGTACAGAAGTCCATATTTGACCTACTGAACAATTTTTTGTCCGAAAAGGTCAAAAAGTCACTCATTGACTTTCCTTCTGGTTCCAATTAGTAGCTAAAAGGTCTACAAAAGGTTTAAATATATATATATATATATATATCTTTTTTACATATTATGGCTGTACAGAAGTCCATATTTGACCTCCTGAACATGTTTTTGGCCTAAGAGTCCTTAAACACTAACTTACTATACATACTCATTGACTTCCCTTCTGAATCCAATTACCAGCCAAAAGTTCCACAAAAGATTTTTTAACTGTTTCTTTTTTTTTTTTTTTACATGTTATGGCTCTTTAGAAGTCCATTTTTGACTTAGCATATTTTTGGCCCAAAGAGTCCATAAACACTAATTTACTATACATACTCATTGACTTCCCTTCATATTCCCATTCCTAGCCAAAATTTCCACAAAAATATTTTACATGTTATGGCTGTACAGAAGTCCATATTTGACCTACTGAACAATTTTTTGTCCCAAAGGTCAAAAAGTCACTCATTGACTTTCCTTCTGGTTCCAATAAGTAGCTAAAAGGTCTACAAAAGGTTTAATTTTTTTTTTTTTTTTTTTTTTTTTTACATATTATGGCTGTACAGAAGTCCATATTTGACCTACTGAACAATTTTTTGTCCCAAAGGTCAAAAAGTCACTCATTGACTTTCCTTCTGGTTCCAATAAGTAGCTAAAAGATCTACAAAAGGTTTGATTATTATTATTTTTTTTACATGTTATGGCTGTACAAGAAGTCCATATTTGACCTACTGAACAATTTTTTTTCCCAAAGGTCAAAAAGTCACTTATTTACTTTCGTTCTGGTTCCAATTAGTAGCTAAAAGGTCTACAGAAGGTTTAAAATTGTTTTTTTTTTCTTTTTTTTCTTCATATTATGGCTTTACAGAAGTCCAAATTTGACCTACTGAACAAATTTTTATCCCAAAGGTCAAAAAGTCACTCATTCACTTTCCTTCTGGTTCCAATAAGTAGCTAAAAGGTCTACAAAAGGTTTTAAATTTAATTTTTTTTTTTTTTTTTTACATATTATGGCTGTACAGAAGTCCATATTTGACCGACTGAACATATTTTTGTCCCAAAGGTCAAAAAGTCACTCAATGACTTCCCTTCTGTTTCCAATAAGTAGCTTACAGGTCTAAAAAAGGTTTACATTTTTTTTTTTTTGCTGTACAAAGTCTATATTTGACCTACTGAACAATTTTTTTTCCCAAAGGTCAAAAAGTCACTCATTGACTTTCCTTCTTGTTCCAATTAGTAGCTAAAAGGTCTAAAAAAGGTTTAAATATTTTTTTTATATATTATTATGGCTGTACAGAAGTCCATATTTGACCTACTGAACAAATTTTTGTCCCAAAGGTCAAAAAGTCACTCATTCCCTTTCCTTCTGATTCCAATAAGTAGCTAAAAGGTCTACAAAAGGTTTTATTTATTTATTTTATTTTTTTTTTTTTTTTTTTACATATTATGGCTGTACAGAAGTCCATATTTGACCTACTGAACACATTTTTGTCCAAAAGGTCAAAAAGTCACTCATTGAGTTTCCTTCTGGTTCCAATAAGAAGCTAAAAGGTCTACAAAAGGTTTTTTTTTTTTTTTTACTTTATTATTTTTTTTAAATATTATGGCTGTACAGAAGTCCATATTTGACCGACTGAACATATTTTTGTCCCAAAGGTCAAAAAGTCACTCATTGACTTTCCTTCTTGTTCCAATTAGTAGCTAAAAGGTCTACAAAAGGTTTAAATATATATATATATATATATATATCTTTTTTACATATTATGGCTGTACAAAGTCCATATTTGACCTACTGAACAAATTTTTGTCCCAAAGGTCAAAAAATCACTCATTGACTTCCCTTCTGGTTCCAATTAGTAGCTAAAACGTCTACAAAAGGTTTTAATTTTAATTTTTTTTTTTACATATTATGGCTGTACAGAAGTCCATATTTGACCTCCTGAACATGTTTTTGGCCTAAGAGTCCTTAAACACTAACTTACTATACATACTCATTGACTTCCCTTCTGAATCCAATTACCAGCCAAAAGTTCCACAAAAGATTTTTTAACTGTTTCTTTTTTTATTTTTACATGTTATGGCTCTTTAGAAGTCCATTTTTGACTTAGCATATTTTTGCTCCCAAAGAGTCCATAAACACTAATTTACTATACATACTCATTGACTTCCCTTCATATTCCCATTCCTAGCCAAAATTTCCACAAAAATATTTTACATGTTATGGCTGTACAGAAGTCCATATTTGACCTACTGAACAATTTTTTGTCCCAAAGGTCAAAAAGTCACTCATTGACTTTCCTTCTGGTTCCAATAATAGCTAAAAGGTCTACAAAAGGTTTAATTTTTTTTTTTTTTTTTTTTTTTACATATTATGGCTGTACAGAAGTCCATATTTGACCTACTGAACAATTTTTTGTCCCAAAGGTCAAAAAGTCACTCATTGACTTTCCTTCTGGTTCCAATAAGTAGCTAAAAGATCTACAAAAGGTTTGATTATTATTTTGTTTTTTACATGTTATGGCTGTACAAGAAGTCCATATTTGACCTACTGAACAATTTTTTTTCCCAAAGGTCAAAAAGTCACTTATTTACTTTCGTTCTGGTTCCAATTAGTAGCTAAAAGGTCTACAGAAGGTTTAAATTTTTTTTTTTTTTTCATATTATGGCTTTACAGAAGTCCAAATTTGACCTACTGAACAAATTTTTATCCCAAAGGTCAAAAAGTCACTCATTCACTTTCCTTCTGGTTCCAATAAGTAGCTAAAAGGTCTACAAAAGGTTTTAAATTAAATTTTTTTTTTTTTTTTTTTACATATTATGGCTGTACAGAAGTCCATATTTGACCGACTGAACATATTTTTGTCCCAAAGGTCAAAAAGTCACTCAATGACTTCCCTTCTGTTTCCAATAAGTAGCTTACAGGTCTAAAAAAGGTTTAAATTTTTTTTTTTTTGCTGTACAAAGTCTATATTTGACCTACTGAACAAATTTTTGTCCCAAAGGTCAAAAAGTCACTCATTGACTTCCCTTCTGGTTCCAATTAGTAGCTAAAACGTCTACAAAAGGTTTTAATTTTTTTTTTTTTTTTTTTTACATATTATGGCTGTACAATAAGTCCATATTTGACCTACTGAACACATTTTTGTCCAAAAGGTCAAAAAGTCACTCATTGAGTTTCCTTCTGGTTCCAATAAGAAGCTAAAAGGTCTACAAAAGGTTTTATTTTTTTTTTACTTTATTATTTTTTTTAAATATTATGGCTGTACAGAAGTCCATATTTGACCGACTGAACATATTTTTGTCCCAAAGGTCAAAAAGTCACTCATTGACTTTCCTTCTTGTTCCCATTAGTAGCTAAAAGGTCTACAAAAGGTTTAAATATATATATATATATATATATATATATCTTTTTTACATATTATGGCTGTACAAAGTCCATATTTGACCTACTGAACAAATTTTTGTCCCAAAGGTCAAAAAGTCACTCATTGACTTCCCTTCTGGTTCCAATTAGTAGCTAAAACGTCTACAAAAGGTTTTAATTTTAATTTTTTTTTTTACATATTATGGCTGTACAGAAGTCCATATTTGACCTCCTGAACATGTTTTTGGCCTAAGAGTCCTTAAACACTAACTTACTATACATACTCATTGACTTCCCTTCTGAATCCAATTACCAGCCAAAAGTTCCACAAAAGATTTTTTAACTGTTTCTTTTTTTTTTTTTTTACATGTTATGGCTCTTTAGAAGTCCATTTTTGACTTAGCATATTTTTGGCCCAAAGAGTCCATAAACACTAATTTACTATACATACTCATTGACTTCCCTTCATATTCCCATTCCTAGCCAAAATTTCCACAAAAATATTTTACATGTTATGGCTGTACAGAAGTCCATATTTGACCTACTGAACAATTTTTTGTCCCAAAGGTCAAAAAGTCACTCATTGACTTTCCTTCTGGTTCCAATAAGTAGCTAAAAGGTCTACAAAAGGTTTACATTTTTTTTTATTTTTTTTATTTTTTTTTATACATATTATGGCTGAACAGAAGTCCATATTTGACCTACTGAACAATTTTTTGTCCCAAAGGTCAAAAAGTCACTCATTGACTTTCCTTCTGGTTCCAATAAGTAGCTAAAAGGTCTACAAAAGGTTTGATTATTATTTTTTTTTTTACATGTTATGGCTGTACAAGAAGTCCATATTTGACCTACTGAACAATTTTTTTTCCCAAAGGTCAAAAAGTCACTTATTTACTTTCGTTCTGGTTCCAATTAGTAGCTAAAAGGTCTACAGAAGGTTTAAAACTTTTTTTTTTTTTTTATATTATGGCTTTACAGAAGTCCAAATTTGACCTACTGAACAATTTTTATCCCAAAGGTCAAAAAGTCACTCATTCACTTTCCTTCTGGTTCCAATAAGTAGCTAAAAGGTCTACAAAAGGTTTTAAATTTAATTTTTAATTTTTTTTTTACATATTATGGCTGTACAGAAGTCCATATTTGACCGACTGAACATATTTTTGTCCCAAAGGTCAAAAAGTCACTCAATGACTTCCCTTCTGTTTCCAATAAGTAGCTTACAGGTCTAAAAAAGGTTTAAATTTTTTTTTTTTTTTGCTGTACAAAGTCTATATTTGACCTACTGAACAAATTTTTGTCCCAAAGGTCAAAAAGTCACTCATTGACTTCCCTTCGGGTTCCAATTAGTAGCTAAAACGTCTACAAAAGGTTTTAATTTTTTTTTTTTTTTTTTTTTTTTTACATATTATGGCTGTACAATAAGTCCATATTTGACCTACTGAACAATTTTTTTTCCCAAAGGTCAAAAAGTCACTCATTGACTTTCCTTCTTGTTCCAATTAGTAGCTAAAAGGTCTAAAAAAGGTTTAAATATTTTTTTTATATATTATTATGGCTGTACAGAAGTCCATATTTGACCTACTGAACAAATTTTTGTCCCAAAGGTCAAAAAGTCACTCATTCCCTTTCCTTCTGATTCCAATAAGTAGCTAAAAGGTCTACAAAAGGTTTTATTTATTTTTTTTATTTATTTATTTATTTTTTTTACATATTATGGCTGTACAGAAGTCCATATTTGACCTACTGAACACATTTTTGTCCAAAAGGTCAAAAAGTCACATAATTGAGTTTCCTTCTGGTTCCAATAAGAAGCTAAAAGGTCTACAAAAGGTTTTTTTTTTTTTTTACTTTATTATTTTTTTTAAATATTATGGCTGTACAGAAGTCCATATTTGACCGACTGAACATATTTTTGTCCCAAAGGTCAAAAAGTCACTCATTGAGTTTCCTTCTGGTTCCAATAAGAAGCTAAAAGGTCTACAAAAGGTTTTATTTTTTTTTTACTTTATTATTTTTTTAAAATATTATGGCTGTACAGAAGTCCATATTTGACCGACTGAACATATTTTTGTCCCAAAGGTCAAAAAGTCACTCATTGACTTTCCTTCTTGTTCCCATTAGTAGCTAAAAGGTCTTCAAAAGGTTTAAATATATATATATATATATATATATATATATATATATATATATATATATATATATATATATATATATATATATATATATATATATATATATATATATATATCTTTTTTACATATTATGGCTGTACAAAGTCCATATTTGACCTACTGAACAAATTTTTGTCCCAAAGGTCAAAAAGTCACTCATTGACTTCCCTTCTGGTTCCAATTAGTAGCTAAAACGTCTACAAAAGGTTTTAATTTTAATTTTTTTTTTACATATTATGGCTGTACAGAAGTCCATATTTGACCGACTGAACATATTTTTGTCCCAAAGGTCAAAAAGTCACTCAATGACTTCCCTTCTGTTTCCAATAAGTAGCTTACAGGTCTAAAAAAGGTTTACATTTTTTTTTTTTGCTGTACAAAGTCTATATTTGACCTACTGAACAAATTTTTGTCCCAAAGGTCAAAAAGTCACTCATTGACTTCCCTTCTGGTTCCAATTAGTAGCTAAAACGTCTACAAAAGGTTTTAATTTTTTTTTTTTTTTTTTTTTTACATATTATGGCTGTACAATAAGTCCATATTTGACCTACTGAACACATTTTTGTCCAAAAGGTCAAAAAGTCACTCATTGAGTTTCCTTCTGGTTCCAAAAAGAAGCTAAAAGGTCTACAAAAGGTTTTTTTTTTTTTTTACTTTATTATTTTTTTTAAATATTATGGCTGTACAGAAGTCCATATTTGACCGACTGAACATATTTTTGTCCCAAAGGTCAAAAAGTCACTCATTGACTTTCCTTCTTGTTCCCATTAGTAGCTAAAAGGTCTACAAAAGGTTTAAATATATATATATATATATATCTTTTTTACATATTATGGCTGTACAAAGTCCATATTTGACCTACTGAACAAATTTTTGTCCCAAAGGTCAAAAAGTCACTCATTGACTTCCCTTCTGGTTCCAATTAGTAGCTAAAACGTCTACAAAAGGTTTAAATTTTTTTTTTTTTTTTTACATATTATGGCTGTACAGAAGTCCATATTTGACCTCCTGAACATGTTTTTGGCCTAAGAGTCCTTAAACACTAACTTACTATACATACTCATTGACTTCCCTTCTGAATCCAATTACCAGCCAAAAGTTCCACAAAAGATTTTTTAACTGTTTCTTTTTTTTTTTTTTACATGTTATGGCTCTTTAGAAGTCCATTTTTGACTTAGCATATTTTTGGCCCAAAGAGTCCATAAACACTAATTTACTATACATACTCATTGACTTCCCTTCATATTCCCATTCCTAGCCAAAATTTCCACAAAAATATTTTACATGTTATGGCTGTACAGAAGTCCATATTTGACCTACTGAACAATTTTTTGTCCCAAAGGTCAAAAAGTCACTCATTGACTTTCCTTCAGGTTCCAATAAGTAGCTAAAAGGTCTACAAAAGGTTTAATTTTTTTTTTTTTTTTTTTTTTTTTTTTTACATATTATGGCTGTACAGAAGTCCATATTTGACCTACTGAACAATTTTTTGTCCCAAAGGTCAAAAAGTCACTCATTGACTTTCCTTCTGGTTCCAATAAGTAGCTAAAAGATCTACAAAAGGTTTGATTATTATTTTTTTTTTTTACATGTTATGGCTGTACAAGAAGTCCATATTTGACCTACTGAACAATTTTTTTCCCCAAAGGTCAAAAAGTCACTTATTTACTTTCGTTCTGGTTCCAATTAGTAGCTAAAAGGTCTACAGAAGGTTTACATTTTTTTTTCATATTATGGCTTTACAGAAGTCCAAATTTGACCTACTGAACAAATTTTTATCCCAAAGGTCAAAAAGTCACTCATTCACTTTTCTTCTGGTTCCAATAAGTAGCTAAAAGGTCTACAAAAGGTTTTAATTTTTTTTAATTTTTTTTTTTTTTTTACATATTATGGCTGTACAGAAGTCCATATTTGACCGACTGAACATATTTTTGTCCCAAAGGTCAAAAAGTCACTCAATGACTTCCCTTCTGTTTCCAATAAGTAGCTTACAGGTCTAAAAAAGGTTTAAATTTTTTTTTTTTTTTTTGCTGTACAAAGTCTATATTTGACCTAGTGAACAAATTTTTGTCCCAAAGGTCAAAAAGTCACTCATTGACTTCCCTTCTGGTTCCAATTAGTAGCTAAAACGTCTACAAAAGGTTTTAATTTTTTTTTTTTTTACATATTATGGCTGTACAATAAGTCCATATTTGACCTATTGAACAATTTTTTTTCCCAAAGGTCAAAAAGTCACTCATTGACTTTCCTTCTTGTTCCAATTAGTAGCTAAAAGGTCTACAAAAGGTTTAAATATTTTTTTTATATATATTATGGCTGTACAGAAGTCCATATTTGACCTACTGAACAAATTTTTGTCCCAAAGGTCAAAAAGTCACTCATTCCCTTTCCTTCTGATTCCAATAAGTAGCTAAAAGGTCTACAAAAGGTTTTAATTTTTAAAAAAATTTTTTTTTTTTTTTTACATATTATGGCTGTACAGAAGTCCATATTTGACCGACTGAACATATTCTTGTCCCAAAGGTCAAAAAGTCACTCAATGACTTCCCTTCTGTTTCCAATAAGTAGCTTACAGGTCTAAAAAAGGTTAAATTTTTTTTATTTTTTTTGCTGTACAAAGTCTATATTTGACCTACTGAACAAATTTTTGTCCCAAAGGTCAAAAAGTCACTCATTGACTTCCCTTCTGGTTCCAATTAGTAGCTAAAACGTCTACAAAAGGTTTAAATTTTTTTTTTTTTTTTTTTTTACATATTATGGCTGTACAATAAGTCCATATTTGACCTATTGAACAATTTTTTTTCCCAAAGGTCAAAAAGTCACTCATTGACTTTCCTTCTTGTTCCAATTAGTAGCTAAAAGGTCTACAAAAGGTTCAAATATTTTTTTTATATATATTATGGCTGTACAGAAGTCCATATTTGACCTACTGAACAAATTTTTGTCCCAAAGGTCAAAAAGTCACTCATTCCCTTTCCTTCTGATTCCAATAAGTAGCTAAAAGGTCTACAAAAGGTTAAATTTTTTTTAATTTATTTTATTTTTTTATTTTTTTTCATATTATGGCTGTACAAAGTCCATATTAGACCTACTGAACACATTTTTGTCCCAAAGGTCAAAAAGTCACTCATTGACTTCCCTTCTGGTTCCAATTAGTAGCTAAAACGTCTACAAAAGGTTTTAATGTTTTTTGTTTTTGTTTTTTTTTACACATTATGGCTGTACAGAAGTCCATATTTGACCTACTGAACAAACTTTTGTCCCAAAGGTCAAAAAGTCACTCATTGACTTCCCTTCTGGTTCCAATTAGTAGCTAAAACGTCTACAAAAGGTTTTAATTTAAATAATTTTTTAAAAATCTGAATCAAATTTTTTTTTTTACATATTATGGCTGTACAAAGTCCATTTAACTTACTGAACATATTTATGGCCCAAGAGTCCTTGAACACTAACTTACTATACATACACACTCGTTGACTTCCCTTCTGAATCCAATTGCTAGCCAAAAGTTCCACAAAGAGCTTTTAATGTTTTTTTACTATTATTATTTTTTACATATTATGGCTGTACAGAAGTCCATATTTGACCTACTGAAAATAGTTTTGGCCCAAAGGTCAAAAAGTCACTCATTGACTTCCCTTCTGATTCCAATTTGTAGCTAAAAGGTCCACAAAAGGCTTACTTTTTTTTTTTTTTTACATATTATGGCTGTACAAGAAGTCCATATTTAACTTACTGAACATGTTTTTGGCCTAAGAGTCCTTAAACACTAACTTACTATACATACTCATTCACTTCCCTTCTGAATCCAATTACCAGCCAAAAGTTCCACAAAAGATTTTTTAACTGTTTCTTTTTTTTTTTAAATGTTATGGCTCTTTAGAAGTCCATTTTTGACTTAACATATTTTTGGCCCAAAGAGTCCATAAACACTAATTTACTATACATACTCATTGACTTCCCTTCATATTCCCATTCCTAGCCAAAATTTCCACAAAAATGTTTTACATGTTATGGCTGTACAGAAGTCCATATTTGACCTACTGAACAAATTTTTGTCCCAAAGGTCAAAAAGTCACTCATTGATTTCCCTACTGATTCCAATAAGTAGCTTACAGGTCTAAAAAAGGTTTAATTTTTTTTTTAATTTTTTAATTATTATTATTTTTTTTTTTACATATTATGGCTGAACAGAAGTCCATATTTGACCTACTGAACAATTTTTTGTCCCAAAGGTCAAAAAGTCACTCATTGACTTTCCTTCTGGTTCCAATAAGTAGCTAAAAGGTCTACAAAAGGTTTAATTTTTTTTTTTTTTTTTTTTTTTTTTTTTTACAAATTATGGCTGTACAAAGTCCATATTAGACCTACTGAACACATATTTGTCCCAAATGTCAAAAAGTCACACATTGATTTCCCTTCTGGTTCCAATTAGAAGCTAAAAGGTCTACAAAAGGTTTTAATGTGTTTTTTTTAATTTATTTTATACATATTATGGCTGTACAGAAGTCCATATTTGACCTACTGAACAAATTTTTGTCCCAAAGGTCAAAAAGTCACTCATTGACTTTCCTTCTGGTTCCAATTAGTAGCTAAAAGGTCTACAAATGGTTTTAATGTGTTTGACCTCCTGAACATGTTTTTGGCCTAAGAGTCCTTAAACACTAACTTACTATACATACTCATTGACTTCCCTTCTGAATCCAATTACCAGCCAAAAGTTCCACAAAAGATTTTTTAACTGTTTCTTTTTTTTTTTTTTACATGTTATGGCTCTTTAGAAGTCCATTTTTGACTTAACATATTTTTGGCCCAAAGAGTCCATAAACACTAATTTATTATACATACTCATTGACTTCCCTTCTGAATCCAATTACCAGCCAAAAGTTCCGCAAAAGATTTTTTAACTGTTTCTTTTTTTTTTTTTACATGTTATGGCTCTTTAGAAGTCCATTTTTGACTTAACATATTTTTGGCCCAAAGAGTCCATAAACACTAATTTACTATACATACTCATTGACTTCCCTTCATATTCCCATTCCTAGCCAAAATTTCCACAAAAATGTTTTACATGTTATGGCTGTACAGAAGTCCATATTTGACCTACTGAACAATTTTTTGTCCCAAAGGTCAAAAAGTCACTCATTGACTTTCCTTCTGGTTCCAATAATAGCTAAAAGGTCTACAAAAGGTTTAATTTTTTTTTTTTTTTTTTTACATATTATGGCTGTACAGAAGTCCATATTTGACCTACTGAACAATTTTTTGTCCCAAAGGTCAAAAAGTCACTCATTGACTTTCCTTCTGGTTCCAATAAGTAGCTAAAAGATCTACAAAAGGTTTGATTATTATTTTGTTTTTTACATGTTATGGCTGTACAAGAAGTCCATATTTGACCTACTGAACAATTTTTTTCCCCAAAGGTCAAAAAGTCACTTATTTACTTTCGTTCTGGTTCCAATTAGTAGCTAAAAGGTCTACAGAAGGTTTAAATTTTTTTTTTTTTTTTTTCATATTATGGCTTTACAGAAGTCCAAATTTGACCTACTGAACAAATTTTTATCCCAAAGGTCAAAAAGTCACTCATTCACTTTCCTTCTGGTTCCAATAAGTAGCTAAAAGGTCTACAAAAGGTTTTAAATTAAATTTTTTTTTTTTTTTTTACATATTATGGCTGTACAGAAGTCCATATTTGACCGACTGAACATATTTTTGTCCCAAAGGTCAAAAAGTCACTCAATGACTTCCCTTCTGTTTCCAATAAGTAGCTTACAGGTCTAAAAAAGGTTTAAATTTTTTTTTTTTTGCTGTACAAAGTCTATATTTGACCTACTGAACAAATTTTTGTCCCAAAGGTCAAAAAGTCACTCATTGACTTCCCTTCTGGTTCCAATTAGTAGCTAAAACGTCTACAAAAGGTTTTAATTTTTTTTTTTTTTTTTTTACATATTATGGCTGTACAATAAGTCCATATTTGACCTACTGAACACATTTTTGTCCAAAAGGTCAAAAAGTCACTCATTGAGTTTCCTTCTGGTTCCAATAAGAAGCTAAAAGGTCTACAAAAGGTTTTATTTTTTTTTTACTTTATTATTTTTTTTAAATATTATGGCTGTACAGAAGTCCATATTTGACCGACTGAACATATTTTTGTCCCAAAGGTCAAAAAGTCACTCATTGACTTTCCTTCTTGTTCCCATTAGTAGCTAAAAGGTCTACAAAAGGTTTAAATATATATATATATATATCTTTTTTACATATTATGGCTGTACAAAGTCCATATTTGACCTACTGAACAAATTTTTGTCCCAAAGGTCAAAAAGTCACTCATTGACTTCCCTTCTGGTTCCAATTAGTAGCTAAAACGTCTACAAAAGGTTTTAATTTTAAATTTTTTTTTACATATTATGGCTGTACAGAAGTCCATATTTGACCTCCTGAACATGTTTTTGGCCTAAGAGTCCTTAAACACTAACTTACTATACATACTCATTGACTTCCCTTCTGAATCCAATTACCAGCCAAAAGTTCCACAAAAGATTTTTTAACTGTTTCTTTCTTTTTTTTTTTACATGTTATGGCTCTTTAGAAGTCCATTTTTGACTTAGCATATTTTTGGCCCAAAGAGTCCATAAACACTAATTTACTATACATACTCATTGACTTCCCTTCATATTCCCATTCCTAGCCAAAATTTCCACAAAAATATTTTACATGTTATGGCTGTACAGAAGTCCATATTTGACCTACTGAATAATTTTTTGTCCCAAAGGTCAAAAAGTCACTCATTGACTTTCCTTCTGGTTCCAATAAGTAGCTAAAAGGTCTACAAAAGGTTTACATTTTTTTTTATTTTTTTTATTTTTTTTATACATATTATGGCTGAACAGAAGTCCATATTTGACCTACTGAACAATTTTTTGTCCCAAAGGTCAAAAAGTCACTCATTGACTTTCCTTCTGGTTCCAATAAGTAGCTAAAAGGTCTACAAAAGGTTTGATTATTATTTTTTTTTTTACATGTTATGGCTGTACAAGAAGTCCATATTTGACCTACTGAACAATTTTTTTTCCCAAAGGTCAAAAAGTCACTTATTTACTTTCGTTCTGGTTCCAATTAGTAGCTAAAAGGTCTACAGAAGGTTTAAAACTTTTTTTTTTTTTTTTTTTTTTTTTTATATTATGGCTTTACAGAAGTCCAAATTTGACCTACTGAACAATTTTTATCCCAAAGGTCAAAAAGTCACTCATTCACTTTCCTTCTGGTTCCAATAAGTAGCTAAAAGGTCTACAAAAGGTTTTAAATTTAATTTTTAATTTTTTTTTTACATATTATGGCTGTACAGAAGTCCATATTTGACCGACTGAACATATTTTTGTCCCAAAGGTCAAAAAGTCACTCAATGACTTCCCTTCTGTTTCCAATAAGTAGCTTACAGGTCTAAAAAAGGTTTAATTTTTTTTTTTTTTTTGCTGTACAAAGTCTATATTTGACCTACTGAACAAATTTTTGTCCCAAAGGTCAAAAAGTCACTCATTGACTTCCCTTCGGGTTCCAATTAGTAGCTAAAACGTCTACAAAAGGTTTTAATTTTTTTTTTTTTTTTTTTTTTTTTTTTACATATTATGGCTGTACAATAAGTCCATATTTGACCTACTGAACAATTTTTTTTCCCAAAGGTCAAAAAGTCACTCATTGACTTTCCTTCTTGTTCCAATTAGTAGCTAAAAGGTCTAAAAAAGGTTTAAATATTTTTTTTATATATTATTATGGCTGTACAGAAGTCCATATTTGACCTACTGAACAAATTTTTGTCCCAAAGGTCAAAAAGTCACTCATTCCCTTTCCTTCTGATTCCAATAAGTAGCTAAAAGGTCTACAAAAGGTTTTATTTATTTATTTTATTTATTTATTTATTTTTTTTACATATTATGGCTGTACAGAAGTCCATATTTGACCTACTGAACACATTTTTGTCCAAAAGGTCAAAAAGTCACATAATTGAGTTTCCTTCTGGTTCCAATAAGAAGCTAAAAGGTCTACAAAAGGTTTTTTTTTTTTTTTACTTTATTATTTTTTTTAAATATTATGGCTGTACAGAAGTCCATATTTGACCGACTGAACATATTTTTGTCCCAAAGGTCAAAAAGTCACTCATTGAGTTTCCTTCTGGTTCCAATAAGAAGCTAAAAGGTCTACAAAAGGTTTTATTTTTTTTTTACTTTATTATTTTTTTAAAATATTATGGCTGTACAGAAGTCCATATTTGACCGACTGAACATATTTTTGTCCCAAAGGTCAAAAAGTCACTCATTGACTTTCCTTCTTGTTCCCATTAGTAGCTAAAAGGTCTTCAAAAGGTTTAAATATATATATATATATATATATATATATATATCTTTTTTACATATTATGGCTGTACAAAGTCCATATTTGACCTACTGAACAAATTTTTGTCCCAAAGGTCAAAAAGTCACTCATTGACTTCCCTTCTGGTTCCAATTAGTAGCTAAAACGTCTACAAAAGGTTTTAATTTTAATTTTTTTTTTACATATTATGGCTGTACAGAAGTCCATATTTGACCGACTGAACATATTTTTGTCCCAAAGGTCAAAAAGTCACTCAATGACTTCCCTTCTGTTTCCAATAAGTAGCTTACAGGTCTAAAAAAGGTTTACATTTTTTTTTTTGCTGTACAAAGTCTATATTTGACCTACTGAACAAATTTTTGTCCCAAAGGTCAAAAAGTCACTCATTGACTTCCCTTCTGGTTCCAATTAGTAGCTAAAACGTCTACAAAAGGTTTTAATTTTTTTTTTTTTTTTTTTTTTTACATATTATGGCTGTACAATAAGTCCATATTTGACCTACTGAACACATTTTTGTCCAAAAGGTCAAAAAGTCACTCATTGAGTTTCCTTCTGGTTCCAAAAAGAAGCTAAAAGGTCTACAAAAGGTTTTATTTTTTTTTTACTTTATTATTTTTTTTAAATATTATGGCTGTACAGAAGTCCATATTTGACCGACTGAACATATTTTTGTCCCAAAGGTCAAAAAGTCACTCATTGACTTTCCTTCTTGTTCCCATTAGTAGCTAAAAGGTCTACAAAAGGTTTAAATATATATATATATATATATCTTTTTTACATATTATGGCTGTACAAAGTCCATATTTGATCTACTGAACAAATTTTTGTCCCAAAGGTCAAAAAGTCACTCATTGACTTCCCTTCTGGTTCCAATTAGTAGCTAAAACGTCTACAAAAGGTTTAAATTTTTTTTTTTTTTTTACATATTATGGCTGTACAGAAGTCCATATTTGACCTCCTGAACATGTTTTTGGCCTAAGAGTCCTTAAACACTAACTTACTATACATACTCATTGACTTCCCTTCTGAATCCAATTACCAGCCAAAAGTTCCACAAAAGATTTTTTAACTGTTTCTTTTTTTTTTTTTACATGTTATGGCTCTTTAGAAGTCCATTTTTGACTTAGCATATTTTTGGCCCAAAGAGTCCATAAACACTAATTTACTATACATACTCATTGACTTCCCTTCATATTCCCATTCCTAGCCAAAATTTCCACAAAAATATTTTACATGTTATGGCTGTACAGAAGTCCATATTTGACCTACTGAACAATTTTTTGTCCCAAAGGTCAAAAAGTCACTCATTGACTTTCCTTCAGGTTCCAATAAGTAGCTAAAAGGTCTACAAAAGGTTTAATTTTTTTTTTTTTTTTTTTTTTTTTTTTTACATATTATGGCTGTACAGAAGTCCATATTTGACCTACTGAACAATTTTTTGTCCCAAAGGTCAAAAAGTCACTCATTGACTTTCCTTCTGGTTCCAATAAGTAGCTAAAAGATCTACAAAAGGTTTGATTATTATTTTTTTTTTTTACATGTTATGGCTGTACAAGAAGTCCATATTTGACCTACTGAACAATTTTTTTCCCCAAAGGTCAAAAAGTCACTTATTTACTTTCGTTCTGGTTCCAATTAGTAGCTAAAAGGTCTACAGAAGGTTTACATTTTTTTTTCATATTATGGCTTTACAGAAGTCCAAATTTGACCTACTGAACAAATTTTTATCCCAAAGGTCAAAAAGTCACTCATTCACTTTTCTTCTGGTTCCAATAAGTAGCTAAAAGGTCTACAAAAGGTTTTAATTTTTTTTAATTTTTTTTTTTTTTTTACATATTATGGCTGTACAGAAGTCCATATTTGACCGACTGAACATATTTTTGTCCCAAAGGTCAAAAAGTCACTCAATGACTTCCCTTCTGTTTCCAATAAGTAGCTTACAGGTCTAAAAAAGGTTTAAATTTTTTTTTTTTTTTTTGCTGTACAAAGTCTATATTTGACCTACTGAACAAATTTTTGTCCCAAAGGTCAAAAAGTCACTCATTGACTTCCCTTCTGGTTCCAATTAGTAGCTAAAACGTCTACAAAAGGTTTTAATTTTTTTTTTTTTTTACATATTATGGCTGTACAATAAGTCCATATTTGACCTATTGAACAATTTTTTTTCCCAAAGGTCAAAAAGTCACTCATTGACTTTCCTTCTTGTTCCAATTAGTAGCTAAAAGGTCTACAAAAGGTTTAAATATTTTTTTTATATATATTATGGCTGTACAGAAGTCCATATTTGACCTACTGAACAAATTTTTGTCCCAAAGGTCAAAAAGTCACTCATTCCCTTTCCTTCTGATTCCAATAAGTAGCTAAAAGGTCTACAAAAGGTTTTAATTTTTAAAAAAAAATTTTTTTTTTTTTTACATATTATGGCTGTACAGAAGTCCATATTTGACCGACTGAACATATTCTTGTCCCAAAGGTCAAAAAGTCACTCAATGACTTCCCTTCTGTTTCCAATAAGTAGCTTACAGGTCTAAAAAAGGTTAAATTTTTTTTATTTTTTTTGCTGTACAAAGTCTATATTTGACCTACTGAACAAATTTTTGTCCCAAAGGTCAAAAAGTCACTCATTGACTTCCCTTCTGGTTCCAATTAGTAGCTAAAACGTCTACAAAAGGTTTTAATTTTTTTTTTTTTTTTTTTTTACATATTATGGCTGTACAATAAGTCCATATTTGACCTATTGAACAATTTTTTTTCCCAAAGGTCAAAAAGTCACTCATTGACTTTCCTTCTTGTTCCAATTAGTAGCTAAAAGGTCTACAAAAGGTTCAAATATTTTTTTTATATATATTATGGCTGTACAGAAGTCCATATTTGACCTACTGAACAAATTTTTGTCCCAAAGGTCAAAAAGTCACTCATTCCCTTTCCTTCTGATTCCAATAAGTAGCTAAAAGGTCTACAAAAGGTTAAATTTTTTTTAATTTATTTTATTATTATTTTTTTTTTCATATTATGGCTGTACAAAGTCCATATTAGACCTACTGAACACATTTTTGTCCCAAAGGTCAAAAAGTCACTCATTGACTTCCCTTCTGGTTCCAATTAGTAGCTAAAACGTCTACAAAAGGTTTTAATGTTTTTTGTTTTTGTTTTTTTTTACACATTATGGCTGTACAGAAGTCCATATTTGACCTACTGAACAAACTTTTGTCCCAAAGGTCAAAAAGTCACTCATTGACTTCCCTTCTGGTTCCAATTAGTAGCTAAAACGTCTACAAAAGGTTTTAATTTAAATAATTTTTTAAAAATCTGAATCAAATTTTTTTTTTTACATATTATGGCTGTACAAAGTCCATTTAACTTACTGAACATATTTATGGCCCAAGAGTCCTTGAACACTAACTTACTATACATACACACTCGTTGACTTCCCTTCTGAATCCAATTGCTAGCCAAAAGTTCCACAAAGAGCTTTTAATGTTTTTTTACTATTATTATTTTTTACATATTATGGCTGTACAGAAGTCCATATTTGACCTACTGAAAATAGTTTTGGCCCAAAGGTCAAAAAGTCACTCATTGACTTCCCTTCTGATTCCAATTTGTAGCTAAAAGGTCCACAAAAGGCTTACTTTTTTTTTTTTTTTTTTTTTTTTTTTTTTTTACATATTATGGCTGTACAAGAAGTCCATATTTAACTTACTGAACATGTTTTTGGCCTAAGAGTCCTTAAACACTAACTTACTATACATACTCATTCACTTCCCTTCTGAATCCAATTACCAGCCAAAAGTTCCACAAAAGATTTTTTAACTGTTTCTTTTTTTTTTTAAATGTTATGGCTCTTTAGAAGTCCATTTTTGACTTAACATATTTTTGGCCCAAAGAGTCCATAAACACTAATTTACTATACATACTCATTGACTTCCCTTCATATTCCCATTCCTAGCCAAAATTTCCACAAAAATGTTTTACATGTTATGGCTGTACAGAAGTCCATATTTGACCTACTGAACAAATTTTTGTCCCAAAGGTCAAAAAGTCACTCATTGATTTCCCTACTGATTCCAATAAGTAGCTTACAGGTCTAAAAAAGGTTTAATTTTTTTTTTAATTTTTTAATTATTATTATTTTTTTTTTTACACATTATGGCTGAACAGAAGTCCATATTTGACCTACTGAACAATTTTTTGTCCCAAAGGTCAAAAAGTCACTCATTGACTTTCCTTCTGGTTCCAATAAGTAGCTAAAAGGTCTACAAAAGGTTTAATTTTTTTTTTTTTTTTTTTTTTTTTTTTTACAAATTATGGCTGTACAAAGTCCATATTAGACCTACTGAACACATATTTGTCCCAAATGTCAAAAAGTCACACATTGATTTCCCTTCTGGTTCCAATTAGAAGCTAAAAGGTCTACAAAAGGTTTTAATGTGTTTTTTAATTTATTTTATACATATTATGGCTGTACAGAAGTCCATATTTGACCTACTGAACAAATTTTTGTCCCAAAGGTCAAAAAGTCACTCATTGACTTTCCTTCTGGTTCCAATTAGTAGCTAAAAGGTCTACAAATGGTTTTAATGTGTTTGACCTCCTGAACATGTTTTTGGCCTAAGAGTCCTTAAACATTAACTTACTATACATACTCATTGACTTCCCTTCTGAATCCAATTACCAGCCAAAAGTTCCACAAAAGATTTTTTAACTGTTTCTTTTTTTTTTTTTTACATGTTATGGCTCTTTAGAAGTCCATTTTTGACTTAACATATTTTTGGCCCAAAGAGTCCATAAACACTAATTTATTATACATACTCATTGACTTCCCTTCTGAATCCAATTACCAGCCAAAAGTTCCGCAAAAGATTTTTTAACTGTTTCTTTTTTTTTTTTTACATGTTATGGCTCTTTAGAAGTCCATTTTTGACTTAACATATTTTTGGCCCAAAGAGTCCATAAACACTAATTTACTATACATACTCATTGACTTCCCTTCATATTCCCATTCCTAGCCAAAATTTCCACAAAAATGTTTTACATGTTATGGCTGTACAGAAGTCCATATTTGACCTACTGAACAATTTTTTGTCCCAAAGGTCAAAAAGTCACTCATTGACTTTCCTTCTGGTTCCAATAAGTAGCTAAAAGATCTACAAAAGGTTTGATTATTATTATTTTTTTTACATGTTATGGCTGTACAAGAAGTCCATATTTGACCTACTGAACAATTTTTTTTCCCAAAGGTCAAAAAGTCACTTATTTACTTTCGTTCTGGTTCCAATTAGTAGCTAAAAGGTCTACAGAAGGTTTACATTTTTTTTTTTTTTTTTTTTTTTACATATTATGGCTTTACAGAAGTCCAAATTTGACCTACTGAACAAATTTTTATCCCAAAGGTCAAAAAGTCACTCATTCACTTTCCTTCTGGTTCCAATAAGTAGATAAAAGGTCTACAAAAGGTTTTACATTTTTTTTTTTTTTTTTTTTTACATATTATGGCTGTACAAGAAGTCCATATTTGACCTACTGAACATGTTTTTGGATTAAGAGTCCATACACACTAATTCACTATACATACTCATTGACTTCCCTTCTTATTCCCTTTACTAGCCAAAATTTCCACAAAAATGTTTGACATGTTATGGCTGTACAGAAGTCCATATTTGACCTACTGAACATGTTTTTGGATTAAGAGTCCATACACACTAATTCACTATACATACTCATTGACTTCCCTTCTTATTCCCTTTACTAGCCAAAATTTCAACAAAAATGTTTGACATGTTATGGCTGTACAGAAGTCCATATTTGACCTACTGAACATGTTTTTGGACTAAGAGTCCATACACACTAATTCACTATACATACTCATTGACTTCCATTCTGATTCCAATTAGTAGTTAAAAGGTCCACATTTTTTTATACATGTTTTGGCTTTACAGAAGTCCATATTTGACCTTAAGAACATGTTTTAGGCCTAATAGTCCTAAAACACTAATTTACTATACATACTCATTAACTTCCCTTCTTATTCCCTTTACTAGCCAACATTTCCACAAAAATGTTTGACATGTTATGGTTGTACAGAAGTCCATATTTGACCTACTGAACAAATTTTTGTCCCAAAGGTCAAAAAGTCACTCATTGACTTCCCTTCTGATTCCAATTTGTAGCTAAAAGGTCCACAAAAGGTTTATATATATATATATTTTTTTTTACATATTATGGCTGTACAAGAAGTCCATATTTAACTTACTGAACATATTTTTGCAGAAGAGTCCTTGAACACTAACTTACTATACATACACACTCTTTGACTTCCCTTCTGAACCCAATTGCTAGCCAAAAGTTCCACAAAAAGGTTTTATTTTCTTTATATTATAATTTTTTTTACATGTTATGGCCGTACAGAAGTCCATATTTGACCTACTGAACATATTTTTTTCCCAAAGGTCAAAAAGCCACTCATTGACGTTCCTTCTGGTTCCAATTAGTAGCTAAAAGGTCTACAAAAGGTTTTAATTTTTTTTTTTTTTTTTAAATATTATGGCTGTACAAAGTCCATATTTGACCTACTGAACAAATTTTTGTCCCAAAGGTCAAAAAGTCACTCATTGACTTCCCTTCTGGTTCCAATTAGTAGCTAAAACGTCTACAAATGGTTTTAATTTTAATTTTTTTTTTTACATATTATGGCTGTACAGAAGTCCATATTTGACCTACTGAACATGTTTTTGGCCTAAGAGTCCTTAAACACTAACTTACTATACATACTCATTGACTTCCCTTCTGAATCCAATTACCAGCCAAAAGTTCCACAAAAGATTTTTTAACTGTTTCTTTTTTTTTTTTTTACATGTTATGGCTCTTTAGAAGTCCATTTTTGACTTAACATATTTTTGGCCCAAAGAGTCCATAAACACTAATTTACTATACATACTCATTGACTTCCCTTCATATTCCCATTCCTAGCCAAAATTTCCACAAAAATGTTTTACATGTTATGGCTGTACAGAAGTCCATATTTGACCTACTGAACAAATTTTTGTCCCAAAGGTCAAAAAGTCACTCATTGATTTCCCTACTGATTCCAATAAGTAAATAAGACTTTTCCAATAAGACTTTCCTTCTGGTTCCAATAAGTAGCTAAAAGGTCTACAAAAGGTTTAATTGTTTTTTTTTGTTTTTTTTTTTACATATTATGGCTGTAGAGAAGTCCATATTTGACCTACTGAAAAAATTTTTGTCCCAAAGGTCAAAAAGTCACTCATTGACTTTCCTTCTGGTTCCAATAAGTAGCTAAAAGGTCTACAAAAGGTTTGATTATTATTTTTATTTTTTTTTACATATTATGGCTGTACGAGAAGTCCATATTTGACCTACTGAACAAATTTTTTTCCCAAAGGTCAAAAAGTCACTTATTTACTTTCCTTCTGGTTCCAATTAGTAGCTAAAAGGTCTACAGAAGGTTTACATTTTTTTTTTCATATTATGGCTTTACAGAAGTCCAACTTTGACCTACTGAACAAATTTTTATCCCAAAGGTCAAAAAGTCACTCATTCACTTTTCTTCTGGTTCCAATAAGTAGCTAAAAGGTCTACAAAAGGTTTTAATTTTTTTTTAATTTTTTTTTTTTTTTTTTACATATTATGGCTGTACAGAAGTCCATATTTGACCGACTGAACATATTTTTGTCCCAAAGGTCAAAAAGTCACTCAATGACTTCCCTTCTGTTTCCAATAAGTAGCTTACAGGTCTAAAAAAGGTTTAAATTTTTTTATTTTTTTTTGCTGTACAAAGTCTATATTTGACCTACTGAACAAAATTTCGTCCCAAAGGTCAAAAAGTCACTCATTGACTTCCCTTCTGGTTCCAATTAGTAGCTAAAACGTCTACAAAAGGTTTTAATTTTTTTTTTTTTTTTTTTACATATTATGGCTGTACAATAAGTCCATATTTGACCTATTGAACAATTTTTTTTCCCAAAGGTCAAAAAGTCACTCATTGACTTTCCTTCTTGTTCCAATTAGTAGCTAAAAGGTCTACAAAAGGTTTAAATATTTTTTTAATATATATTATGGCTGTACAGAAGTCCATATTTGACCTACTGAACAAATTTTTGTCCCAAAGGTCAAAAAGTCACTCATTCCCTTTCCTTCTGATTCCAATAAGTAGCTAAAAGGTCTACAAAAGGTTAAATTTTTTTAAATTTATTTTTATTTTTTTATTTTACATATTATGGCTGTACAGAAGTCCATATTTGACCTACTGAACATGTTTTTGGCCTAAGAGTCCTTAAACACTAACTTACTATACATACTCATTGACTTCCCTTCTGAATCCAATTACCAGCCAAAAGTTCCACAAAAGATTTTTTAACTGTTTCTTTTTTTTTTTTTACATGTTATGGCTCTTTAGAAGTCCATTTTTGACTTAACATATTTTTGGCCCAAAGAGTCCATAAACACTAATTTACTATACATACTCATTGACTTCCCTTCATATTCCCATTCCTAGCCAAAATTTCCACAAAAATGTTTTACATGTTATGGCTGTACAGAAGTCCATATTTGACCTACTGAACAAATTTTTGTCCCAAAGGTCAAAAAGTCACTCATTGATTTCCCTACTGATTCCAATAAGTAAATAAGACTTTTCCAATAAGACTTTCCTTCTGGTTCCAATAAGTAGCTAAAAGGTCTACAAAAGGTTTAATTGTTTTTTTTTTTTTTTTTTTTTTACATATTATGGCTGTAGAGAAGTCCATATTTGACCTACTGAAAAAAATTTTGTCCCAAAGGTCAAAAAGTCACTCATTGACTTTCCTTCTGGTTCCAATAAGTAGCTAAAAGGTCTACAAAAGGTTTGATTTTTTTTTTTTTTTTTTTTTACATATTATGGCTGTACGAGAAGTCCATATTTGACCTACTGAACAAATTTTTTTCCCAAAGGTCAAAAAGTCACTTATTTACTTTCCTTCTGGTTCCAATTAGTAGCTAAAAGGTCTACAGAAGGTTTTCATTTTTTTTTTCATATTATGGCTTTACAGAAGTCCAACTTTGACCTACTGAACAAATTTTTATCCCAAAGGTCAAAAAGTCACTCATTCACTTTTCTTCTGGTTCCAATAAGTAGCTAAAAGGTCTACAAAAGGTTTTAATTTTTTTTTTAAATTTTTTTTTTTTTTACATATTATGGCTGTACAGAAGTCCATATTTGACCGACTGAACATATTTTTGTCCCAAAGGTCAAAAAGTCACTCAATGACTTCCCTTCTGTTTCCAATAAGTAGCTTACAGGTCTAAAAAAGGTTTAAATTTTTTTATTTTTTTTTGCTGTACAAAGTCTATATTTGACCTACTGAACAAATTTTCGTCCCAAAGGTCAAAAAGTCCCTCATTGACTTCCCTTCTGGTTCCAATTAGTAGCTAAAACGTCTACAAAAGGTTTTAATTTTTTTTTTTTTTTTTTTACATATTATGGCTGTACAATAAGTCCATATTTGACCTATTGAACAATTTTTTTTCCCAAAGGTCAAAAAGTCACTCATTGACTTTCCTTCTTGTTCCAATTAGTAGCTAAAAGGTCTACAAAAGGTTTAAATATTTTTTTAATATATATTATGGCTGTACAGAAGTCCATATTTGACCTACTGAACAAATTTTTGTCCCAAAGGTCAAAAAGTCACTCATTCCCTTTCCTTCTGATTCCAATAAGTAGCTAAAAGGTCTACAAAAGGTTAAATTTTTTTTAATTTATTTTTATTTTTTTATTTTACATTTTATGGCTGTACAAAGTCCATATTAGACCTACTGAACACATTTTTGTCCCAAATGTCAAAAAGTCACTCATTGACTTTCCTTCTGGTTCCAATTAGTAGCTAAAAGGTCTACAAAAGGTTTTAATGTTTTTTTTTTTTTGTTTTTTTTTTACATATTATGGCTGTACAGAAGTCCATATTTGACCTACTGAACACATTTTTGTCCAAAAGGTCAAAAAGTCACTCATTGAGTTTCCTTCTGGTTCCAATAAGTAGCTAAAAGGTCTACAAAAGTTTTTTTTTATTTATTTTTTTTTTTTTACACATTATGGCTGTACAGAAGTCCATATTTGACCTACTGAACAAACGTCTCGGTTACGTATGTAACCCTCGTTCCCTGAGGAGGGAACGGAGACGTACGTTAGTGACTAACGAATGGGGGTTTCGCTTAGAAGCCAATCATCTTCGAGTATTCAACAGCGCCCAATGGCAGTGCCAATGCCATGGGCATGCGGAATTTGCATGCGTAACTTCGCCCCACCTCGTGGGTATATAAGGAAGTACGCTGGCAACATCGCATTATGTTACTGCTGCAGGAGCCAAGACTGAACTCCGCGTTCCAGGCAGCACAGCTGACGTGGCAAGGAAACTTACGTCTCCGTTCCCTCCTCAGGGAACGAGGGTTACATACGTAACCGAGACGTTCCCTTTCGTTCAGTCACTACGACGTACGTTAGTGACTAACGAATGGGGGATCCTATACAACAACGCCACTCAGCTGTCATCCAGTGCCCTGCGTAAGTGTGAGTACCCTGTCGTAAGACTAGTACGGACGAAGGACTCCCACTTATCACAGGATTACCAAGGTACACTGGGAAGCATATCCCAGTGAGGGAATGCCAAGATGCCTACCCGTGGGGAGGACTTAGAGAATACACATATGACCCGCTAAGGGCTGCATATGGAAGATCTCTAGGGTACCAGCCGAAGGTGGATTTTTAACCCTAGGGGCGGCAGGGACTTGCCAAGGGAAAGACACCTGCTCGCTGAGGAGGCTTACGGTGGAAATACTCGTGTGGGGGTCGCCGGAGGGAACCATGCACACGGAGCACCTGGCCGGACATGAGGGTCTGGGCTCGAAAGGGCAGACTGAACTGATGTCGGCGTAAGCAGTGCTGGAGGAGCTCAGGGCTCTCGGGGAGCTCACCTGAGGAAAATATCGCACGTATCCAGTCCTGGGAGTGGAATGGCGAGCAAGCGAAGACACCTGAGCCTGGCCCATTACCGGCCACCCCTAGGGGCGAGTACATAGTCGGACACTGGCTCCACTCGGAGATTGTAGAATCTGGCGAATGTGTTGGGTGTCGCCCAGCCTGCAGCTCTGAGATGTCTGTTAGCGAGGCGCCATGCGCTAGAGCCCAAGAGGAGGCCACACTCTGGGTGGAGTGTGCCCTCACACCAAGGGGACATGGTCGGCCTTGCTGCTGGTAAGCCAAAACAATGGTGTCCACTATCCAGTGAGACAACCTCTGCTTTGAGAGAGCACTTCCCTTCCGCTCTCCACCATAACAGACAAAGAGCTGGTCTGAGGTCCTGAAACACTGCGTCATGTCTACGTAGGCGCGGAGAGCGCGTACTGGACAGAGCAATGCCAAGGCTGGGTCTGCCTCCTCCAAAGGCAGCGCTTGCAGGTGCACCACCTGATCTCGGAACGGAGTGGTGGGAACCTTGGGCACATATCCGGGCCGGGGTCTCAGGATCACGTGAGAGTTAGCCGGCCCGAACTCAAGGCACGCTTCGTCAACCGAAAATGCTTGCAGGTCCCCGACCCTCAAGCGAGGCCAATGCGGTCAGCAGAGCCGTCTTCATAGACAAGAACTTAATCTCAGCCGACCGCAAAGGCTCAAAGGGAGGCCTCTGCAGAGCACTTAAGACTACTGAGAGGTCCCAAGAGGGAACGAGAGGAGAGCGAGGAGGATTCAGTCTCCTCGCCCCCCTCAGGAACCTGATGATCAGGTCGTGCTGCTACTTACCTTTTTGTCTCCCAGGAGATCGTGGTAGGCAGATATTGCGGCCACGTACACTTAAGGGTGGAAGGAGACAGCCTTCGTCCCACCCCCTCCTGGAGAAACGAAGCACAGACCCGATCGGGCATTTCCAGGGGTCTTCCTGGCGGGAAGAGCACCATGTGACGAAGAGGTCCCACTTCAACGCATAGAGGTGTCGTGTAGACTCTGCCCTAGCGGAAGTGATGGTAGCGACCACCGCAGGACGCGGGTGCCAAAAGGTGCCCCGTCTCTGAGTGAGGAGTCTCAGAGGAATAGGCCAGGGAGGGGCTGTCGCAAGGAGTAGCAGTTCTGAGAACCAGGTCCGGCCGTGCCAACGGGGCGACCAACATGACCTGCTCCTTGTCCTCCCTGATCTTGCACAGTACCTGTGCGAGAAGGCTCACTGGGGGAAACGCATAATTGCGTAGCCCCGACGACCAGCTGTGCGCCAGTGCATCCGTGCCGACCATAGGTCAGGGAATAATACAGGGAGCAATGGGAAGAGTCCTGGGAGGCAACAGGACTACCTGTGCGTCGCCGAACCGTTCCCATATCAGCTGGACCGTCTGGGGATGGAGTCTCCATTCTCCAGGAAGTGGCTGAAGCCGTGAGCTCGTAGGCCGCACGGTTCAGGACTCCCGGGATGTGGACAGCATGAAGGGACCTCAGATTCTTCTGACTCCAAAAAACGAGATGGCGGGCGAGTTGAGACATACGGCGGGAGCGTAGACCGCCCGGCCGTGTCGTCTGTCCTGACTAGTACATGTTGACCCTTCAGCAACGCTCGGAAGCGGTGCAGGGCGAACCGTACTGCCAGCAACTCGAGGCAATTGACATGCAGAAGGCGCTGGGGTCCTATCCAGGAGCCCGTGGCTGCTTGTCCATTGCACATGGCACCCCAGCCCGTGGATGATGCATCTGTTGATACAACAAGATGCCTGGAAACTCGTTCTAAGGACACTCCGGTCCGTAGAAAACTGAGGTTCGACCACGGGGAGAGAGTCTGTAAGCAGGCCCGAGTCACTTGTACCCGGAGCGTGCCAGACCGCCATGCCCATCTCGGGACTCGATCGCGTAGCCCGTGCTGAAGCGGTCTCATATGAAGCAATCCGAGCGGCGTTACCGCAGCTGCAGATGCCATATGCCCCAGGAGCCTCTGAAACAGTTTCAGTGGAACCGCACTCTTGCCCTCGACTTGTCGAAGGGAAGTCAGCAGAGACTGCGCGCGCTCGCTCGAAAGCTGCGCGCACATGGCGACCGAGTCGATCCATACCGAGAAAAGAGATCCTCTGCGCGGGGCAAAGTTTGCTCTTCTCCCAGTTGACCCGAAGGCCCAGACGGGCTAGGTGATGGAGCACCAAATCTCTGTGTCCGCAAACCTGCTCTCGAGAGTGACCCAGTATGAGCCAGTCGTCGAGGTAATTCAGGATGCGAACCCCGTGCAGCCGAAGGGGCGCAAGGGCTGCCTCGGCAATCTTCGTAAAGACGCGAGGGGACAGAGATAGCCCGAATGGTAGAACTGCGTACTGATATGCCCGCCCCTCGAAAGCAAACCGTAGGAACGGTCAGTGTCGAGGTAGAATGGAGACATGGAAGTAGGCGTCCTTCAGGTCGATCGCTGCAACCAATCGTCTGGACGAACGCATTCGAAAAGGCGGTTCGCTGTCAACATCTTGAACGGAAACCGGTGGAGGTAACGGTTCAAGACGCGCAGGTCCAGGATCGGTCAAGCCCACCGGTCTTTTTGGGTACAATGAAGTACGGGCTGTAAAACCCGGAATTCACCTCGGCTGGAGGGACAGGTTCGATCGCACCCTTCGCCAGTAGGGTGGCAACCTCCGCTCGCATGACGGGGTCATTAGCCCCGATCATAGTGGAACGGACTCCCCGGAAGCAGGGAGGAACCTGCGCGAACTGAATCGCGTAGCCGCACCTGACTGTCTTACGCGACCCAGCGGGACAGCCCTGGAATCTGAAGCCAGACTCCCAGGAACTGCACCAGCGGGGTCAATCGGACTACAGGTGTGGGGCAGCGATGCAGCGTTACCGACCCGGACAAGGGAGGCTGTTGGGCGTCCCGGTGTGGGGGTGCGGTTAACGGCTGCGTCCTGACAGAGGAGACCAGGGAAGGACGCGCGTTCCACTGGGGTCTGCTCTGCCAGGAGGCTGGCGACAGAGAGGGATGCGAGTGGCGGGACCCGTGGGTGGCGCGCACTGTCATCACCGGTCTCTGGGTCCTCAGAGACAGGAACATGAGTTCTTCCCAAGCGCTGCTAGCCCGGGGGCCAGCAGCGGAAGGATTTTCCCCCGGCCCTCCACCGGGGGAAGGAGAGGCCCTGCTACCATCCCCTGGGAAGAACTGGAACCCATCTCTGAGTTGTCCACCTCCAGCGTGGCGTTTAACCAGTCTGGGGAGCGGACTGGGCGACATCCTCAACCACCTCCACGGCGCGGCCCAGGTTAAGGCTGCTGCTGGGGCCGGGCGGGAAGAGGGAGGGCGCCCTCGGCGGCGAGCGGACTGAGGCGACTGAGCCGGCGGCTGGTGCAGCAGCTGGCCGCCGGGGCAGTACGTGTTACAGCCTCAGTCTGCTCTGGGGCGGCCGAGAACTGTTGGGCGCAGTTCCCAGCCGCGCCGCCGAAGAGGCCAGCCTGGGATATGGGTGAGTTGAGGGGGCGGGCCCACTCAACGTCCTCCAAATCACCAGGTAAGGCCAGGTGTTCTCCCGGACCACAGCTGTGGACATCTCCCGACCCGATCTCCCGACCCATCTCTCGACCCGACCCACGTCAAGCCCTGTGTGGCCACCTTCACCGCCCGGGGGCGGGATCAGTCACGGCACGCAGCTCAATGAAGAGCCCTGGGTTGGCTCCACCCTTGTGCATGTGCAACGGGGCGGCGGCCTGCCCGTAGCTCTGCAGGACCACGCCACCGAAGTAGACGAGCCCACAGGCTTTGGGAGGGTGCTTAGGACAGCCACACAACGCCACGTCAAGCCCTCTGTGGACACCGTAGTGCGCAACAGAGAGTTCAACAGTGGGGGTGAGGGGGCCCCAGTGTACCCTAGGCCGCGGCCCCATCAAGGGCAGAGAAGGCGGAGGAGGCCACCAAACGATCGCGGGAAGCACGGGGACTTCCAGGACCGCGTGATCTTCTCATGCACCTCGGGAGCGAAAGGCATTGGGGGCGGGGCCCAACAGCTGTCGGGTGCCGTCCCCAAAAACCAATCGCGCAACCACGAGCACTCGCGACTGGGCGGAGTTCCACACCAGCGAGAGACTCGCGGCTGCCCGAGATAACATGGCTGTCAACCTTAGGTCGGATCAGTCAGCGCTGACACACCCGGAGGCGGAGCACAACTCCTAATCGTCATCCCCAAAGGACTCCAGCCCACCTTGGGATGCGGCGATCGACATCTCACTGCTATCTGGAGCGTGGACGAAACGAACGAGGCGTCAGAGACGGGCCGCTGTTTCAGTCCAACATTCGCGGGTTTAAGCAATGTGCGAGAGGGGGCGTGGCCCGAGGAATGATCGTCTGGGTTCTTAATACCACGGCACCGCACTCAGGTCACCCTGGCCACCAGCCAAAGTACCACCTCACTCGGAGACGGTAGATTGGGGTGTGGCAGAGGGGACTCTCTCTCCTCACGGAGATCACTGAGTCTCGACCGCAACATCGCGATGGTCACGTTCCCGCAGTGGGAACATGACGCATCCACAAACACTGCCCGAACGTGCTGAAGCCCAAACACATCGAGCAGTGAATGTGCCCAAAGACAGCAACGGAGATCGATCGCACCCGGAAGTGCACGGGCGAACCGTCTTGAAAAAGACGTGCCACGCGCAAGCTCTTTTTGTGAGAGGAAAGCTCTGCAGAGTGCCGAAGCGCCCAGGGAAACACACACACAGCTGTTGCAGATCACTGCACAGATCAGCAGGCAGGCAGCATGAGATCGCTGGAACGCGCCGTAACACCAACACCCTGGAGAACCGCTGGTCTCGAAGACTGAAGAGAAGACTTCAGAATTCAGGCTTGTAGGAGTGAAGAGATCCTCTTGGCTCCAAAGCAGAAACATAATGCGATGTTGCCAGCGTACTTCCTGAACATATTTATGGCCCAAGAGTCCTTGAACACTAACGTCTCGGTTACGTATGGTAACCCTCGTTCCCTGAAGGAGGGAACGGAGACGTACGTCGGTAATAACCGACGAATTGGGATCACTTCAGAGAGCCCCTATCAGCTTCGAGAACTTATGAACAGGCCAATGAACAATTGGCGTGCGAGATTTGCATCTCGCGCTCCGCCCCGCGCCGCGGGTATAAACAGGAAGCGAGAGCATCGCACTGACGTTTTTCACTGAGGAGCCTAACCAGAGACCGGCCAGGCAGTGATGGAAGGAACTGTGGCGACGGGACGTACGTCTCCGTTCCCTCCTTCAGGGAACGAGGGTTACCATACGTAACCGAGACGTTCCCTTTCAGTCGGTCACTACGACGTACGTCGGTAATAACCGACGAATTGGGATCCCTATGGAAAACGCCACAGTTACTACCACTTCCAGCGCCCAGCGAGAGCCCCTCAGACCCCGTTCTGAAGCGGGCGGGAAGATTCACGCCAGAAGAGTCATACTGCTGTTCCGCAAGACCCATTCAGCAGGCTTGATTGGATAACGCTGGGAAAGCGTGCCCGAAGGACGCTGCGGGAGCCACATCATGCCCGGAGGGAGTTACCATGTGGAGAACACGTATGGGCTGGCCGTGGGCAGCACAACATACGGAAGTCCCAGGGGAGGCCCCGGCCTAATGCAGGCGGGGGACGACACCGTACTGAGACGGCAGAGAACTCTGCCAAGGGAAAGACACGAGCTCGCCGTAGGGGGCTGTACCGTGGAATACACGTATGGGACCGCCGTAGGGGTCACGACATACGGAACCCAGCCTGACACAAGTTCCACCAATGCATACGAGTGCCAGACCTGGCGTCGGACGCTCCGCAACATCCGACTGCCGAGGGGTGCGGAGGACTCAACAGGGTTCGCCAATCCTGGGGAACTCGACTGGAGAAAATAAGCGCACGTATCCGTTCCAGGGGAAGGGAATGGCGCAGCAAGCCGACACTAGAACGGGCACTTCAGTGAAGCTGACTATGGGAAGCGAGCACACGAGAAGCCACCGGCTCTACACGCAGGCTATAAAACCTAGCGAACGTGTTGGGTGTCGCCCAGCCCGCAGCTCTACAAATGTCTGTCAGCGAGGCGCCACGAGCCAGCGCCCAGGAAGAGGCTACACCCCTGGTGGAGTGAGCTCTAACCCCGAGCGGGCAGGGCACGACTTGGGATTCATACGCCAAGACGATGGCATCCACTATCCAGTGGGCCATCCTCTGCTTGGAGACAGCCTTTCCCTTCTGCTGTCCTCCGTAACAGACGAAGAGCTGCTCTGAGGTCCTGAAGCTTTGCGTTCTGTCCACGTAAGTCCGGAGAGCACGGACGGGACAGAGCAAAGCTAGGGCTGGGTCTGCCTCCTCCGAAGGCAGCGCTTGCAGGCTCACCACTTGGTCCCGGAAGGGAGTAGTGGGAACCTTGGGCACATATCCAGGCCGGGGTCTCAGGGTTACCTGAGAATCACCCGGTCCGAATTCCAGGCACGATTCGTCGACCGAAAATGCCTGCAGGTCCCCTACCCTCTTAACTGAGGCCAATGCAATCAGGAGTATTGTCTTTAGAGACAAGATTTTAAGCTCTACTGACTGTAAAGGCTCGAAGGGCGCCCTCTGAAGTGCGGTCAGCACCAGAGTCAAGTCCCAAGAGGGTATAGAAGAAGGGCGAGGAGGATTTAGTCTCCTCGCTCCCCTTAGGAACCTGACGATCAGATCATGCTTGCCTAAGGACTCACCATTAACGAGGTCATGGCTTGCGGCGATGGCGGCAACATATACCTTGAGGGTGGAGGGAGACAGCCTTCTCTCCAACCCGTCTTGAAGAAAAGATAGCACAGATCCGATCGAACATTTCCGGGGGTCTTCTCGGCGAGAAGAGCACCAGTCGACGAACAGGTTCCACTTCAACGCATATAGCCGTCTCGTAGAGGGGGCTCTGGCGGAAGCGATGGTGTCGACTACCGCTTGCGGTAGGTCACCTAGAACCTCCGCGTCCCGTCCAGGGACCAGACATGGAGTTTCCAGAGGTCTGGACGCGGGTGCCATAGGGTGCCCCGTCTCTGAGACAGAAGGTCCTGCCTCAGAGGAATGGGCCAAGGAGGTGCTGTCGCGAGGAGCACTAGTTCCGGGAACCACGTCCTGTTGGGCCAGTACGGAGCTACCAAGAGGAGTTGCTCCTCGTCCTCCCTGACCTTGCACAGAGTCTGTGCAAGAAGGCTCACTGGGGGAAACGCATATTTGCGCAGAGCCCGGGGCCAGCTGTGTGCCAGTGCATCCGTGCCGAGGGTCCCCTCGGACAGGGAATAGAACAACTGGCAGTGGGTCGTGTCGTGGGCGGCAAACAGATCGATCTGTGCGGCCCCAAAGCGACTCCAGATCAGCTGGACCACCTGGGGGTGGAGTCGCCACTCTCCGGGAAGCACTGGCAACCGTGACAGCTCGTCGGCCGCACGGTTGAGCAGGCCCGGAATGTGGATAGCACGAAGGGACCTCAGATGCTTCTGACTCCACAGGAGGAGATGGCGGGCGAGTTGGGACAAACGGCGGGAGCGTAGACCACCTTGTTTGTTGATGTACGCAACGGCCGTCGTGCTGTCCGTCCGGACCAGAACGTGCTTGTCTTTGAGCGACCCTTTGAGGCGGCTGAGAGCAAGACGAACTGCCAGCAACTCTAGGCAATTGATATGCCATTGCAGTTGGGGCCCCGTCCACAGACCCGATACTGCAAGCCCGTTGTACGTGGCACCCCAACCCGTGGGTGAGGCATCCGTGGAGACAACATGATGCCTGGACACTTGTTCTAGAGGCACTCCTGCCCGTAGAAACGAAGGGTCCGACCACGGGGAGAGGGTTTGGCGGCATCTCGGCGTCACTTGGACACGGAGGGACCCGCTGTGCCACGCCCATCTCGGGACTCGGTCGTGTAGCCAGTGCTGAAGCGGTCTCATATGGAGCAGCCCTAGCGGCGTTACTGCGGCTGCTGCTGCCATATGCCCCAGGAGCCTCTGAAAATGTTTCAGTGGAACCGCTGTACTGCGTTTGAGCGTACTCAAGCAGCTCAGCACCGACTGGACGCGCTCCTCTGTGAGGCGCGCAGTCATGGCGACCGAGTCGATCTCCATCCCGAGAAAAGAGATCCTCTGTACGGGACAGAGTTTGCTCTTCTCCCAGTTGACCCGAAGACCCAACTGGCTGAGGTGCCGGAGCACCATGTCCCTGTGTTCGCACAACTGCTAACTGCAAAGTACGGGCTGTAAAACCCGGAATTCACCTCGGCTGGAGGGACAGGTTCGATCGCACCCTTCGCCAGTAGGGTGGCAACCTCCGCTCGCATGACGGGGTCATTAGCCCCGATCATAGTGGAACGGACTCCCCGGAAGCAGGGAGGAACCTGCGCGAACTGAATCGCGTAGCCGCACCTGACTGTCTTACGCGACCCAGCGGGACAGCCCTGGAATCTGAAGCCAGACTCCCAGGAACTGCACCAGCGGGGTCAATCGGACTACAGGTGTGGGGCAGCGATGCAGCGTTACCGACCCGGACAAGGGAGGCTGTTGGGCGTCCCGGTGTGGGGGTGCGGTTAACGGCTGCGTCCTGACAGAGGAGACCAGGGAAGGACGCGCGTTCCACTGGGGTCTGCTCTGCCAGGAGGCTGGCGACAGAGAGGGATGCGAGTGGCGGGACCCGTGGGTGGCGCGCACTGTCATCACCGGTCTCTGGGTCCTCAGAGACAGGAACATGAGTTCTTCCCAAGCGCTGCTAGCCCGGGGGCCAGCAGCGGAAGGATTTTCCCCCGGCCCTCCACCGGGGGAAGGAGAGGCCCTGCTACCATCCCCTGGGAAGAACTGGAACCCATCTCTGAGTTGTCCACCTCCAGCGTGGCGTTTAACCAGTCTGGGGAGCGGACTGGGCGACATCCTCAACCACCTCCACGGCGCGGCCCAGGTTAAGGCTGCTGCTGGGGCCGGGCGGGAAGAGGGAGGGCGCCCTCGGCGGCGAGCGGACTGAGGCGACTGAGCCGGCGGCTGGTGCAGCAGCTGGCCGCCGGGGCAGTACGTGTTACAGCCTCAGTCTGCTCTGGGGCGGCCGAGAACTGTTGGGCGCAGTTCCCAGCCGCGCCGCCGAAGAGGCCAGCCTGGGATATGGGTGAGTTGAGGGGGCGGGCCCACTCAACGTCCTCCAAATCACCAGGTAAGGCCAGGTGTTCTCCCGGACCACAGCTGTGGACATCTCCCGACCCGATCTCCCGACCCATCTCTCGACCCGACCCACGTCAAGCCCTGTGTGGCCACCTTCACCGCCCGGGGGCGGGATCAGTCGCGGCACGCAGCTCAATGAAGAGCCCTGGGTTGGCTCCACCCTTGTGCATGTGCAACGGGGCGGCGGCCTGCCCGTAGCTCTGCAGGACCACGCCACCGAAGTAGACGAGCCCACAGGCTTTGGGAGGGTGCTTAGGACAGCCACACAACGCCACGTCAAGCCCTCTGTGGACACCGTAGTGCGCAACAGAGAGTTCAACAGTGGGGGTGAGGGGGCCCCAGTGTACCCTAGGCCGCGGCCCCATCAAGGGCAGAGAAGGCGGAGGAGGCCACCAAACGATCGCGGGAAGCACGGGGACTTCCAGGACCGCGTGATCTTCTCATGCACCTCGGGAGCGAAAGGCATTGGGGGCGGGGCCCAACAGCTGTCGGGTGCCGTCCCCAAAAACCAATCGCGCAACCACGAGCACTCGCGACTGGGCGGAGTTCCACACCAGCGAGAGACTCGCGGCTGCCCGAGATAACATGGCTGTCAACCTTAGGTCGGATCAGTCAGCGCTGACACACCCGGAGGCGGAGCACAACTCCTAATCGTCATCCCCAAAGGACTCCAGCCCACCTTGGGATGCGGCGATCGACATCTCACTGCTATCTGGAGCGTGGACGAAACGAACGAGGCGTCAGAGACGGGCCGCTGTTTCAGTCCAACACTCACGGGTTTAAGCAATGTGCGAGAGGGGGCGTGGCCCGAGGAATGATCGTCTGGGTTCTTAATACCACGGCACCGCACTCAGGTCACCCTGGCCACCAGCCAAAGTACCACCTCACTCGGAGACGGTAGATTGGGGTGTGGCAGAGGGGACTCTCTCTCCTCACGGAGATCACTGAGTCTCGACCGCAACATCGCGATGGTCACGTTCCCGCAGTGGGAACATGACGCATCCACAAACACTGCCCGAACGTGCTGAAGCCCAAACACATCGAGCAGTGAATGTGCCCAAAGACAGCAACGGAGATCGATCGCACCCGGAAGTGCACGGGCGAACCGTCTTGAAAAAGACGTGCCACGCGCAAGCTCTTTTTGTGAGAGGAAAGCTCTGCAGAGTGCCGAAGCGCCCAGGGAAACACACACACAGCTGTTGCAGATCACTGCACAGATCAGCAGGCAGGCAGCATGAGATCGCTGGAACGCGCCGTAACACCAACACCCTGGAGAACCGCTGGTCTCGAAGACTGAAGAGAAGATAATAACCGACGAATTGGGATCCCTATGGAAAACGCCACAGTTACTACCACTTCCAGCGCCCAGCGAGAGCCCCTCAGACCCCGTTCTGAAGCGGGCGGGAAGATTCACGCCAGAAGAGTCATACTGCTGTTCCGCAAGACCCATTCAGCAGGCTTGATTGGATAACGCTGGGAAAGCGTGCCCGAAGGACGCTGCGGGAGCCACATCATGCCCGGAGGGAGTTACCATGTGGAGAACACGTATGGGCTGGCCGTGGGCAGCACAACATACGGAAGTCCCAGGGGAGGCCCCGGCCTAATGCAGGCGGGGGACGACACCGTACTGAGACGGCAGAGAACTCTGCCAAGGGAAAGACACGAGCTCGCCGTAGGGGGCTGTACCGTGGAATACACGTATGGGACCGCCGTAGGGGTCACGACATACGGAACCCAGCCTGACACAAGTTCCACCAATGCATACGAGTGCCAGACCTGGCGTCGGACGCTCCGCAACATCCGACTGCCGAGGGGTGCGGAGGACTCAACAGGGTTCGCCAATCCTGGGGAACTCGACTGGAGAAAATAAGCGCACGTATCCGTTCCAGGGGAAGGGAATGGCGCAGCAAGCCGACACTAGAACGGGCACTTCAGTGAAGCTGACTATGGGAAGCGAGCACACGAGAAGCCACCGGCTCTACACGCAGGCTATAAAACCTAGCGAACGTGTTGGGTGTCGCCCAGCCCGCAGCTCTACAAATGTCTGTCAGCGAGGCGCCACGAGCCAGCGCCCAGGAAGAGGCTACACCCCTGGTGGAGTGAGCTCTAACCCCGAGCGGGCAGGGCACGACTTGGGATTCATACGCCAAGACGATGGCATCCACTATCCAGTGGGCCATCCTCTGCTTGGAGACAGCCTTTCCCTTCTGCTGTCCTCCGTAACAGACGAAGAGCTGCTCTGAGGTCCTGAAGCTTTGCGTTCTGTCCACGTAAGTCCGGAGAGCACGGACGGGACAGAGCAAAGCTAGGGCTGGGTCTGCCTCCTCCGAAGGCAGCGCTTGCAGGCTCACCACTTGGTCCCGGAAGGGAGTAGTGGGAACCTTGGGCACATATCCAGGCCGGGGTCTCAGGGTTACCTGAGAATCACCCGGTCCGAATTCCAGGCACGATTCGTCGACCGAAAATGCCTGCAGGTCCCCTACCCTCTTAACTGAGGCCAATGCAATCAGGAGTATTGTCTTTAGAGACAAGATTTTAAGCTCTACTGACTGTAAAGGCTCGAAGGGCGCCCTCTGAAGTGCGGTCAGCACCAGAGTCAAGTCCCAAGAGGGTATAGAAGAAGGGCGAGGAGGATTTAGTCTCCTCGCTCCCCTTAGGAACCTGACGATCAGATCATGCTTGCCTAAGGACTCACCATTAACGAGGTCATGGCTTGCGGCGATGGCGGCAACATATACCTTGAGGGTGGAGGGAGACAGCCTTCTCTCCAACCCGTCTTGAAGAAAAGATAGCACAGATCCGATCGAACATTTCCGGGGGTCTTCTCGGCGAGAAGAGCACCAGTCGACGAACAGGTTCCACTTCAACGCATATAGCCGTCTCGTAGAGGGGGCTCTGGCGGAAGCGATGGTGTCGACTACCGCTTGCGGTAGGTCACCTAGAACCTCCGCGTCCCGTCCAGGGACCAGACATGGAGTTTCCAGAGGTCTGGACGCGGGTGCCATAGGGTGCCCCGTCTCTGAGACAGAAGGTCCTGCCTCAGAGGAATGGGCCAAGGAGGTGCTGTCGCGAGGAGCACTAGTTCCGGGAACCACGTCCTGTTGGGCCAGTACGGAGCTACCAAGAGGAGTTGCTCCTCGTCCTCCCTGACCTTGCACAGAGTCTGTGCAAGAAGGCTCACTGGGGGAAACGCATATTTGCGCAGAGCCCGGGGCCAGCTGTGTGCCAGTGCATCCGTGCCGAGGGTCCCCTCGGACAGGGAATAGAACAACTGGCAGTGGGTCGTGTCGTGGGCGGCAAACAGATCGATCTGTGCGGCCCCAAAGCGACTCCAGATCAGCTGGACCACCTGGGGGTGGAGTCGCCACTCTCCGGGAAGCACTGGCAACCGTGACAGCTCGTCGGCCGCACGGTTGAGCAGGCCCGGAATGTGGATAGCACGAAGGGACCTCAGATGCTTCTGACTCCACAGGAGGAGATGGCGGGCGAGTTGGGACAAACGGCGGGAGCGTAGACCACCTTGTTTGTTGATGTACGCAACGGCCGTCGTGCTGTCCGTCCGGACCAGAACGTGCTTGTCTTTGAGCGACCCTTTGAGGCGGCTGAGAGCAAGACGAACTGCCAGCAACTCTAGGCAATTGATATGCCATTGCAGTTGGGGCCCCGTCCACAGACCCGATACTGCAAGCCCGTTGTACGTGGCACCCCAACCCGTGGGTGAGGCATCCGTGGAGACAACATGATGCCTGGACACTTGTTCTAGAGGCACTCCTGCCCGTAGAAACGAAGGGTCCGACCACGGGGAGAGGGTTTGGCGGCATCTCGGCGTCACTTGGACACGGAGGGACCCGCTGTGCCACGCCCATCTCGGGACTCGGTCGTGTAGCCAGTGCTGAAGCGGTCTCATATGGAGCAGCCCTAGCGGCGTTACTGCGGCTGCTGCTGCCATATGCCCCAGGAGCCTCTGAAAATGTTTCAGTGGAACCGCTGTACTGCGTTTGAGCGTACTCAAGCAGCTCAGCACCGACTGGACGCGCTCCTCTGTGAGGCGCGCAGTCATGGCGACCGAGTCGATCTCCATCCCGAGAAAAGAGATCCTCTGTACGGGACAGAGTTTGCTCTTCTCCCAGTTGACCCGAAGACCCAACTGGCTGAGGTGCCGGAGCACCATGTCCCTGTGTTCGCACAACTGCTCCCGCGACTGGGCAAGAATTAGCCAGTCGTCGAGATAGTTGAGGATGCGAACACCACGCTCTCTCATGGGAGCAATGGCCGCCTCCGCGACTTTCGTGAAGACACGGGGCGACAGGGACAACCCGAAGGGTAGGACTTTGTACTGGTATGCCCGTCCGTCGAAAGCAAAGCGTAGAAACGGTCTGTGTCGAGGGAGAATCGAGACATGAAAGTACGCGTCCTTCAGGTCGATCGCTGCAAACCAATCCTGGGGACGGATGCATCTGAAGATGCGTTTCTGGGTTAACATTCGGAACGGCATCCTGTGGAGGGAGCGGTTCAGGTAACGCAGGTCCAGGATCGGTCGTAACCCGCCACCTTTCTTGGGTACAATGAAGTACGGGCTGTAGAACCCGGACTTCATATCGGCTGGAGGGACCGGCTCTATCGCGTCCTTCGCCAATAGGACAGCGATCTCCGCCTGAAGCACGGGGGCGCCCTCCTTCGGTATAGAAGTGAAGTGGACACCCCTGAACTTCGGGGGACGCCGGGCGAACTGAATCGCATAGCCGAGTCTGATGGTGCGGATGATCCAGCGAGACGGGCTGGGGAGCGCTAGCCAGGCCCCCAGAGACCGAGCAAGCGGGATCATCGGCACCACGGACGTACCCGGAGCGGGGCAGCGCAGCGGAACGCAGGGGCCCCAGGACGACATGGGAGTGGTCCGTGCAGGGGTCTGGGTCTGACACACGACCTGCATCCGCTGAGGGGACGGGCGAGCGTGGGGAGGCACTTTGTGTGCGTCCGCACAACCGACGCCCCCTGTTGGCGAGGAGAGAGGTGTCTGAGGGGTACGAGGCATGGTAGCGTCGCATACCGCCAGACGCGCTCTCTTGGCACCCAGAGATGTTAGAAACTGCTCTTTTATTGAGAATTTGGGTGCCACTGGCACTGGGGCCAGTGGCGGAACAGAAAGAAAAATGGGGTTCCCCCGGCCCTCCACCGGGGGAAGGAGTGGTGCTGTAGCCATCTCCTGAAGAGCAGTTTCCTCCATCTCTGGGCGGCCCGTCTCAGGGTCTCTTCCGACGGCGCTTGCCACCTGGCTTGGCAGCGGCCTGAGCGGGCTGGACGTTCTTCCCGCGACCGGCTCCACGCCCACGGCCGGTGGAAGGCTGCTGCTGGGCTGGGGCGGGAGCGGGGGCGGCCGCAGGAGGACGTCCTCGGCGACGGGCAGGCGGAGGTGCTGCAGCCGGCGGCTGGGTGGAGGCAGCAGCGGGCCGCCGGTGCAGGATGTGTTTGATGGCCTCCGTCTGCTTCTGGGCGGCCGAGAATTGCTGGGCGAAATTCTCGACCGCGTCGCCGAACAACCCGGCCGACGATATGGGGGAGTCCAGGAACCGGTTCTTGTCAGTCTCCCTCATGTCGGCCAGGTTGAGCCAGAGATGTCGTTCCTGGACCACTAAGGTGGACATCGCCTGACCCACGGAACGGGCGGTAACTTTCGTCGCCCGGAGGGCGAGGTCCGTCGCCGCCCGGAGCTCCCGGAGGAGCTCTGGGTCAGACCTACCCTCGTGCATGTCCATGAGTGCCTGGGCTTGGTGCACCTGAAGCAACGCCATGGCATGCAAGGCAGACGCGGCCTGTCCGCAGGACCTGTAGGCCTTCGCAGTTAGACTGGACGAAAACCTACAGGCTTTGGACGGGAGACGAGGATCACCACGCCACTCGGAGGCGGTCGCCGGACGCAGCTGCATCGCGACGGCGCGTTCGACCGGCGGGATCCTCTCGTAACCCTTGGCCTGTCCACCGTCAAGGGTAGTGAGGAGGGAGGAGCCTCCAGGTCTGTTTCTGGCACTGAAGGGTGTCGTCCACGACCTGGAAAGCTCCTCATGCACCTCCGGGAAGAATGGCACTGGGGCGGGGCGCTGAGAACCAGCGCGACCCCCCCCCAGAAACCAATCATCCAACCTAGAAGGCTCGGGACGTGGTGGAGGGTTCCACACAAGCCCGACCTTTTCGGCGGCCCGGGAAAGCATAGCCGTCAACTCAGGGTCCGACTCGGCCGTTGCCACTCTCCCAGAGGGAGGCAGTACAGCCGAATCTTCATCCTCCGAGGACTGGAACTCCCCCTCCGATGCTGCGATCGACATCTGCTCGTCCGCGGGCGCTCCGAAAGAGATGACTGGGCGCCCGTGGGCGGGACCAGCGATCTCTTCCGGTGGCGCCACCGGCAGCGGTGCTTGTGAGGGTTCAGGGACCTGCGTAGGAACACTAGGCGGGTTTGTCCTGAACGTAATCCTCAAGTCACCCCGGTCATCCGTCGAAGTAGGTCTATCCTGTTTAGGGATAGCTCTAGATCGAGGTATGGGGAGGGGGACTCCGCCTTCCCGAAGGTAGGTGAGTCTTGACCTAAGCACCGCAATAGTCATGTTCCCGCAGTGAGAACACGAGCTATTCACAAACGCTGCCTCAGCGTGCTGTAAGCCCAGGCACGTGATGCAGTGAGTGTGGCCGTCAGCGGGCGAGAGGGAACGACCGCATCCAGAAACGCACGGGTGGAATGACATCTTGAAAAAGACGCAGTGTCACACCCGTGTTGCTCTTTTTGTGAGGAAACGCTCTTTTAAGAGAGTGCTGAAGCACCCAGGGAAACCGCGGCAACACACAGGGAATAGTGCAGCCTGTGTTTGCACTCAATTTGGGAAACGCCCACCGAAACCAACAGGTTTGCTGTGATAACAGCAGTTGTTTCACTTGCAGCTTTGAGTTCGCGGTCCCGCTGGAAAGCGCTGTCACACCAACACACACGATTCCTCTCTCTGTATTCTTGTAGAGTTCTTCGCTGAATAATCAGGAAGCAGTCTGTAGACTTCAAACGCCGGTTAGGCTCCGAAGTGAATGACGTCAGTGCGATGCTCTCGCTTCCTGTTTATACCCGCGGCACGGGGCGGAGCGCGAGATGCAAATCTCGCACGCCAATTGTTCATTGGCCTGTTCTTAAGTTCTCGAAGCTGATAGGGGCTCTCTGAAGTGATCCCAATTCGTCGGTTATTACCGACGTACGTCGTAGTGACCGACTGAAAGGGAACTTACTATACATACACACTCGTTGACTTCCCTTCTGAATCCAATTGCTAGCCAAAAGTTCCACAAAGAGCTTTTAATGTTTTTTTACTATTATTATTTTTTACATATTATGGCTGTACAGAAGTCCATATTTGACCTACTGAAAATAGTTTTGGCCCAAAGGTCAAAAAGTCACTCATTGACTTCCCTTCTGATTCCAATTTGTAGCTAAAAGGTCCACAAAAGGCTTACTTTTTTTATTTTATTTATTTTTTTACATATTATGGCTGTACAGGAAGTCCATATTTAACTTACTGAACATGTTTTTGGCCTAAGAGTCCTTAAACACTAACTTACTATACATACTCATTCACTTCCCTTCTGAATCCAATTACCAGCCAAAAGTTCCACAAAAGATTTTTTAACTGTTTCTTTTTTTTTTTTTTTTAAATGTTATGGCTCTTTAGAAGTTCATTTTTGACTTAACATATTTTTGCCCAAAGAGTCCATAAACACTAATTTACTATACATACTCATTGACTTCCCTTCATATTCCCATTCCTAGACAAAATTTCCACAAAAATGTTTTACATGTTATGGCTGTACAGAAGTCCATATTTGACCTACTGAACAAATTTTTGTCCCAAAGGTCAAAAAGTCACTCATTGATTTCCCTACTGATTCCAATAAGTAGCTAAAAGGTCTACAAAAGGTTTGATTATTATTATTTTTTTTACATGTTATGGCTGTACAAGAAGTCCATATTTGACCTACTGAACAATTTTTTGTCCCAAAGGTCAAAAAGTCACTCCTTGACTTTCCTTCTGGTTCCAATAAGTAGCTAAAAGATCTACAAAAGGTTTGATTATTATTATTATTTTTTACATGTTATGGCTGTACAAGAAGTCCATATTTGACCTACTGAACAATTTTTTTTCCCAAAGGTCAAAAAGTCACTTATTTACTTTCGTTCTGGTTCCAATTAGTAGCTAAAAGGTCTACAGAAGGTTTACATTTTTTTTTTTTTTTTTTTTTTACATATTATGGCTTTACAGAAGTCCATATTTGACCTACTGAACAAATTTTTATCCCAAAGGTCAAAAAGTCACTCATTCACTTTCCTTCTGGTTCCAATAAGTAGCTAAAAGGTCTACAATAGGTTTTTAAAAAAAAATTTAAATTTTTTTTTTTACATATTATGGCTGTACAGAAGTCCATATTTGACCGACTGAACATATTTTTGTCCCCAAGGTCAAAAAGTCACTCAATGACTTCCCTTCTGTTTCCAATAAGTAGCTTACAGGTCTAAAAAAGGTTTAAATTTTTTTTTTTTTGCTGTACAAAGTCTATATTTGACCTACTGAACAAATTTTTGTCCCAAAGGTCAAAAAGTCACTCATTGACTTCCCTTCTGGTTCCAATTAGTAGCTAAAACGTCTACAAAAGGTTTTAATTTTTGTTTCTTGTTTTTTTTTTATATATATTATGGCTGTACAGAAGTCCATATTTGACATACTGAACAAATTTTTGTCCCAAAGGTCAAAAAGTCACTCATTCCCTTTCCTTCTGATTCCAATAAGTAGCTAAAAGGTCTACAAAAGGTAATTTTTTTTTTCATATTATGGCTGTACAAGAAGTCCATATTTGACCTACTGAACATGTTTTTGGATTAAGAGTCCATACACACTAATTCACTATACATACTCATTGACTTCCCTTCTTATTCCCTTTACTAGCCAAAATTTCCAAAAAAATGTTTGACATGTTATGGCTGTACAGAAGTCCATATTTGACCTACTGAACATGTTTTTGGACTAAGAGTCCATACACACTAATTCACTATACATACTCATTGACTTCCAATCTCAATATCTCAATAAACCCGTCTCCAGCGTGTTGCCTCCGATCATTCGAATATTGCACTTTAATAATTATTTAATCAACATCATCCTCAATAAACCCGTCTCCAGCATGTTGCCCCCGGTCCCTCGAATATTCTGATCTATTATGACCTCCGAGCTGTAAAACTGCCAGAATAATAATAATAATACGCTGTTTGTTAATTGGCCAGAGGAGAACTGGCACCCCGACTGAGCCTGGTTTCTCCCAAGGTTTATTTTTCTCCATTAGGTCACCTAATGGGGTTTTGGTTTCCTTGCCACTGTTGCCTCTGGCTTGGCGTGCTCAGTTGGGGACACTAAATTTTTCAACTAAACATCGAAATACATCTAAATAATAAACTAAATTAACCATTTAAACTAAATTACTGATCAAATTATTGATCTAAAGCCCACACTGTCACTGTATGATACTTGAAAATTTTCCAGAATGGCTATACAGCTGAATAAAATTATGCTGCATTATTTTCCTGTTTAACACTGTAAAGCTGCTTTGAAACAATCTACATTGTTAAAAGCGCTATATAAATAAAGTTGACTTGACTTGACTTGACTTGACTTCCATTCTGATTCCAATTAGTAGTTAAAAGGTCCACATTTTTTATACATGTTTTGGCTTTACAGAAGTCCATATTTGACCTAAAGAACATGTTTTAGGCCTAATAGTCCTTAAACACTAATTTACTATACATACTCATTCACTTCCCTTCTTATTCCCTTTACTAGCCAACATTTCCACAAAAATGTTTGACATGTTATGGTTGTACAGAAGTCCATATTTGACCTACTGAACAAATTTTTGTCCCAAAGGTCAAAAAGTCACTCATTGGCTTTCCTTCTTGTTCCAATTAGTAGCTAAAAGGTCTACAAAAGGTTTAAATATTTTTTTTAAATATATTTTGGCTGTACGGAAGTCCATATTTAACCTACTGAACAAATTTTTTGTACCAAAGGTCAAAAAGTCACTCAATCCCTTTCCTTCTGATTCCAATAAGTAGCTAAAAGGTCTACAAAAGGTTTACTTTTTTTTTTTTTTTTTTTTTTTACGTATTATGGCTGTACAAAGTCCATATTAGACCTACTGAACACATTATTGTCCCAAATGTCAAAAAGTCACTCATTGATTTCCCTTCTGGTTCCAATTAGTAGCTAAAAGGTCTACAAAAGGTTTAAAAAAAATTTCTTTACATATTATGGCTGTACAGAAGCACATATTTGACCTACTGAACAAATTTTTGTCCCAAAGGTCAAAAAGTCACTCATTGACTTTCCTTCTGGTTCCAATTAGTAGCTAAAAGGTCTACAAAAGGTTTTAATGTGTTTTTTTTTATTTTTATTTTACATATTATGGCTGTACAGAAGTCCATATTTGACCTACTGAACACATTTTTGTCCCAAAGACCAAAAAGTCACTCATTGAGTTTCCTTCTGGTTCCAATAAGTAGCTAAAAGGTCTACAAAAGGTTTACATTTTTTTTTTTTGCTGTACAAAGTCTATATTTGACCTACTGAACAAATTTTTGTCCCAAAGGTCAAAAAGTCACTCATTGACTTCCCTTCTGGTTCCAATTAGTAGCTAAAACGTCTACAAAAGGTTTTAATTTAAAAAAAAAATTTAAAATCTGAATCCAATTTTTTTTTTTACATATTATGGCTGTACAAAGTCCATTTAACTTACTGAACATATTTTTGGCCCTAGAGTCCTTGAACACTAACTTACTATACATACACACTCGTTGATTTCCCTTCTGAATCCAATTGCTAGCCAAAAGTTCCACAAAAAGGTTTTAATGTTTTTTTACTATTATTATTTTTTACATATTATGGCTGTACATAAGTCCAATTAGTAGCAAAAAGGTCTACAAAAGGTTTAAATATTTTTTTATATATATATTATGGCTGTACAGAAGTACATATTTGACCTACTGAACAAATTTTTGTCCCAAAGGTCAAAAAGTCACTCATTCCCTTTCCTTCTGATTCCAATAAGTAGCTAAAAGGTCTACAAAAGGTATAATTTTTTTTTTTTACATATTATGGCTGTACAAAGTCCATATTAGACCTACTGAACACATTTTTGTCCCAAAGGCCAAAAAGGCACTCATTGAGTTTCCTTCTGGTTCCAATAAGTAGCTAAAAGGTCTACAAAAGGTTTACATTTTTTTTTTTTTTTTTTTTACGTATTATGGCTGTACAAAGTCCATATTAGACCTACTGAACACATTATTGTCCCAAATGTCAAAAAGTCACTCATTGATTTCCCTTCTGGTTCCAATTAGTAGCTAAAAGGTCTACAAAAGGTTTAAAAAAAATTTCTTTACATATTATGGCTGTACAGAAGCACATATTTGACCCACTGAACAAATTTTTGTCCCAAAGGTCAAAAAGTCACTCATTGACTTTCCTTCTGGTTCCAATTAGTAGCTAAAAGGTCTACAAAAAGTTTTAATGTGTTTTTTTTTATTTTTATTTTACATATTATGGCTGTACAGAAGTCCATATTTGACCTACTGAACACATTTTTGTCCCAAAGGCCAAAAAGTCACTCATTGAGTTTCCTTCTGGTTCCAATAAGTAGCTAAAAGGTCTACAAAAGGTTTACATTTTTTTTTTTTTGCTGTACAAAGTCTATATTTGACCTACTGAACAAATTTTTGTCCCAAAGGTCAAAAAGTCACTCATTGACTTCCCTTCTGGTTCCAATTAGTAGCTAAAACGTCTACAAAAGGTTTTAATTTAAAAAAAAAATTTAAAATCTGAATCCAATTTTTTTTTTTACATATTATGGCTGTACAAAGTCCATTTAACTTACTGAACATATTTTTGGCCCTAGAGTCCTTGAACACTAACTTACTATACATACACACTCGTTGATTTCCCTTCTGAATCCAATTGCTAGCCAAAAGTTCCACAAAAAGGTTTTAATGTTTTTTTACTATTATTATTTTTTACATATTATGGCTGTACATAAGTCCAATTAGTAGCAAAAAGGTCTACAAAAGGTTTAAATATTTTTTTATATATATATTATGGCTGTACAGAAGTACATATTTGACCTACTGAACAAATTTTTGTCCCAAAGGTCAAAAAGTCACTCATTCCCTTTCCTTCTGATTCCAATAAGTAGCTAAAAGGTCTACAAAAGGTATAATTTTTTATTTTTTATTTTTTTTTTTTTACATATTATGGCTGTACAAAGTCCATATTAGACCTACTGAACACATTTTTGTCCCAAAGGCCAAAAAGTCACTCATTGAGTTTCCTTCTGGTTCCAATAAGTAGCTAAAAGGTCTACAAAAGGTTTACATTTTTTTATTTTTTTATTTTACATATTATGGCTGTACAAAGTCCATATTAGACCTACTGAACACATTTTTGTCCCAAATGTCAAAAAGTCACTCATTGATTTCCCTTCTGGTTCCAATAAGTAGCTAAAAGGTCTACAAAAGGTTTGATTTTTTTTTTTTTTTTTACATATTATGGCTGTACAAAGTCCATTTAACTTACTGAACATATTTTTGGCCCTGGAGTCCTTGAACACTAACTTACTATACATACACACTCGTTGATTTCCCTTCTGAATCCAATTGCTAGCCAAAAGTTCCACAAAAAGGTTTTAATGTTTTTTTACTATTATTATTTTTTACATATTATGGCTGTACATAAGTCCATATTTGACCTACTGAAAATATTTTTGGCCCAAAGGTCAAAAAAGTCACTCATTGACTTTCCTTCTGGTTCCAATTAGTAGCTAAAAGGTCTACAAAAGGTTTTAATGTGTTTTTTATTTATTTTTATTTTACATATTATGGCTGTACAGAAGTCCATATTTGACCTACTGAACAATTTTTTTTCCCAAAGGTCAAAAAGTCACTCATTGACTTTCCTTCTTGTTCCAATTAGTAGCAAAAAGGTCTACAAAAGGTTTAAATATTTTTTTTATATATATATTATGGCTGTACAGAAGTACATATTTGACCTACTGAACAAATTTTTGTCCCAAAGGTCAAAAAGTCACTCATTCCCTTTCCTTCTGATTCCAATAAGTAGCTAAAAGGTCTACAAAAGGTATAATTTTTTTTTTTTTTTTTTTTTTTTTTACATATTATGGCTGTACAAAGTCCATATTAGACCTACTGAACACATTTTTGTCCCAAATGTCAAAAAGTCACTCATTGATTTCCCTACTGGTTCCAATAAGTAGCTAAAAGGTCTACAAAAGGTTTGATTTTTTTTTTTTTTTTTTACATATTATGGCTGTACAAGAAGTCCATATTTGACCTACTGAACACATTTTTTTCCCAAAGGTCAAAAAGTTACTTATTTACTTTCCTTCTGGTTCCAATTAGTAGCTAAAAGGTATACAGAAGGTTTACATTTTTTTTTAAAAATTTTTTTTTTACATATTATGGCTGTACAAAGTCCATTTAACTTACTGAACATATTTTTGGCCCTAGAGTCCTTGAACACTAACTTACTATACATACACACTTGTTGATTTCCCTTCTGAATCCAATTGCTAGCCAAAAGTTCCACAAAAAGGTTTTAATGTTTTTTTACTATTATTATTTTTTACATATTATGGCTGTACATAAGTCCATATTTGACCTACTGAAAATATTTTTGGCCCAAAGGTCAAAAAAGTCACTCATTGACTTCCCTTCTGATTCCAATTTGTAGCTAAAAGATCCACAAAAGGTTTAATTTTTTTTTTACTTTTTTTTTTTTATACATATTATGGCTGTACAAGAAGTCCATATTTAACTTACTGAACATATTTTTGCCCAAGAGTCCTTGAACACTAACTTACTATACCTACACACTCTTGGACTTCCCTTCTGAATCCAATTGCTAGCCAAAAGTTCCACAAAAAGGTATTAATGTTTTTTTACTATTATTATTTTTTACATATTATGGCTGTACATAAGTCCATGTTTGACCTACTGAAAATATTTTTGGCCCAAAGGTCAAAAAAGTCACTCATTGACTTTCCTTCTGGTTCCAATTAGTAGCTAAAAGGTCTACAAAAGGTTTTAATGTGTTTTTTTATTTTTTTTATTTTACATATTATGGCTGTACAGAAGTCCATATTTGACCTACTGAACACATTTTTGTCCCAAAGGTCAAAAAGTCACTCATTGAGTTTCCTTCTGGTTCCAATAAGTAGCTAAAAGGTCTACAAAAGGTTTTAATTATATATATATATATATATATATATATATATATATATATATATATATATATATATATATATATATATATATATATATATATATATATATATATATATATTTTTTTTTTTTTTTTTTACATATCATGGCTGTACAGAAGTCCATATTTGACCGACTGAACATATTTTTGTCTAAAAGGTCAAAAAGTCAATCATTGACTTCCCTTCTGTTTCCAATAAGTAGCTTACAGGTCTAAAAATGGTTTACTTTTTTTTTTTTTTGCTGTACAAAGTCTATATTTGACCTACTGAACAAATTTTTGTCCCAAAGGTCAAAAAGTCACTCATTGACTTCCCTTCTGTTTCCAATTAGTAGCTAAAACGTCTACAAAAGGTTTTAATTTAAAAAATTTTTTTTAAATCTGAATCCAATTTTTTTTTTTACATATTATGGCTGTACAAAGTCCATTTAACTTACTGAACATATTTTTGGCCCTAGAGTCCTTGAACACTAACTTACTATACATACACACTCGTTGATTTCCCTTCTGAATCCAATTGCTAGCCAAAAGTTCCACAAAAAGGTTTTAATGTTTTTTTACTATTATTATTTTTTACATATTATGGCTGTACAGAAGTCCATATTTGACCTACTGAAAATATTTTTGGCCCAAAGGTCAAAAAAGTCACTCATTGACTTCCCTTCTGATTCCAATTTGTAGCTAAAAGGTCCACAAAAGGTTTAAATTTTTTTTTTTTTTTTTTTTTTTTTTTTTTTTTTTTACATATTATGGCTGTACAAGAAGTCCATATTTAACTTACTGAACATATTTTTGCCCAAGAGTCCTTGAACACTAACTTACTATACCTACACTCTCTTGGACTTCCCTTCTGAATCCAATTGCTAGCCTAAAGTTCCACAAAAAGGTTTTAATTTCTTTATATTATTATTTTTTTTTTACATGTTGTGGCTATAAAGAAGTCCATATTTGACCTACTGAACAAATTTTTGTCCCAAAGGTCAAAAAGTCACTCATTGACTTCCCTTCTGGTTCCAATTAGTAGCAAAAAGGTCTACAAAAGGTTTAAATATTTTTTTTATATATATATTATGGCTGTACAAAAGTACATATTTGACCTACTGAACAAATTTTTGTCCCAAAGGTCAAAAAGTCACTCATTCCCTGTCCTTCTGATTCCAATAAGTAGCTAAAAGGTCTACAAAAGGTATAATTTTTTTTTTTTTTTTTTTTTACATATAATGGCTGTACAAAGTCCATATTAGACCTACTGAACACATTTTTGTCCCAAATGTCAAAAAGTCACTCATTGATTTCCCTTCTGGTTCCAATTAGTAGCTAAAAGGTCTACAAAAGGTTTATTTTTATTTTTTTTTACATATTATGGCTGTACAAGAAGTCCATATTTGACCTACTGAACACATTTTTTTCCCAAAGGTCAAAAAGTCACTTATTTACTTTCCTCTTGGTTCAAATTAGTAGCTAAAAGGTATACAGAAGGTTTACATTTTTTTTTTTTTTTTTTTTTTTTACATATTATGGCTTTGCAGAAGTCCAAAATTGACCTACTGAACAAATTTTTATCCCAAAGGTCAAAAAGTCACTCATTCACTTTCCTTCTGGTTCCAATAAGTAGCTAAAAGGTCTACTAAAGATTTTAATTTAAAAAAATGTTTTAAATCTGAATCCAATTTTTTTTTTTTTTTTACATATTATGGCTGTACAAAGTCCATTTATCTTACTGAACATATTTTTGCCCAAGAGTCCTTGAACACTAACTTACTATACATACACACTCTTTGACTTCCCTTCTGAATCCAATTGCTAGCCAAAAGTTCCACAAAAAGGTTTTAATTTCTTTATATTATTTTTTTTTTTTTTACATCTTATGGCTGTACAGAAGTCCATATTTGACCTACTGAACAAAATTTTGTCCCAAAGGTCAAAAAGTCACTCATTGACTTCCCTTCTGGTTCCAAATAGTAGGTTAAACGTCTACAAAAGGTTTAAATTTTTTTTATTTTTATATACATATTATGGCTCAACAGAAGTCCATATTTTACCTACAGAACAATTTTTTGTCCCAAAGGTCAAAAAGTCACTCATTGACTTTCCTTCTGTTTCCAATAAGTAGCTTACAGGTCTAAAAAAGCTTTACATTTTTTTTTTTTTTTTTGCTGTACAAAGTCTATATTTGACCTACTGAACAAATTTTTGTCCCAAAGGTAAAAAAGTCACTCATTGACTTCCCTTCTGGTTCCAATTAGTAGCTAAAACGTCTACAAAAGGTTTTAATTTAAAAAAATGTTTTATATCTGAATCCAATTTTTTTTTTTACATATTATGGCTGTACAAAGTCCATTTAACTTACTGACCATATTTTTGGCCCAAAGGTCAAAAAAGTCACTCATTGACTTCCCTTCTGATTCCAATTTGTAGCTAAAAGGTCCACAAAAGGTTTAAATTTTTTTTTTTTTTTTTCTTTTTTTACATGTTATGGCTGTACAAAGTCCACATTAGACCTACTGAACACATTTTTGTCCCAAATGTCAAAAAGTCACTCATTGATTTCCCTTCTGGTTCCAATTAGTAGCTAAAACGTCTACAAAAGGTTTTAATTGAAATTTTTTTTTTTACATATTATGGCTGTACAAAAGTCCATATTTGACCTACTGAACATGTTTTTGGCCTAAGAGTCCTTAAACACTAACTTACTATACACTCTCATTGACTTTCCTTCTGAATCCAATTACCAGCCAAAAGTTCCACAAAAGATTTTTTAACTGTTTTTTTTTTTTTTTTATACATGTAATGGCTCTTTAGAAGTCCATTTTTGACTTAACATATTTTTGGCCCAAAGAGTCCATAAACACTACTTTACTATACATACTCATTGACTTCCCTTCATATTCCCATTCCTAGCCAAAATTTCCACAAAAATGTTTTACATGTTATGGCTGTACAGAAGTCCATATTTGACCTACTGAACAAATTTTTGTCCCAAAGGTCAAAAAGTCACTCATTGATTTCCCTACTGATTCCAATAAGTAGCTTACAGGTCTAAAAAAGGTTTAAATTTTTTTTTTTTTTTAATTATTAATTATTTTTTTTTTACATATTATGGCTGTACAGAAGTCCAAATTTGACCTACTGAACAATTTTTTGTCCCAAAGGTCAAAAAGTCACTCATTGAATTTCCTTCTGGTTCCAATAAGTAGCTAAAAGGTCTACAAAAGGTTTACATTTTTTATTTTTATTTTTTTTTATTCAATTTATGGCTCAACAGAAGTCCATATTTGACCTACTGAACAATTTTTTGTCCCAAAGGTCAAAAAGTCACTCATTGACTTTCCTTCTGGTTCCAATAAGTAGCTAAAAGGTCTAAAAAAGGTTTAAAAAAATATTTTTTCTTCTTTTTTTTACATATTATGGCTGTACAGAAGTCCATATTTGACCTACTGAACAATTTTTTGTCCCAAAGGTCAAAAAGTCACTCATTGACTTTCCTTCTGGTTCCAATAAGTAGCTAAAAGGTCTACAAAAGATTTTAATTTTTTTTTTTTTTTTACATATTATGGCTGTACAGAAGTCCATATTTGAACGACTGAACATATTTTTGTCCCAAAGGTCAAAAAGTCACTCATTGACTTCCCTTCTGGTTCCAATTAGTAGCTAAAAGGTCCACAATAGGTTAATTTTTTTTTTTTTTTTTTTTTACATATTATGGCTGTACAAGAAGTCCATATTTAACTTACTGAACATATTTTTGCCCAAGAGTCCTTGAACACTAACTTACTATACATACACATTCTTTGACTTCCCTTCTGAATCCAATTGCTAGCCAAAAGTTCCACAAAAAGGTTTTAATTTCTTTATTTTTATTTTTTTTTTTTTTACATGTTATGGCTGTTCAGAAGTCCATATTTGACCTACTGAACAAATTTTTGTCCCAAAGGTCAAAAAGTCACTCATTGACTTCCCTTCTGGTTCCAATTAGTAGCTAAAACGTCTACAAAAGGTTTTAATTTTTTTTTTATTTATTTATTTATTTTTATACATGTTATGGCTGTACAATAAGTCCATATTTGACCTACTGAACATTTTTTTTCCCCAAAGGTCAAAAAGTCACTCATTGACTTTCCTTCTTGCTCCAATTAGTAGCTAAAAGGTCTACAAAAGGTTTAAATATTTTTTTTTATATATATTATGGCTGTACAGAAGTCCATATTTGACCTACTGAACAAATTTTTGTCCCAAAGGTCAAAAAGTCACTCATTCCCTTTCCTTCTGATTCCAATAAGTAGCTAAAAGGTCTACAAAAGGTAATTAATTTATTTATTAATTTTGTTTACATATTATGGCTGTAAAAGAAGTCCATATTTGACCTACTGAACATGTTTTTGGATTAAGAGTCCATACACACTAATTCACTATACATACTCATTGACTTCCCTTCTTATTCCCTTTACTAGCCAAAATTTCTAATGTTTTTTTACTATTATTATTTTTTACATATTATGGCTGTACATAAGTCCATATTTGACCTACTGAAAATATTTTTGGCCCAAAGGTCAAAAAAGTCACTCATTGACTTCCCTTCTGATTCCAATTTGTAGCTAAAAGATCCACAAAAGGTTTAATTTTTTTTTTTTTTTTTTTTTTTACATATTATGGCTGTACAAGAAGTCCATATTTGACCTACTGAACAAATTTTTGTCCCAAAGGTCAAAAAGTCACTCATTGACTTCCCTTCTGGTTCCAATTAGTAGCTAAAACGTCTACAAAAGGTTTTATTTAAAAAAAATTTTTTTAAATCTGAATCCAATTTTTTTTTTTTACATATTATGGCTGTACAAAGTCCATTTAACTTACTGAACATATTTTTGGCCCTAGAGTCCTTGAACACTAACTTACTATACATACACACTCGTTGATTTCCCTTCTGAATCCAATTGCTAGCCAAAAGTTCCACAAAAAGGTTTTAATGTTTTTTTACTATTATTATTTTTTACATATTATGGCTGTACATAAGTCCATATTTGACCTACTGAAAATATTTTTGGCCCAAAGGTCAAAAAAGTCACTCATTGACTTTCCTTCTGATTCCAATTAGTAGCTAAAAGGTCTACAAAAGGTTTTAATGTGTTTTTTTATTTTTTTATTTTACATGTTATGGCTGTTCAGAAGTCCATATTTGACCTACTGAACAAATTTTTGTCCCAAAGGTCAAAAAGTCACTCATTGACTTCCCTTCTGGTTCCAATTAGTAGCTAAAACGTCTACAAAAGGTTTTAATTTTTTTTTATTTATTTATTTATTTTTATACATGTTATGGCTGTACAATAAGTCCATATTTGACCTACTGAACATTTTTTTTTCCCAAAGGTCAAAAAGTCACTCATTGACTTTCCTTCTTGCTCCAATTAGTAGCTAAAAGGTCTACAAAAGGTTTAAATATTTTTTTTTATATATATTATGGCTGTACAGAAGTCCATATTTGACCTACTGAACAAATTTTTGTCCCAAAGGTCAAAAAGTCACTCATTCCCTTTCCTTCTGATTCCAATAAGTAGCTAAAAGGTCTACAAAAGGTAATTAATTTATTTATTAATTTTGTTTACATATTATGGCTGTAAAAGAAGTCCATATTTGACCTACTGAACATGTTTTTGGATTAAGAGTCCATACACACTAATTCACTATACATACTCATTGACTTCCCTTCTTATTCCCTTTACTAGCCAAAATTTCCACAAAAATGTTTGACATGTTATGGCTGTACAGAAGTCCATATTTGACCCACTGAACATGTTTTTGGACTAAGAGTCCATACACACTAATTCACTATACATACTCATTGACTTCCATTCTGATTCCAATTAGTAGTTAAAAGGTCCACATTTTTTATACATGTTTTGGCTTTACAGAAGTCCATATTTGACCTAAAGAACATGTTTTAGGCCTAATAGTCCTTAAACACTAATTTACTATACATACTCATTCACTTCCCTTCTTATTCCCTTTACTAGCCAACATTTCCACAAAAATGTTTGACATGTTATGGTTGTACAGAAGTCCATATTTGACCTACTGAACAAATTTTTGTCCCAAAGGTCAAAAAGTCACTCATTGACTTTCCTTCTTGTTCCAATTAGTAGCTAAAAGGTCTACAAAAGGTTTAAATATTTTTTTTAAATATATTTTGGCTGTACAGAAGTCCATATTTGACCTACTGAACAAATTTTTTGTACCAAAGGTCAAAAAGTCACTCAATCCCTTTGCTTCTGATTCCAATAAGTAGCTAAAAGGTCTACAAAAGGTTTACATTTTTTTTTTTTTTTTTTTTTACGTATTATGGCTGTACAAAGTCCATATTAGACCTACTGAACACATTATTGTCAAAAAGTCACTCATTGATTTCCCTTCTGGTTCCAATTAGTAGCTAAAAGGTCTACAAAAGGTTTAAAAAAAATTCTTTACATATTATGGCTGTACAGAAGCACATATTTGACCTACTGAACAAATTTTTGTCCCAAAGGTCAAAAAGTCACTCATTGACTTTCCTTCTGGTTCCAATTAGTAGCTAAAAGGTCTACAAAAGGTTTTAATGTGTTTTTTTTTATTTTTATTTTACATATTATGGCTGTACAGAAGTCCATATTTGACCTACTGAACACATTTTTGTCCCAAAGGTCAAAAAGTCACTCATTGAGTTTCCTTCTGGTTCCAATAAGTAGCTAAAAGGTCTACACAAGGTTTACTTTTTTTTTTTTTTGCTGTACAAAGTCTATATTTGACCTACTGAACAAATTTTTGTCCCAAAGGTCAAAAAGTCACTCATTGACTTCCCTTCTGGTTCCAATTAGTAGCTAAAACGTCTACAAAAGGTTTTATTTAAAAAAAATTTTTTTAAATCTGAATCCAATTTTTTTTTTTTTACATATTATGGCTGTACAAAGTCCATTTAACTTACTGAACATATTTTTGGCCCTAGAGTCCTTGAACACTAACTTACTATACATACACACTCGTTGATTTCCCTTCTGAATCCAATTGCTAGCCAAAAGTTCCACAAAAAGGTTTTAATGTTTTTTTACTATTATTATTTTTTACATATTATGGCTGTACATAAGTCCATATTTGACCTACTGAAAATATTTTTGGCCCAAAGGTCAAAAAAGTCACTCATTGACTTCCCTTCTGATTCCAATTTGTAGCTAAAAGATCCACAAAAGGTTTAATTTTTTTTTATTTATTTTTTTTACATATTATGGCTGTACAAGAAGTCCATATTTAACTTACTGAACATATTTTCGCCCAAGAGTCCTTGAACACTAACTTACTATACCTACACACTCTTGGACTTCCCTTCTGAATCCAATTGCTAGCCAAAAGTTCCACAAAAAAGTTTTAATTTCTTTATATTATTATTTTTTTTTACATGTTATGGCTGTACAGAAGTCCATATTTGACCTACTGAACAAATTTTTGTCCCAAAGGTCAAAAAATCACTCATTGACTTCCCTTCTGGTTCCAATTAGTAGCTAAAACGTCTACAAAATGTTTAAAAATGTTTTATTTAAATTTTTTTTTTTACATATTATGGCTGTACAATAAGTCCATATTTGACCTACTGAACAATTTTTTTTCCCAAAGGTTGAAAAGTCACTCATTGACTTTCCTTCTTGTTCCAATTAGTAGCAAAAAGGTCTACAAAAGGTTTAAATATTTTTTTATATATATTATGGCTGTACAGAAGTACATATTTGACCTACTGAACAAATTTTTGTCCCAAAGGTCAAAAAGTCACTCATTCCCTTTCCTTCTGATTCCAATAAGTAGCTAAAAGGTCTACAAAAGGTATAATTTTTTTTTTTTTTTTTTTTTTACATATTATGGCTGTACAAAGTCCATATTAGACCTACTGAACACATTTTTGTCCCAAATGTCAAAAAGTCACTCATTGATTTCCCTTCTGGTTCCAATAAGTAGCTAAAAGGTCTACAAAAGGTTTGATTTTTTTTTTTAACATATTATGGCTGTACAAGAAGTCCATATTTGACCTACTGAACACATTTTTTTCCCAAAGGTCAAAAAGTTACTTATTTACTTTCGTTCTGGTTCCAATTAGTAGCTAAAAGGTATACAGAAGGTTTAATTTTTTTTTTTTTTTTTTTTACATTTTATGGCTTTACAGAAGTCCAAATTTGACCTACTGAACAAATTTTTATCCCAAAGGTCAAAAAGTCACTCATTCACTTTCCTTCTGGTTCCAATTAGTAGCTAAAACGTCTACAAAATGTTTAAAAAAAAATTATTTAAATTTTTTTTTTACATCTTATGGCTGTACAATAAGTCCATATTTGACCTACTGAACATTTTTTTTCCCAAAGGTCAAAAAGTCACTCATTGACTTTCCTTCTTGTTCCAATTAGTAGCAAAAAGGTCTACAAAAGGTTTAAATATTTTTTATATATATATTATGGCTGTACAGAAGTCCATATTTGACCTACTGAACACATTTTTGTCCCAAAGGTCAAAAAGTCACTCATTGAGTTTCCTTCTGGTTCCAATAAGTAGCTAAAAGGTCTACAAAAGGTTTACTTTTTTTTTTTTTTGCTGTACAAAGTCTATATTTGACCTACTGAACAAATTTTTGTCCCAAAGGTCAAAAAGTCACTCATTGACTTCCCTTCTGGTTCCAATTAGTAGCTAAAACGTCTACAAAAGGTTTTAATTTAAAAAAATTTTTTTAAATCTGAATCCAATTTTTTTTTTACATATTATGGCTGTACAAAGTCCATTTAACTTACTGAACATATTTTTGGCCCTAGAGTCCTTGAACACTAACTTACTATACATACACACTCGTTGATTTTCCTTCTGAATCCAATTGCTAGCCAAAAGTTCCACAAAAAGGTTTTAATGTTTTTTTACTATTATTATTTTTTACATATTATGGCTGTACATAAGTCCATATTTGACCTACTGAAAATATTTTTGGCCCAAAGGTCAAAAAAGTCACTCATTGACTTCCCTTCTGATTCCAATTTGTAGCTAAAAGATCCACAAAAGGTTTAATTTTTTTTTTTTTTTTTTTTTTTTTTTTTTACATATTATGGCTGTACAAGAAGTCCATATTTAACTTACTGAACATATTTTTGCCCAAGAGTCCTTGAACACTAACTTACTATACCTACACACTCTTGGACTTCCCTTCTGAATCCAATTGCTAGCCAAAAGTTCCACAAAAAAGTTTTAATTTCTTTATATTATTATTTTTTTTTTACATGTTATGGCTGTACAGAAGTCCATATTTGACCTACTGAACAAATTTTTGTCCCAAAGGTCAAAAAGTCACTCATTGACTTCCCTTCTGGTTCCAATTAGTAGCTAAAACGTCTACAAAATGTTTAAAAAAAATTTATTTAAATTTTTTTTTTTTACATATTATGGCTGTACAATAAGTCCATATTTGACCTACTGAACAATTTTTTTCCCCAAAGGTCAAAAAGTCACTCATTGACTTTCCTTCTTGTTCCAATTAGTAGCAAAAAGGTCTACAAAAGGTTTAAATATTTTTTTTATATATATTATGGCTGTACAGAAGTACATATTTGACCTACTGAACAAATTTTTGTCCCAAAGGTCAAAAAGTCACTCATTCCCTTTCCTTCTGATTCCAATAAGTAGCTAAAAGGTCTACAAAAGGTTTGATTTTTTTTTTTTTTTTTTTTTACATATTATGGCTGTACAAAGTCCATATTAGACCTACTGAACACATTTTTGTCCCAAATGTCAAAAAGTCACTCATTGATTTCCCTTCTGGTTCCAATAAGTAGCTAAAAGGTCTACAAAAGGTTTGATTTTTTTTTTTTTTTTTTACATATTATGGCTGTACAAGAAGTCCATATTTGACCTACTGAACACATTTTTTTCCCAAAGGTCAAAAAGTTACTTATTTACTTTCCTTCTGGTTCCAATTAGTAGCTAAAAGGTATACAGAAGGTTTACATTTTTTATTTATTTATTTATTTTTTATACATATTATGGCTGTACAAAGTCCATTTAACTTACTGAACATATTTTTGGCCCTAGAGTCCTTGAACACTAACTTACTATACATACACACTCGTTGATTTCCCTTCTGAATCCAATTGCTAGCCAAAAGTTCCACAAAAAGGTTTTAATGTTTTTTTACTATTATTATTTTTTACATATTATGGCTGTACAGAAGTCCATATTTGACCTACTGAAAATATTTTTGGCCCAAAGGTCAAAAAAGTCACTCATTGACTTCCCTTCTGATTCCAATTTGTAGCTAAAAGATCCACAAAAGGTTTAATTTTTTTTTTTTTTTTTTTTACATATTATGGCTGTACAAGAAGTCCATATTTAACTTACTGAACATATTTTTGCCCAAGAGTCCTTGAACACTAACTTACTATACCTACACACTCTTGGACTTCCCTTCTGAATCCAATTGCTAGCCAAAAGTTCCACAAAAAAGTTTTAATTTCTTTATATTATTATTTTTTTTTACATGTTATGGCTGTACAGAAGTCCATATTTGACCTGCTGAAAAATTTTTTGTCCCAAATGTCAAAAAGTCACTTATTGATTTCCCTTCTGGTTCCAATAAGTAGCTAAAAGGTCTACAAAAGGTTTGATTTTTTTTTTTTTTTTACATATTATGGCTGTACAAAGTCCATATTAGACCTACTGAACACATTTTTGTCCCAAATGTCAAAAAGTCACTCATTGATTTCCCTTCTGGTTCCAATTAGTAGCAAAAAGGTCTACAAAAGGTTTAAATATTTTTTTTATATATATTATGGCTGTACAGAAGTACATATTTGACCTACTGAACAAATTTTTGTCCCAAAGGTCAAAAAGTCACTCATTCCCTTTCCTTCTGATTCCAATAAGTAGCTAAAAGGTCTACAAAAGGTATAATTTTTTTTTTTTTTTTTTTTTTTACATATTATGGCTGTACAAAGTCCATATTAGACCTACTGAACACATTTTTGTCCCAAATGTCAAAAAGTCACTCATTGATTTCCCTTCTGGTTCCAATAAGTAGCTAAAAGGTCTACAAAAGGTTTGATTTTTTTTTTTTTAACATATTATGGCTGTACAAGAAGTCCATATTTGACCTACTGAACACATTTTTTTCCCAAAGGTCAAAAAGTTACTTATTTACTTTCCTTCTGGTTCCAATTAGTAGCTAAAAGGTATACAGAAGGTTTAAAAAATTTTTTTTTTTTTTTTTTTTTTACATATTATGGCTTTACAGAAGTCCAAATTTGACCTACTGAACAAATTTTTATCCCAAAGGTCAAAAAGTCACTCATTCACTTTCCTTCTGGTTCCAATTAGTAGCTAAAACGTCTACAAAATGTTTAAAAAAATTTTATTTAAATTTTTTTTTTTTACATATTATGGCTGTACAATAAGTCCACATTTGACCTACTGAACAATTTTTTTCCCCAAAGGTCAAAAAGTCACTCATTGACTTTCCTTCTTGTTCCAATTAGTAGCAAAAAGGTCTACAAAAGGTTTAAATATTTTTTATATATATATTATGGCTGTACAGAAGTACATATTTGACCTACTGAACAAATTTTTGTCCCAAAGGTCAAAAAGTCACTCATTCCCTTTCCTTCTGATTCCAATAAGTAGCTAAAAGGTCTACAAAAGGTATAATTTTTTTTTTTTTTTTTTTTTTACATATTATGGCTGTACAAAGTCCATATTAGACCTACTGAACACATTTTTGTCCCAAATGTCAAAAAGTCACTCATTGATTTCCCTTCTGGTTCCAATAAGTAGCTAAAAGGTCTACAAAAGGTTTGATTTTTTTTTTTTAACATATTATGGCTGTACAAGAAGTCCATATTTGACCTACTGAACACATTTTTTTCCCAAAGGTCAAAAAGTTACTTATTTACTTTCCTTCTGGTTCCAATTAGTAGCTAAAAGGTATACAGAAGGTTTACATTTGTTTTTTTTTGTTTTGTTTTTTTTTACATATTATGGCTTTACAGAAGTCCAAATTTGACCTACTGAACAAATTTTTATCCCAAAGGTCAAAAAGTCACTCATTCACTTTCCTTCTGGTTCCAATTAGTAGCTAAAACGTCTACAAAATGTTTAAAAAAAATTTATTAAATTTTTTTTTTTACATATTATGGCTGTACAATAAGTCCATATTTGACCTACTGAACATTTTTTTTTCCCAAAGGTCAAAAAGTCACTCATTGACTTTCCTTCTTGTTCCAATTAGTAGCAAAAAGGTCTACAAAAGGTTTAAATATTTTTTTTATATATATTATGGCTGTTCAGAAGTCCATATTTGACCTACTGAACACATTTTTGTCCCAAAGGTCAAAAAGTCACTCATTGAGTTTCCTTCTGGTTCCAATAAGTAGCTAAAAGGTCTACAAAAGGTTAACATTTTTTTTTTTTGCTGTACAAAGTCTATATTTGACCTACTGAACAAATTTTTGTCCCAAAGGTCAAAAAGTCACTCATTGACTTCCCTTCTGGTTCCAATTAGTAGCTAAAACGTCTACAAAAGGTTTTAATTTAAAAAAAAATTTTTAAATCTGAATCCAATTTTTTTTTTTACATATTATGGCTGTACAAAGTCCATTTAACTTACTGAACATATTTTTGGCCCTAGAGTCCTTGAACACTAACTTACTATACATACACACTCGTTGATTTCCCTTCTGAATCCAATTGCTAGCCAAAAGTTCCACAAAAAGGTTTTAATGTTTTTTTACTATTATTATTTTTTACATATTATGGCTGTACATAAGTCCATATTTGACCTACTGAAAATATTTTTGGCCCAAAGGTCAAAAAAGTCACTCATTGACTTCCCTTCTGATTCCAATTTGTAGCTAAAAGATCCACAAAAGGTTTAAATTTTTTTTTTTTTTTTTTTTTTTTTTTTTTTTACATATTATGGCTGTACAAGAAGTCCATTTTTAACTTACTGAACATATTTTTGCCCAAGAGTCCTTGAACACTAACTTACTATACCTACACACTCTTGGACTTCCCTTCTGAATCCAATTGCTAGCCAAAAGTTCCACAAAAAGGTTTTAATTTCTTTATATTATTATTTTTTTTACATGTTATGGCTGTACAGAAGTCCATATTTGACCTACTGAACAAATTTTTGTCCCAAAGGTCAAAAAGTCACTCATTGACTTCCCTTCTGGTTCCAATTAGTAGCTAAAACGTCTACAAAATGTTTAAAAAAAAATTATTTAATTTTTTTTTTACATATTATGGCTGTACAATAAGTCCATATTTGACCTACTGAACAATTTTTTTTCCCAAAGGTCAAAAAGTCACTCATTGACTTTCCTTCTTGTTCCAATTAGTAGCAAAAAGGTCTACAAAAGGTTTAAATATTTTTTTTATATATATTATGGCTGTACAGAAGTACATATTTGACCTACTGAACAAATTTTTGTCCCAAAGGTCAAAAAGTCACTCATTCCCTTTCCTTCTGATTCCAATAAGTAGCTAAAAGGTGTACAAAAGGTATAATTTTTTTTTTTTTTTTTTTTTTTTACATATTATGGCTGTACAAAGTCCATATTAGACCTACTTGAACACATTTTTGTCCCAAATGTCAAAAAGTCACTCATTGATTTCCCTTCTGGTTCCAATAAGTAGCTAAAAGGTCTACAAAAGGTTAGATTTTTTTTTTAACATATTATGGCTGTACAAGAAGTCCATATTTGACCTACTGAACACATTTTTTTCCCAAAGGTCAAAAAGTTACTTATTTACTTTCCTTCTGGTTCCAATTAGTAGCTAAAAGGTATACAGAAGGTTTACATTTTTTTTTTTTTTTTTTTTTTTTTACTACATATTATGGCTGTACAAAGTCCATTTAACTTACTGAACATATTTTTGGCCCTAGAGTCCTTGAACACTAACTTACTATACATACACACTCGTTGATTTCCCTTCTGAATCCAATTGCTAGCCAAAAGTTCCACAAAAAGGTTTTAATGTTTTTTTACTATTATTATTTTTTACATATTATGGCTGTACATAAGTCCATATTTGACCTACTGAAAATATTTTTGGCCCAAAGGTCAAAAAAGTCACTCATTGACTTCCCTTCTGATTCCAATTTGTAGCTGAAAGATCCACAAAAGGTTTAATTTTTTTTTTTTTTTTTTTTTTTTTTTTTTTTTACATATTATGGCTGTACAAGAAGTCCATATTTAACTTACTGAACATATTTTTGCCCAAGAGTCCTTGAACACTAACTTACTATACCTACACACTCTTGGACTTCCCTTCTGAATCCAATTGCTAGCCAAAAGTTCCACAAAAAAGTTTTAATTTCTTTATATTATTATTTTTTTTTACATGTTATGGCTGTACAGAAGTCCATATTTGACCTACTGAACAAATTTTTGTCCCAAAGGTCAAAAAGTCACTCATTGACTTCCCTTCTGGTTCCAATTAGTAGCTAAAACGTCTACAAAATGTTTAAAAAATTTTTATTTAAATTTTTTTTTTTTACATATTATGGCTGTACAATAAGTCCATATTTGACCTACTGAACAATTTTTTTCCCCAAAGGTCAAAAAGTCACTCATTGACTTTCCTTCTTGTTCCAATTAGTAGCAAAAAGGTCTACAAAAGGTTTAAATATTTTTTTTATATATATTATGGTTGTACAGAAGTACATATTTGACCTACTGAACAAATTTTTGTCCCAAAGGTCAAAAAGTCACTCATTCCCTTTCCTTCTGATTCCAATAAGTAGCTAAAAGGTCTACAAAAGGTATAATTTTTTTTTTTTTTTTTTTTTTTACATATTATGGCTGTACAAAATCCATATTAGACCTACTGAACACATTTTTGTCCCAAATGTCAAAAAGTCACTCATTGATTTCCCTTCTGGTTCCAATAAGTAGCTAAAAGGTCTACAAAAGGTTTGATTTTTTTTTTTTTTTTTTACATATTATGGCTGTACAAAGTCCATATTAGACCTACTGAACACATTTTTGTCCCAAATGTCAAAAAGTCACTCATTGATTTCCCTTCTGGTTCCAATAAGTAGCTAAAAGGTCTACAAAAGGTTTGATTTTTTTTTTTTTTTTTTTACATATTATGGCTGTACAAGAAGTCCATATTTGACCTACTGAACACATTTTTTTCCCAAAGGTCAAAAAGTTACTTATTTACTTTCCTTCTGGTTCCAATTAGTAGCTAAAAGGTATACAGAAGGTTTACATTTTTATTTATTTATTTTTTTTTTTATACATATTATGGCTGTACAAAGTCCATTTAACTTACTGAACATATTTTTGGCCCTAGAGTCCTTGAACACTAACTTACTATACATACACACTCGTTGATTTCCCTTCTGAATCCAATTGCTAGCCAAAAGTTCCACAAAAAGGTTTTAATGTTTTTTTACTATTATTATTTTTTACATATTATGGCTGTACATAAGTCCATATTTGACCTACTGAAAATATTTTTGGCCCAAAGGTCAAAAAAGTCACTCATTGACTTCCCTTCTGATTCCAATTTGTAGCTAAAAGATCCACAAAAGGTTTAATTTTTTTTTTTTTTTTTTTTTTTTTTTTTTACATATTATGGCTGTACAAGAAGTCCATATTTAACTTACTGAACATATTTTTGCCCAAGAGTCCTTGAACACTAACTTACTATACCTACACACTCTTGGACTTCCCTTCTGAATCCAATTGCTAGCCAAAAGTTCCACAAAAAAGTTTTAATTTCTTTATATTATTATTTTTTTTTTACATGTTATGGCTGTACAGAAGTCCATATTTGACCTGCTGAACAAATTTTTGTCCCAAATGTCAAAAAGTCACTCATTGATTTCCCTTCTGGTTCCAATAAGTAGCTAAAAGGTCTACAAAAGGTTTGATTTTTTTTTTTTTTTTACATATTATGGCTGTACAAAGTCCATATTAGACCTACTGAACACATTTTTGTCCCAAATGTCAAAAAGTCACTCATTGATTTCCCTTCTGGTTCCAATAAGTAGCTAAAAGGTCTACAAAAGGTTTGATTTTTTTTTTTTTTTTTTTACATATTATGGCTGTACAAGAAGTCCATATTTGACCTACTGAACACATTTTTTTCCCAAAGGTCAAAAAGTTACTTATTTACTTTCCTTCTGGTTCCAATTAGTAGCTAAAAGGTATACAGAAGGTTTACTTTTTTTTTTTTTTTTTTTTTTTTTACATATTATGGCTGTACAAAGTCCATTTAACTTACTGAACATATTTTTGGCCCTAGAGTCCTTTAACACTAACTTACTATACATACACACTCATTGATTTCCCTTCTGAATCCAATTGCTAGCCAAAAGTTCCACAAAAAGGTTTTAATGTTTTTTTACTATTATTATTTTTTACATATTATGGCTGTACATAAGTCCATATTTGACCTGCTGAAAATATTTTTGGCCCAAAGGTCAAAAAAGTCACTCATTGACTTCCCTTCTGATTCCAATTTGTAGCTAAAAGATCCACAAAAGGTTTAATTTTTTTTTTTTTTTTTTTTTTTTTTTTACATATTATGGCTGTACAAGAAGTCCATATTTAACTTACTGAACATATTTTTTCCCAAGAGTCCTTGAACACTAACTTACTATACCTACACACTCTTGGACTTCCCTTCTGAATCCAATTGCTAGCCAAAAGCTCCACAAAAAAGTTTTAATTTCTTTATATTATTATTTTTTTTTAAATGTTATGGCTGTACAGAAGTCCATATTTGACCTGCTGAACAAATTTTTGTCCCAAATGTCAAAAAGTCACTCATTGATTTCCCTTCTGGTTCCAATAAGTAGCTAAAAGGTCTACAAAAGGTTTGATTTTTTTTTTTTTTTTTACATATTATGGCTGTACAAAGTCCATATTAGACCTACTGAACACATTTTTGTCCCAAATGTCAAAAAGTCACTCATTGATTTCCCTTCTGGTTCCAATAAGTAGCTAAAAGGTCTACAAAAGGTTTAAATATTTTTTTTATATATATTATGGCTGTACAGAAGTCCATATTTGACCTACTGAACAAATTTTTGTCCCAAAGGTCAAAAAGTCACTCATTGACTTCCCTTCTGGTTCCAATTAGTAGCTAAAACGTCTACAAAATGTTTAAAAAAAATTTATTTAATTTTTTTTTTTTACATATTATGGCTGTACAATAAGTCCATATTTGACCTACTGAAAAATTTTTTTTCCCAAAGGTCAAAAAGTCACTCATTGACTTTCCTTCTTGTTCCAATTAGTAGCAAAAAGGTCTACAAAAGGTTTAAATATTTTTTTTATATATATTATGGCTGTACAGAAGTACATATTTGACCTACTGAACAAATTTTTGTCCCAAAGGTCAAAAAGTCACTCATTCCCTTTCCTTCTGATTCCAATAAGTAGCTAAAAGGTCTACAAAAGGTATAATTTTTTTTTTTTTTTTTTTTTTTTTTTTTTTTACATATTATGGCTGTACAAAGTCCATATTAGACCTACTGAACACATTTTTGTCCCAAATGTCAAAAAGTCACTCATTGATTTCCCTTCTGGTTCCAATAAGTAGCTAAAAGGTCTACAAAAGGTTTGATTTTTTTTTTTTTAACATATTATGGCTGTACAAGAAGTCCATATTTGACCTACTGAACACATTTTTTTCCCAAAGGTCAAAAAGTTACTTATTTACTTTCCTTCTGGTTCCAATTAGTAGCTAAAAGGTATACAGAAGGTTTACATTTTTTTATTTTATTTTTTTATACATATTATGGCTTTACAGAAGTCCAAATTTGACCTACTGAACAAATTTTAATCCCAAAGGTCAAAAAGTCACTCATTCACTTTCCTTCTGGTTCCAATTAGTAGCTAAAACGTCTACAAAATGTTTAAAAAAAATTATTTAAATTTTTTTTTTATACATATTATGGCTGTACAATAAGTCCAAATTTGACCTACTGAACAATTTTTTTTCCCAAAGGTCAAAAAGTCACTCATTGACTTTCCTTCTTGTTCCAATTAGTAGCAAAAAGGTCTACAAAAGGTTTAAATATTTTTTTATATATATTATGGCTGTACAGAAGTACATATTTGACCTACTGAACAAATTTTTGTCCCAAAGGTCAAAAAGTCACTCATTCCCTTTCCTTCTGATTCCAATAAGTAGCTAAAAGGTCTACAAAAGGTATAATTTTTTTTTTTTTTTTTTTTTTACATATTATGGCTGTACAAAGTCCATATTAGACCTACTGAACACATTTTTGTCCCAAATGTCAAAAAGTCACTCATTGATTTCCCTTCTGGTTCCAATAAGTAGCTAAAAGGTCTACAAAAGGTTTGATTTTTTTTTTTTTTTTTACATATTATGGCTGTACAAAGTCCATATTAGACCTACTGAACACATTTTTGTCCCAAATGTCAAAAAGTCACTCATTTATTTCCCTTCTGGTTCCAATAAGTAGCTAAAAGGTCTACAAAAGGTTTGATTTTTTTTTTTTTTTACATATTATGGCTGTACAAGAAGTCCATATTTGACCTACTGAACACATTTTTTTCCCAAAGGTCAAAAAGTTACTTATTTACTTTCCTTCTGGTTCCAAATAGTAGCTAAAAGGTATACAGAAGGTTTACATTTTTTTTTTTTTTTTTTTTTTTTTTTTTTTTACATATTATGGCTTTACAGAAGTCCAAATTTGACCTACTGAACAAATTTTTATCCCAAAGGTCAAAAAGTCACTCATTCACTTTCCTTCTGGTTCCAATTAGTAGCTAAAACGTCTACAAAATGTTTAAAAAAATTGTATTTAAATTTTTTTTTTACATATTATGGCTGTACAATAAGATCATATTTGACCTACTGAACCATTTTTTTTCCCAAAGGTCAAAAAGTCACTCATTGACTTTCCTTCTTGTTCCAATTAGTAGCAAAAAGGTCTAAAAAAGGTTTAAAATTTTTTTTTATATATATTATGGCTGTACAGAAGTACATATTTGACCTACTGAACAAATTTTTGTCCCAAAGGTCAAAAAGTCACTCATTCCCTTTCCTTCTGATTCCAATAAGTAGCTAAAAGGTCTACCAAAGGTATAATTTTTTTTTTTTTTTTTTTTTTTTTACATATTATGGCTGTACAAAGTCCATATTAGACCTACTGAACACATTTTTGTCCCAAATGTCAAAAAGTCACTCATTGATTTCCCTTCTGGTTCCAATAAGTAGCTAAAAGGTCTACAAAAGGTTTGATTTTTTTTTTTTTTTTTAACATATTATGGCTGTACAAGAAGTCCATATTTGACCTACTGAACACATTTTTTTTCCCAAAGGTCAAAAAGTTACTTATTTACTTTCCTTCTGGTTCCAATTAGTAGCTAAAAGGTATACAGAAGGTTTACCTTTTCTTTTTTTTTCTTTTTTTTTTTACATATTATGGCTTTACAGAAGTCCAAATTTGACCTACTGAACAAATTTTTATCCCAAAGGTCAAAAAGTCACTCATTCACTTTCCTTCTGGTTCCAATAAGTAGCTAAAACGTCTATAAAAGGTTTTAATTAAAAAAAATGTTTTAAATCTGAATCCAATTTTTTTTTTTACATATGATGGCTGTACAAAGTCCATTTAACTTACTGAACATATTTTTGGCCCAAAGGTCAAACAAGTCACTCATTGACTTCCCTTCTGATTCCAATTTGTAGCTAAAAGGTCCACAATAGGTTAATTTTTTTTTTTTTTTTTTTTTTACATATTATGGCTGTACAAGAAGTCCATATTTAACTTACTGAACATATTTTTGCCCAAGAGTCCTTGAACACTAACTTACTATACCTACACACTCTTGGACTTCCCTTCTGAATCCAATTGCTAGCCAAAAGTTCCACAAAAAAGTTTTAATTTCTTTATATTATTTTTTTTTTTTTACATGTTATGGCTGTACAGAAGTCCATATTTGACCTGCTGAACAAATTTTTGTCCCAAATGTCAAAAAGTCACTCATTGATTTCCCTTCTGGTTCCAATAAGTAGCTAAAAGGTCTACAAAAGGTTTGATTTTTTTTTTTTTTTTTTTACATATTATGGCTGTACAAAGTCCATATTAGACCTACTGAACACATTTTTGTCCCAAATGTCAAAAAGTCACTCATTGATTTCCCTTCTGGTTCCAATAAGTAGCTAAAAGGTCTACAAAAGGTTTGATTTTTTTTTTTTTTTTAACATATTATGGCTGTACAAGAAGTCCATATTTGACCTACTGAACACATTTTTTTTCCCAAAGGTCAAAAAGTTACTTATTTACTTTCCTTCTGGTTCCAATTAGTAGCTAAAAGGTATACAGAAGGTTTACCTTTTTTTTTTTTTTTTTTTTTTTACATATTATGGCTTTACAGAAGTCCAAATTTGACCTACTGAACAAATTTTTATCCCAAAGGTCAAAAAGTCACTCATTCACTTTCCTTCTGGTTCCAATAAGTAGCTAAAACGTCTATAAAAGGTTTTAATTAAAAAAAATGTTTTAAATCTGAATCCAATTTTTTTTTTTACATATGATGGCTGTACAAAGTCCATTTAACTTACTGAACATATTTTTGGCCCAAAGGTCAAACAAGTCACTCATTGACTTCCCTTCTGATTCCAATTTGTAGCTAAAAGGTCCACAATAGGTTAATTTTTTTTTATTTTTTATTTTTTTACATATTATGGCTGTACAAGAAGTCCATATTTAACTTACTGAACATATTTTTGCCCAAGAGTCCTTGAACACTAACTTACTATACCTACACACTCTTGGACTTCCCTTCTGAATCCAATTGCTAGCCAAAAGTTCCACAAAAAAGTTTTAATTTCTTTATATTATTTTTTTTTTTTTACATGTTATGGCTGTACAGAAGTCCATATTTGACCTGCTGAACAAATTTTTGTCCCAAATGTCAAAAAGTCACTCATTGATTTCCCTTCTGGTTCCAATAAGTAGCTAAAAGGTCTACAAAAGGTTTGATTTTTTTTTTTTTTTTTACATATTATGGCTGTACAAAGTCCATATTAGACCTACTGAACACATTTTTGTCCCAAATGTCAAAAAGTCACTCATTGATTTCCCTTCTGGTTCCAATAAGTAGCTAAAAGGTCTACAAAAGGTTTGATTTTTTTTTTTTTTTTTTACATATTATGGCTGTACAAGAAGTCCATATTTGACCTACTGAACAAATTTTTTTCCCAAAGGTCAAAAAGTTACTTATTTACTTTCCTTCTGGTTCCAATTAGTAGCTAAAAGGTATACAGAAGGTTTACATTTTTTTTAAATTTTTTTTTTTTTTACATATTATGGCTGTACAAAGTCCATTTAACTTACTGAACATATTTTTGGCCCTAGAGTCCTTTAACACTAACTTACTATACATACACACTCGTTGATTTCCCTTCTGAATCCAATTGCTAGCCAAAAGTTCCACAAAAAGGTTTTAATGTTTTTTTACTATTATTATTTTTTACATATTATGGCTGTACATAAGTCCATATTTGACCTGCTGAAAATATTTTTGGCCCAAAGGTCAAAAAAGTCACTCATTGACTTCCCTTCTGATTCCAATTTGTAGCTAAAAGATCCACAAAAGGTTTAATTTTTTTTTTTTTTTTTTTTTTTACATATTATGGCTGTACAAGAAGTCCATATTTAACTTACTGAACATATTTTTGCCCAAGAGTCCTTGAACACTAACTTACTATACCTACACACTCTTGGACTTCCCTTCTGAATCCAATTGCTAGCCAAAAGTTCCACAAAAAAGTTTTAATTTCTTTATATTATTTTTTTTTTTTTACATGTTATGGCTGTACAAAAGTCCATATTTGACCTACTGAACACATTTTTGTCCCAAAGGTCAAAAAGTCACTCATTCCCTTTCCTTCTGATTCCAATAAGTAGCTAAAAGGTCTACAAAAGGTAATTAATTTATTTATTAATTTTGTTTACATATTATGGCTGTACAAGAAGTCCATATTTGACCTACTGAACATGTTTTTGGATTAAGAGTCCATACACACTAATTAACTATACATACTCATTGACTTCCCTTCTTATTCCCTTTACTAGCCAAAATTTCCACAAAAATGTTTGACATGTTATGGCTGTACAGAAGTCCATATTTGACCTACTGAACATGTTTTTGGACTAAGAGTCCATACACACTAATTCACTATACATACTCATTGACTTCCATTCTGATTCCAATTAGTAGTTAAAAGGTCCACATTTTTTTATACATGTTTTGGCTTTACAGAAGTCCAAATTTGACCTAAAGAACATGTTTTAGGCCTAATAGTCCTTAAACACTAATTTACTATACATACTCATTCACTTCCCTTCTTATTCCCTTTACTAGCCAACATTTCCACAAAAATGTTTGACATGTTATGGTTGTACAGAAGTCCATATTTGACCTACTGAACAAATTTTTGTCCCAAAGGTCAAAAAGTCACTCATTGACTTTCCTTCTTGTTCCAATTAGTAGCTAAAAGGTCTACAAAAGGTTTAAATATTTTTTTTAAATATATTTTGGCTCTACAGAAGTCCATATTTGACCTACTGAACAAATTTTTTGTCCCAAAGGTCAAAAAGTCACTCATTCCCTTTCCTTCTGATTCCAATAAGTAGCTAAAAGGTCTACAAAAGGTTTGATTTTTTTTTTTTTTACATATTATGGCTGTACAAGAAGTCCATATTTGACCTACTGAACACATTTTTTTCCCAAAGGTCAAAAAGTTACTTATTTACTTTCCTTCTGGTTCCAATTAGTAGCTAAAAGGTATACAGAAGGTTTACATTTTTATTTTTTTTTTTTTATTTTTTTTTTTACATATTATGGCTTTACAGAAGTCCAAATTTGACCTACTGAACAAATTTTTATCCCAAAGGTCAAAAAGTCACTCATTCACTTTCCTTCTGGTTCCAATTAGTAGCTAAAACGTCTACAAAATGTTTAAAAAAATTGTATTTAAATTTTTTTTTTACATATTATGGCTGTACAATAAGTCCATATTTGACCTACTGAACAATTTTTTTTCCCAAAGGTCAAAAAGTCACTCATTGACTTTCCTTCTTGTTCCAATTAGTAGCAAAAAGGTCTAAAAAAGGTTTAAAATTTTTTTTTATATATATTATGGCTGTACAGAAGTACATATTTGACCTACTGAACAAATTTTTGTCCCAAAGGTCAAAAAGTCACTCATTCCCTTTCCGTCTGATTCCAATAAGTAGCTAAAAGGTCTACAAAAGGTATAATTTTTTTTTTTTTTTTTTTTTTTTTACATATTATGGCTGTACAAGAAGTCCATATTTGACCTACTGAACACATTTTTTTCCCCAAAGGTCAAAAAGTTACTTATTTACTTTCCTTCTGGTTCCAATTAGTAGCTAAAAGGTATACAGAAGGTTTACCTTTTTTTTTTTTTTTTTTTTTTTTTTTTTACATATTATGGCTTTACAGAAGTCCAAATTTGACCTACTGAACAAATTTTTATCCCAAAGGTCAAAAAGTCACTCATTCACTTTCCTTCTGGTTCCAATAAGTAGCTAAAACGTCTATAAAAGGTTTTAATTAAAAAAAATGTTTTAAATCTGAATCCAATTTTTTTTTTTACATATGATGGCTGTACAAAGTCCATTTAACTTACTGAACATATTTTTGGCCCAAAGGTCAAACAAGTCACTCATTGACTTCCCTTCTGATTCCAATTTGTAGCTAAAAGGTCCACAATAGGTAAATTTTTTTTTTTTTTTTTTTTTTTTTACATATTATGGCTGTACAAGAAGTCCATATTTAACTTACTGAACATATTTTTGCCCAAGAGTCCTTGAACACTAACTTACTATACCTACACACTCTTGGACTTCCCTTCTGAATCCAATTGCTAGCCAAAAGTTCCACAAAAAAGTTTTAATTTCTTTATATTATTTTTTTTTTTTACATGTTATGGCTGTACAGAAGTCCATATTTGACCTGCTGAACAAATTTTTGTCCCAAATGTCAAAAAGTCACTCATTGATTTCCCTTCTGGTTCCAATAAGTAGCTAAAAGGTCTACAAAAGGTTTGATTTTTTTTTTTTTTTTTACATATTATGGCTGTACAAAGTCCATATTAGACCTACTGAACACATTTTTGTCCCAAATGTCAAAAAGTCACTCATTGATTTCCCTTCTGGTTCCAATAAGTAGCTAAAAGGTCTACAAAAGGTTTGATTTTTTTTTTTTTTTTTTTTACATATTATGGCTGTACAAGAAGTCCATATTTGACCTACTGAACAAATTTTTTTCCCAAAGGTCAAAAAGTTACTTATTTACTTTCCTTCTGGTTCCAATTAGTAGCTAAAAGATATACAGAAGGTTTACATTTTTTTTTAATTTTTTTTTTTTTTACATATTATGGCTGTACAAAGTCCATTTAACTTACTGAACATATTTTTGGCCCTAGAGTCCTTTAACACTAACTTACTATACATACACACTCGTTGATTTCCGTTCTGAATCCAATTGCTAGCCAAAAGTTCCACAAAAAGGTTTTAATGTTTTTTTACTATTATTATTTTTTACATGTTATGGCTGTACATAAGTCCATATTTGACCTGCTGAAAATATTTTTGGCCCAAAGGTCAAAAAAGTCACTCATTGACTTCCCTTCTGATTCCAATTTGTAGCTAAAAGATCCACAAAAGGTTTAATTTTTTTTTTTTTTTTTTTTTACATATTATGGCTGTACAAGAAGTCCATATTTAACTTACTGAACATATTTTTGCCCAAGAGTCCTTGAACACTAACTTACTATACCTACACACTCTTGGACTTCCCTTCTGAATCCAATTGCTAGCCAAAAGTTCCACAAAAAAGTTTTAATTTCTTTATATTATTTTTTTTTTTTTACATGTTATGGCTGTACAAAAGTCCATATTTGACCTACTGAACACATTTTTGTCCCAAAGGTCAAAAAGTCACTCATTCCCTTTCCTTCTGATTCCAATAAGTAGCTAAAAGGTCTACAAAAGGTAATTAATTTATTTATTAATTTTGTTTACATATTATGGCTGTACAAGAAGTCCATATTTGACCTACTGAACATGTTTTTGGATTAAGAGTCCATACACACTAATTAACTATACATACTCATTGACTTCCCTTCTTATTCCCTTTACTAGCCAAAATTTCCACAAAAATGTTTGACATGTTATGGCTGTACAGAAGTCCATATTTGACCTACTGAACATGTTTTTGGACTAAGAGTCCATACACACTAATTCACTATACATACTCATTGACTTCCATTCTGATTCCAATTAGTAGTTAAAAGGTCCACATTTTTTTATACATGTTTTGGCTTTACAGAAGTCCAAATTTGACCTAAAGAACATGTTTTAGGCCTAATAGTCCTTAAACACTAATTTACTATACATACTCATTCACTTCCCTTCTTATTCCCTTTACTAGCCAACATTTCCACAAAAATGTTTGACATGTTATGGTTGTACAGAAGTCCATATTTGACCTACTGAACAAATTTTTGTCCCAAAGGTCAAAAAGTCACTCATTGACTTTCCTTCTTGTTCCAATTAGTAGCTAAAAGGTCTACAAAAGGTTTAAATATTTTTTTTAAATATATTTTGGCTCTACAGAAGTCCATATTTGACCTACTGAACAAATTTTTTGTCCCAAAGGTCAAAAAGTCACTCATTCCCTTTCCTTCTGATTCCAATAAGTAGCTAAAAGGTCTACAAAAGGTTTAAATTAATTTTTTTTTTTTTTTTTTTTACGTATTATGGCTGTACAAAGTCCATATTAGACCTACTGAACACATTATTGTCCCAAATGTCAAAAAGTCACTCATTGATTTCCCTTCTGGTTCCAATTAGTAGCTAAAAGGTCTACAAAAGGTTTAAAAAAAACTTCTTTACATATTATGGCTGTACAGAAGCCCATATTTAAACTACTGAACAAATTTTTGTCCCAAAGGTCAAAAAGTCACTGATTGACTTTCCTTCTGGTTCCAATTAGTAGCTAAAAGGTCTACAAAAGGTTTTAATGTGTTTTTTTTTATTTTTATTTTACATATTATGGCTGTACAGAAGTCCATATTTGACCTACTGAACACATTTTTGTCCCAAAGGTCAAAAAGTCACTCATTGAGTTTCCTTCTGGTTCCAATAAGTAGCTAAAAGGTCTACAAAAGGTTTACATTTTTTTTTTTTGCTGTACAAAGTCTATATTTGACCTACTGAACAAATTTTTGTCCCAAAGGTCAAAAAGTCACTCATTCCCTTTCCTTCTGATTCCAATAAGTAGCTAAAAGGTCTACAAAAGGTATAAATTTTTTTTTTTTTTTTTTTTTTTTTACATATTATGGCTGTACAAAGTCCATATTAGACCTACTGAACACATTTTTGTCCCAAATGTCAAAAAGTCACTCATTGATTTCCCTTCTGGTTCCAATTAGTAGCTAAAACGTCTACAAAATGTTTAAAAAAAATTTATTTAAATTTTTTTTTTTACATATTATGGCTGTACAATAAGTCCATATTTGACCTACTGAACAATTTGTTTTCCCAAAGGTCAAAAAGTCACTCATTGACTTTCCTTCTTGTTCCAATTAGTAGCAAAAAGGTCTACAAAAGGTTTAAATATTTGTTTTATATATATTATGGCTGTACAGAAGTACATATTTGACCTACTGAACAAATTTTTGTCCCAAAGGTCAAAAAGTCACTCATTCCCTTTCCTTCTGATTCCAATAAGTAGCTAAAAGGTCTACAAAAGGTATAATTTTTTTTTTTTTTTTTGTTTTTACATATTATGGCTGTACAAAGTCCATATTAGACCTACTGAACACATTTTTGTCCCAAATATCAAAAAGTCACTCATTGATTTCCCTTCTGGTTCCAATAAGTAGCTAAAAGGTCTACAAAAGGTTTGATTTTTTTTTTTTTTTTTTACATATTATGGCTGTACAAAGTCCATATTAGACCTACTGAACACATTTTTGTCCCAAATGTCAAAAAGTCACTCATTGATTTCCCTTCTGGTTCCAATAAGTAGCTAAAAGGTCTACAAAAGGTTTGATTTTTTTTTTTAACATATTATGGCTGTACAAGAAGTCCATATTTGACCTACTGAACACATTTTTTTCCCAAAGGTCAACAAGTTACTTATTTACTTTCCTTCTGGTTCCAATTAGTAGCTAAAAGGTATACAGAAGGTTTACATTTTTTTTTTTTTTTTTTTTTTTTTTACATATTATGGCTTTACAGAAGTCCAAATTTGACCTACTGAACAAATTTTTATCCCAAAGGTCAAAAAGTCACTCATTCACTTTCCTTCTGGTTCCAATTAGTAGCTAAAACGTCTACAAAATGTTTAAAAAATTTTTATTTAAATTTTTTTTTTACATATTATGGCTGTACAATAAGTCCATATTTGACCTACTGAACAATTTTTTCCCCAAAGGTCAAAAAGTCACTCATTGACTTTCCTTCTTGTTCCAATTAGTAGCAAAAAGGTCTACAAAAGGTTTAAATATTTTTTATATATATATTATGGCTGTACAGAAGTACATATTTGACCTACTGAACAAATTTTTGTCCCAAAGGTCAAAAAGTCACTCATTCCCTTTCCTTCTGATTCCAATAAGTAGCTAAAAGGTCTACAAAAGGTATAATTTTTTTTTTTTTTTTTTTTTTTTTTTACATACTATGGCTGTACAAAGTCCATATTAGACCTACTGAACACATTTTTGTCCCAAATGTCAAAAAGTCACTCATTGATTTCACTTCTGGTTCCAATAAGTAGCTAAAAGGTCTACAAAAGGTTTGATTTTTTTTTTTTTTAACATATTATGGCTGTACAAGAAGTCCATATTTGACCTACTGAACACATTTTTTTTCCCAAAGGTCAAAAAGTTACTTATTTACTTTCCTTCTGGTTCCAATTAGTAGCTAAAAGGTATACAGAAGGTTTACATTTTTTTTTTTTTTTTTTTACATATTATGGCTTTACAGAAGTCCAAATTTGACCTACTGAACAAATTTTTATCCCAAAGGTCAAAAAGTCACTCATTCACTTTCCTTCTGGTTCCAATAAGTAGCTAAAACGTCTATAAAAGGTTTTAATTAAAAAAATGTTTTAAATCTGAATCCAATTTTTTTTTTTACATATGATGGCTGTACAAAGTCCATTTAACTTACTGAACATATTTTTGGCCCAAAGGTCAAAAAAGTCACTCATTGACTTCCCTTCTGATTCCAATTTGTAGCTAAAAGGTCCACAATAGGTTAATTATTATTATTTTTTTTTTACATATTATGGCTGTACAAGAAGTCCATATTTAACTTACTGAACATATTTTTGCCCAAGAGTCCTTGAACACTAACTTACTATACATACACATTCTTTGACTTCCCTTCTGAATCCAATTGCTAGCCAAAAGTTCCACAAAAAGGTTTTAATTTCTTTATATTATTTTTTTTTTTTTACATATTATGGCTGTACAGAAGTCCATATTTGACCTACTGAACACATTTTTGTCCCAAAGGTCAAAAAGTCACTCATTGACTTCCCTTCTGGTTCCAATTAGTAGCTAAAACGTCTACAAAAGGTTTAAATTTTTTTTTTTTTTTTACATATTATGGCTGTACAATAAGTCCATATTTGACCTACTGAACATTTTTTTTTCCCAAAGGTCAAAAAGTCACTCATTGACTTTCCTTCTTGCTCCAATTAGTAGCTAAAAGGTCTACAAAAGGTTTAAATATTTTTTTTATATATATTATGGCTGTACAGAAGTCCATATTTGACCTACTGAACACATTTTTGTCCCAAAGGTCAAAAAGTCACTCATTCCCTTTCCTTCTGATTCCAATAAGTAGCTAAAAGGTCTACAAAAGGTAATTAATTTATTTATTAATTTTGTTTACATATTATGGCTGTACAAGAAGTCCATATTTGACCTACTGAACATGTTTTTGGATTAAGAGTCCATACACACTAATTCACTATACATACTCATTGACTTCCCTTCTTATTCCCTTTACTAGCCAAAATTTCCACAAAAATGTTTGACATGTTATGGCTGTACAGAAGTCCATATTTGACCTACTGAACATGTTTTTGGACTAAGAGTCCATACACACTAATTCACTATACATACTCATTGACTTCCATTCTGATTCCAATTAGTAGTTAAAAGGTCCACATTTTTTTATACATGTTTTGGCTTTACAGAAGTCCATATTTGACCTAAAGAACATGTTGTAGGCCTAATAGTCCTTAAACACTAATTTACTATACATACTCATTCACTTCCCTTCTTATTCCCTTTACTAGCCAACATTTCCACAAAAATGTTTGACATGTTATGGTTGAACAGAAGTCCATATTTGACCTACTAAACAAATTTTTGTCCCAAAGGTCAAAAAGTCACTCATTGACTTTCCTTCTTATTCCAATTAGTAGCTAAAAGGTCTACAAAAGGTTTAAATATTTTTTTTAAAATATATTTTGGCTCTACAGAAGTCCATATTTGACCTAATGAACAAATTTTTTGTCCCAAAGGTCAAAAAGTCACTCATTCCCTTTCCTTCTGATTCCAATAAGTAGCTAAAAGGTCTAAAAAAGGTTTAAATATTTTTTTTTTTTTTTTTTTTTTTTTACGTATTATGGCTGAACAAAGTCCATATTAGACCTACTGAACACATTATTGTCCCAAATGTCAAAAAGTCACTCATTGATTTCCCTTCTGGTTCCAATTAGTAGCTAAAAGGTCTACAAAAGGTTTAAAAAAACTTCTTTACATATTATGGCTGTACAGAAGCCCAAATTTGACCTACTGAACAAATGTTTGTCCCAAAGGTCAAAAAGTCACTGATTGACTTTCCTTCTGGTTCCAATTAGTAGCTAAAAGGTCTACAAAAGGTTTTAATGTGTTTTTTTTTATTTTTATTTTACATATTATGGCTGTACAGAAGTCCATATTTGACCTACTGAACACATTTTTGTCCCAAAGGTCAAAAAGTCACTCATTGATTTTCCTTCTGGTTCCAATAAGTAGCTAAAAGGTCTACAAAAGGTTTGATTTTTTTTTTTTTACATATTATGGCTGTACAAGAAGTCCATATTTGACCTACTGAACACATTTTTTCCCCAAAGGTCAAAAAGTTACTTATTTACTTTCCTTCTGGTTCCAATTAGTAGCTAAAAGGTATACAGAAGGTTAACATTTTTTTTTTTTTTTTTACATATTATGGCTTTACAGAAGTCCAAATTTGACCTACTGAACAAATTTTAATCCCAAAGGTCAAAAAGTCACTCATTGACTTCCCTTCTGGTTCCAATTAGTAGCTAAAACGTCTACAAAATGTTTAAAAAAAATTTATTTAAATTTTTTTTTTACATATTATGGCTGTACAATAAGTCCATATTTGACCTACTGAACAATTTTTTTCCCCAAAGGTCAAAAAGTCACTCATTGACTTTCCTTCTTGTTCCAATTATCAGCAAAAAGGTCTACAAAAGGTTTAAATATTTTTTTTATATATATTATGGCTGTACAGAAGTACATATTTGACCTACTGAACAAATTTTTGTCCCAAAGGTCAAAAAGTCACTCATTCCCTTTCCTTCTGATTCCAATAAGTAGCTAAAAGGTCTACAAAAGGTATAATTTTTTTTTTTTTTTTTTTTTTTTTTTTACATATTATGGCTGTACAAAGTCCATATTAGACCTACTGAACACATTTTTGTCCCAAATGTCAAAAAGTCACTCATTGATTTCCCTTCTGGTTCCAATTAGTAGCTAAAACGTCTACAAAATGTTTAAAAAAAATTTATTTAATTTTTTTTTTTTTTACATATTATGGCTGTACAATAAGTCCATATTTGACCTACTGAACAATTTTTTTTCCCAAAGGTCAAAAAGTCACTCATTGACTTTCCTTCTTGTTCCAATTAGTAGCAAAAAGGTCTACAAAAGGTTTAAATATTTTTTTTATATATATTATGGCTGTACAGAAGTACATATTTGACCTACTGAACAAATTTTTGTCCCAAAGGTCAAAAAGTCACTCATTGACTTCCCTTCTGGTTCCAATTAGTAGCTAAAACGTCTACAAAATGTTTAAAAAAAATTATATTTACATTTTTTTTTTACATATTATGGCTGTACAATAAGTCCATATTTGACCTACTGAACAATTTTTTTTCCCAAAGGTCAAAAAGTCACTCATTGACTTTCCTTCTTGTTCCAATTAGTAGCAAAAAGGTCTACAAAAGGTTTAAATATTTTTTTTATATATTATGGCTGTACAGAAGTACATATTTGACCTACTGAACAAATTTTTGTCCCAAAGGTCAAAAAGTCACTCATTCCCTTTCCTTCTGATTCCAATAAGTAGCTAAAAGGTCTACAAAAGGTATAATTTTTTTTTTTTACATATTATGGCTGTACAAAGTCCATTTAACTTACTGAACATATTTTTGGCCCTAGAGTCCTTGAACACTAACTTACTATACATACACACTCGTTGATTTCCCTTCTGAATCCAATTGCTAGCCAAAAGTTCCACAAAAAGGTTTTAATGTTTTTTTACTATTATTATTTTTTACATATTATGGCTGTACATAAGTCCATATTTGACCTACTGAAAATATTTTTGGCCCAGAGGTCAAAAAAGTCACTCATTGACTTCCCTTATGATTCCAATTTGTAGCTAAAAGATCCACAAAAGGTTTAATTTTTTTTTTTTTTTTTTTTTTTTACATATTATGGCTGTACAAGAAGTCCATATTTAACTTACTGAACATATTTTTGCCCAAGAGTCCTTGAACACTAACTTACTATACCTACACACTCTTGGACTTCCCTTCTGAATCCAATTGCTAGCCAAAAGTTCCACAAAAAAGTTTTAATTTCTTTATATTATTATTTTTTTTTACATGTTATGGCTGTACAGAAGTCCATATTTGACCTACTGAACAAATTTTTGTCCCAAAGGTCAAAAAGTCACTCATTGACTTCCCTTCTGTTTCCAATTAGTAGCTAAAACGTCTTCAAAATGTTTAAAAAAATTTATATTTACATTTTTATTTTACATATTATGGCTGTACAATAAGTCCATATTTGACCTACTGAACAATTTTTTTTCCCAAAGGTCAAAAAGTCACTCATTGACTTTCCTTCTTGTTCCAATTAGTAGCAAAAAGGTCTACAAAAGGTTTAAATATTTTTTTTATATATTATGGCTGTACAGAAGTACATATTTGACCTACTGAACAAAATTTTGTCCCAAAGGTCAAAAAGTCACTCATTCCCTTTCCTTCTGATTCCAATAAGTAGCTAAAAGGTCTACAAAAGGTATAATTTTTTTTTTTTACATATTATGGCTGTACAAAGTCCATTTAACTTACTGAACATATTTTTGGCCCTAGAGTCCTTGAACACTAACTTAATATACATACACACTCGTTGATTTCCCTTCTGAATCCAATTGCTAGCCAAAAGTTCCACAAAAAGGTTTTAATGTTTTTTTACTATTATTATTTTTTACATATAATGGCTGTACATAAGTCCATATTTGACCTACTGAAAATATTTTTGGCCCAGAGGTCAAAAAAGTCACTCATTGACTTCCCTTATGATTCCAATTTGTAGCTAAAAGATCCACAAAAGGTTTAATTTTTTTTTTTTTTTGTTTTTTTTTTTTTTTTTACATATTATGGCTGTACAAGAAGTCCATATTTAACTTACTGAACATATTTTTGCCCAAGAGTCCTTGAACACTAACTTACTATACCTACACACTCTTGGACTTCCCTTCTGAATCCAATTGCTAGCCAAAAGTTCCACAAAAAAGTTTTAATTTCTTTATATTATTATTTTTTTTTACATGTTATGGCTGTACAGAAGTCCATATTTGACCTACTGAACAAATTTTTGTCCCAAAGGTCAAAAAGTCACTCATTGACTTCCCTTCTGGTTCCAATTAGTAGCTAAAACGTCTACAAAATGTTTAAAAAAATTTTATTTAAATTTTTTTTTTACATATTATGGCTGTACAATAAGTCCATATTTGACCTACTGAACAATTTTTTTTCCCAAAGGTCAAAAAGTCACTCATTGACTTTCCTTCTTGTTCCAATTAGTAGCAAAAAGGTCTACAAAAGGTTTAAATATTTTTTTTATATATATTATGGCTGTACAGAAGTACATATTTGACCTACTGAACAAATTTTTGTCCCAAAGGTCAAAAAGTCACTCATTCCCTTTCCTTCTGATTCCAATAAGTAGCTAAAAGGTCTACAAAAGGTATAATTTTTTATGTATTTTTTTAAACATATTATGGCTGTACAAAGTCCATATTAGACCTACTGAACACATTTTTGTCCCAAATGTCAAAAAGTCACTCATTGATTTCCCTTCTGGTTCCAATAAGTAGCTAAAAGGTCTACAAAAGGTTTGTTTTTTTTTGTTGTTTTTTTTACATATTATGGCTGTACAAGAAGTCCATATTTGACCTACTGAACACATTTTTTTCCCAAAGGTCAAAAAGTTACTTATTTACTTTCCTTCTGGTTCCAATTAGTAGCTAAAAGGTATACAGAAGGGTTACATTTTTTTTTTTTTTTTTTTTACATATTATGGCTGTACAAAGTCCATTTAACTTACTGAACATATTTTTGGCCCTAGAGTCCTTGAACACTAACTTACTATACATACACACTCGTTGATTTCCCTTCTGAATCCAATTGCTAGCCAAAAGTTCCACAAAAAGGTTTTAATGTTTTTTTACTATTATTATTTTTTACATATTATGGCTGTACATAAGTCTATATTTGACCTACTGAAAATATTTTTGGCCCAAAGGTCAAAAAAGTCACTCATTGACTTCCCTTCTGATTCCAATTTGTAGCTAAAAGATCCACAAAAGGTTTATTTTTTTTTTTTTTATTTATTTATTTTTTTTTTACATATTATGGCTGTACAAGAAGTCCATATTTAACTTACTGAACATATTTTTGCCCAAGAGTCCTTGAACACTAACTTACTATACCTACACACTCTTGGACTTCCCTTCTGAATCCAATTGCTAGCCAAAAGTTCCACAAAAAAGTTTTAATTTCTTTATATTATTATTTTTTTTTACATGTTATGGCTGTACAGAAGTCCATATTTGACCTACTGAACAAATTTTTGTCCCAAAGGTCAAAAAGTCACTCATTGACTTCCCTTCTGGTTCCAATTAGTAGCTAAAACGTCTACAAAATGTTTAAAAAAAATTTATTAAATTTTTTTTTTTTACATATTATGGCTGTACAATAAGTCCATATTTGACCTACTGAACAATTTTTTTTCCCAAAGGTCAAAAAGTCACTCATTGACTTTCCTTCTTGTTCCAATTAGTAGCAAAAAGGTCTACAAAAGGTTTAAATATTTTTTTTATATATATTATGGCTGTACAGAAGTACATATTTGACCTACTGAACAAATTTTTGTCCCAAAGGTCAAAAAGTCACTCATTCCCTTTCCTTCTGATTACAATAAGTAGCTAAAAGGTCTACAAAAGGTATAATTTTTTTTTTTATTTTTTTTTTTTTTTTACATATTATGGCTGTACAAAGTCCATATTAGACCTACTGAACACATTTTTTTCCCAAATGTCAAAAAGTCACTCATTGATTTCCCTTCTGGTTCCAATAAGTAGCTAAAAGGTCTACAAAAGGTTTGATTTTTTTTTTTTTACATATTATGGCTGTACAAGAAGTCCATATTTGACCTACTGAACACATTTTTTTCCCAAAGGTCAAAAAGTTACTTATTTACTTTCCTTCTGGTTCCAATTAGTAGCTAAAAGGTATACAGAAGGTTTACATTTTTATTTTATTTTTTTATTTTACATATTATGGCTTTACAGAAGTCCAAATTTGACCTACTGAACAAATTTTAATCCCAAAGGTCAAAAAGTCACTCATTCACTTTCCTTCTGGTTCCAATTAGTAGCTAAAACGTCTACAAAATGTTTAAAAAAAATTTATTTAAATTTTTTTTTTACATATTATGGCTGTACAATAAGTCCATATTTGACCTACTGAACAATTTTTTTTTCCCAAAGGTCAAAAAGTCACTCATTGACTTTCCTTCTTGTTCCAATTAGTAGCAAAAAGGTCTACAAAAGGTTTAAATATTTTTTTTATATATATTATGGCTGTACAGAAGTACATATTTGACCTACTGAACAAATTTTTGTCCCAAAGGTCAAAAAGTCACTCATTCCCTTTCCTTCTGATTCCAATAAGTAGCTAAAAGGTCTACAAAAGGTATAATTTTTTTTTTTTTTTTTTTTTTTTTTTTTTTTTACATATTATGGCTGTACAAAGTCCATATTAGACCTACTGAACACATTTTTGTCCCAAATGTCAAAAAGTCACTCATTGATTTCCCTTCTGGTTCCAATAAGTAGCTAAAAGGTCTACAAAAGGTTTGATTTTTTTTTTTTTAACATATTATGGCTGTACAAGAAGTCCATATTTGACCTACTGAACACATTTTTTCCCCAAAGGTCAAAAAGTCACTCATTGACTTTCCTTCTTGTTCCAATTAGTAGCTAAAAGGTCTACAAAAGGTTTAAATATTTTTTTTTAAATATATTTTGGCTCTACAGAAGTCCATATTTGACCTACTGAACAAATTTTTTGTCCCAAAGGTCAAAAAGTCACTCATTCCCTTTCCTTCTGATTCCAATAAGTAGCTAAAAGGTCTACAAAAGGTTTAAATATTTTTTTTTTTTTATTTTTTTTTTTTTTTTTTTTTTTACGTATTATGGCTGTACAAAGTCCATATTAGACCTACTGAACACATTATTGTCCCAAATGTCAAAAAGTCACTCATTGATTTCCCTTCTGGTTCCAATTAGTAGCTAAAAGGTCTACAAAAGGTTTAAAAAAAACTTCTTTACATATTATGGCTGTACAGAAGCCCATATTTGACCTACTGAACAAATGTTTGTCCCAAAGGTCAAAAAGTCACTGATTGACTTTCCTTCTGGTTCCAATTAGTAGCTAAAAGGTCTACAAAAGGTTTTAATGTGTTTTTTATTTTTTTATTTTACATATTATGGCTGTACAGAAGTCCATATTTGACCTACTGAACACATTTTTGTCCCAAAGGTCAAAAAGTCACTCATTGAGTTTCCTTCTGGTTCCAATAAGTAGCTAAAAGGTCTACAAAAGGTTTTAATTTAAAAAAATTTTTTTAAATCTGAATCCAATTTTTTTTTTTTACATATTATGGCTGTACAAAGTCCATTTAACTTACTGAACATATTTTTGGCCCTAGAGTCCTTGAACACTAACTTACTATACATACACACTCGTTGATTTCCCTTCTGAATCCAATTGCTAGCCAAAAGTTCCACAAAAAGGTTTTAATGTTTTTTTACTATTATTATTTTTTACATATTATGGCTGTACATAAGTCCATATTTGACCTACTGAAAATATTTTTGGCCCAAAGGTCAAAAAAATCACTCATTGACTTCCCTTCTGATTCCAATTTGTAGCTAAAAGATCCACAAAAGGTTTAACTTATTTTTTTATTTTTATTTTTTTACATATTATGGCTGTACAAGAAGTCCATATTTAACTTACTGAACATATTTTTGCCCAAGAGTCCTTGAACACTAACTTACTATACCTACACACTCTTGGACTTCCCTTCTGAATCCAATTGCTAGCCAAAAGTTCCACAAAAAAGTTTTAATTTCTTTATATTATTATTTTTTTTTACATGTTATGGCTGTACAGAAGTCCATATTTGACCTACTGAACAAATTTTTGTCCCAAAGGTCAAAAAGTCACTCATTGACTTCCCTTCTGGTTCCAATTAGTAGCTAAAACGTCTACAAAATGTTTAAAAAAAATTTATTTAAATTTTTTTTTTTACATATTATGGCTGTACAATAAGTCCATATTTGACCTACTGAACAATTTTTTTTCCCAAAGGTCAAAAAGTCACTCATTGACTTTCCTTCTTGTTCCAATTAGTAGCAAAAAGGTCTACAAAAGGTTTAAATATTTTTTTTATATATATTATGGCTGTACAGAAGTACATATTTGACCTACTGAACAAATTTTTGTCCCAAAGGTCAAAAAGTCACTCATTCCCTTTCCTTCTGATTCCAATAAGTAGCTAAAAGGTCTACAAAAGGTATAATTTTTTATTTATTTTTTTAAACATATTATGGCTGTACAAAGTCCATATTAGACCTACTGAACACATTTTTGTCCCAAATGTCAAAAAGTCACTCATTGATTTCCCTTCTGGTTCCAATAAGTAGCTAAAAGGTCTACAAAAGGTTTGATTTTTTTTTTTTTTTTTTTTACATATTATGGCTGTACAAGAAGTCCATATTTGACCTACTGAACACATTTTTTTCCCAAAGGTCAAAAAGTTACTTATTTACTTTCCTTCTGGTTCCAATTAGTAGCTAAAAGGTATACAGAAGGTTTACATTTTTTTTTTTTTTTTTTTTACATATTATGGCTGTACAAAGTCCATTTAACTTACTGAACATATTTTTGGCCCTAGAGTCCTTGAACACTAACTTACTATACATACACACTCGTTGATTTCCCTTCTGAATCCAATTGCTAGCCAAAAGTTCCACAAAAAGGTTTTAATGTTTTTTTACTATTATTATTTTTTACATATTATGGCTGTACATAAGTCCATATTTGACCTACTGAAAATATTTTTGGCCCAAAGGTCAAAAAAGTCACTCATTGACTTCCCTTCTGATTCCAATTTGTAGCTAAAAGATCCACAAAAGGTTTAATTTTTTTTTTTTTTTTTTTTTTTTTTTTTACATATTATGGCTGTACAAGAAGTCCATATTTAACTTACTGAACATATTTTTGCCCAAGAGTCCTCGAACACTAACTTACTATACCTACACACTCTTGGACTTCCCTTCTGAATCCAATTGCTAGCCAAAAGTTCCACAAAAAAGTTTTAATTTCTTTATATTATTATTTTTTTTTACATGTTATGGCTGTACAGAAGTCCATATTTGACCTACTGAACAAATTTTTGTCCCAAAGGTCAAAAAGTCACTCATTGACTTCCCTTCTGGTTCCAATGAGTAGCTAAAACGTCTACAAAATGTTTAAAAAAAAATTATTAATTTTTTTTTTTTTACATATTATGGCTGTACAATAAGTCCATATTTGACCTACTGAACAATTTTTTTTCCCAAAGGTCAAAAAGTCACTCATTGACTTTCCTTCTTGTTCCAATTAGTAGCAAAAAGGTCTACAAAAGGTTTAAATATTTTTTTTATATATATTATGGCTGTACAGAAGTACATATTTGACCTACTGAACAAATTTTTGTCCCAAAGGTCAAAAAGTCACTCATTCCCTTTCCTTCTGATTACAATAAGTAGCTAAAAGGTCTACAAAAGGTATAATTTTTTTTTTTTTTTTTTTTTTTTTTTTACATATTATGGCTGTACAAAGTCCATATTAGACCTACTGAACACATTTTTGTCCCAAATGTCAAAAAGTCACTCATTGATTTCCCTTCTGGTTCCAATAAGTAGCTAAAAGGTCTACAAAAGGTTTGATTTTTTTTTTTTAACATATTATGGCTGTACAAGAAGTCCATATTTGACCTACTGAACACATTTTTTTCCCAAAGGTCAAAAAGTTACTTATTTACTTTCCTTCTGGTTCCAATTAGTAGCTAAAAGGTATACAGAAGGTTTACATTTTTATTTTATTTTTTTATTTTACATATTATGGCTTTACAGAAGTCCAAATTTGACCTACTGAACAAATTTTAATCCCAAAGGTCAAAAAGTCACTCATTCACTTTCCTTCTGGTTCCAATTAGTAGCTAAAACGTCTACAAAATGTTTAAAAAAAATTTATTTAAATTTTTTTTTTACATATTATGGCTGTACAATAAGTCCATATTTGACCTACTGAACAATTTTTTTTCCCAAAGGTCAAAAAGTCACTCATTGACTTTCCTTCTTGTTCCAATTAGTAGCAAAAAGGTCTACAAAAGGTTTAAATATTTTTTTTATATATATTATGGCTGTACAGAAGTACATATTTGACCTACTGAACAAATTTTTGTCCCAAAGGTCAAAAAGTCACTCATTCCCTTTCCTTCTGATTCCAATAAGTAGCTAAAAGGTCTACAAAAGGTATAATTTTTTTTTTTTTTTTTTTTTTTTTTTTTTTTACATATTATGGCTGTACAAAGTCCATATTAGACCTACTGAACACATTTTTGTCCCAAATGTCAAAAAGTCACTCATTGATTTCCCTTCTGGTTCCAATAAGTAGCTAAAAGGTCTACAAAAGGTTTGATTTTTTTTTTTTAACATATTATGGCTGTACAAGAAGTCCATATTTGACCTACTGAACACATTTTTTCCCCAAAGGTCAAAAAGTCACTCATTGACTTTCCTTCTTGTTCCAATTAGTAGCTAAAAGGTCTACAAAAGGTTTAAATATTTTTTTTTTAATATATTTTGGCTCTACAGAAGTCCATATTTGACCTACTGAACAAATTTTTTGTCCCAAAGGTCAAAAAGTCACTCATTCCCTTTCCTTCTGATTCCAATAAGTAGCTAAAAGGTCTACAAAAGGTTTAAATATTTTTTTTTTTTTTTTTTTTTTTTTTTTTTTTTTTTTTTTTACGTATTATGGCTGTACAAAGTCCATATTAGACCTACTGAACACATTATTGTCCCAAATGTCAAAAAGTCACTCATTGATTTCCCTTCTGGTTCCAATTAGTAGCTAAAAGGTCTACAAAAGGTTTAAAAAAAACTTCTTTACATATTATGGCTGTACAGAAGCCCATATTTGACCTACTGAACAAATGTTTGTCCCAAAGGTCAAAAAGTCACTGATTGACTTTCCTTCTGGTTCCAATTAGTAGCTAAAAGGTCTACAAAAGGTTTTAATGTGTTTTTTATTTTTTTTATTTTACATATTATGGCTGTACAGAAGTCCATATTTGACCTACTGAACACATTTTTGTCCCAAAGGTCAAAAAGTCACTCATTGAGTTTCCTTCTGGTTCCAATAAGTAGCTAAAAGGTCTACAAAAGGTTTTAATTTAAAAAAAATTTTTTAAATCTGAATCCAATTTTTTTTTTTTACATATTATGGCTGTACAAAGTCCATTTAACTTACTGAACATATTTTTGGCCCTAGAGTCCTTGAACACTAACTTACTATACATACACACTCGTTGATTTCCCTTCTGAATCCAATTGCTAGCCAAAAGTTCCACAAAAAGGTTTTAATGTTTTTTTACTATTATTATTTTTTACATATTATGGCTGTACATAAGTCCATATTTGACCTACTGAAAATATTTTTGGCCCAAAGGTCAAAAAAGTCACTCATTGACTTCCCTTCTGATTCCAATTTGTAGCTAAAAGATCCACAAAAGGTTTAACTTATTTTTTTATTTTTATTTTTTTACATATTATGGCTGTACAAGAAGTCCATATTTAACTTACTGAACATATTTTTGCCCAAGAGTCCTTGAACACTAACTTACTATACCTACACACTCTTGGACTTCCCTTCTGAATCCAATTGCTAGCCAAAAGTTCCACAAAAAAGTTTTAATTTCTTTATATTATTATTTTTTTTTACATGTTATGGCTGTACAGAAGTCCATATTTGACCTACTGAACAAATTTTTGTCCCAAAGCTCAAAAAGTCACTCATTGACTTCCCTTCTGGTTCCAATTAGTAGCTAAAACGTCTACAAAATGTTTAAAAAAAATTTATTTAAATTTTTTTTTTTTACATATTATGGCTGTACAATAAGTCCATATTTGACCTACTGAACAATTTTTTTTCCCAAAGGTCAAAAAGTCACTCATTGACTTTCCTTCTTGTTCCAATTAGTAGCAAAAAGGTCTACAAAAGGTTTAAATATTTTTTTTATATATATTATGGCTGTACAGAAGTACATATTTGACCTACTGAACAAATTTTTGTCCCAAAGGTCAAAAAGTCACTCATTCCCTTTCCTTCTGATTCCAATAAGTAGCTAAAAGGTCTACAAAAGGTATAATTTTTTATTTATTTTTTTAAACATATTATGGCTGTACAAAGTCCATATTAGACCTACTGAACACATTTTTGTCCCAAATGTCAAAAATCACTCATTGATTTCCCTTCTGGTTCCAATAAGTAGCTAAAAGGTCTACAAAAGGTTTGATTTTTTTTTTTTTTTTTTTACATATTATGGCTGTACAAGAAGTCCATATTTGACCTACTGAACACATTTTTTTCCCAAAGGTCAAAAAGTTACTTATTTACTTTCCTTCTGGTTCCAATTAGTAGCTAAAAGGTATACAGAAGGTTTACATTTTTTTTTTTTTTTTTTTTACATATTATGGCTGTACAAAGTCCATTTAACTTACTGAACATATTTTTGGCCCTAGAGTCCTTGAACACTAACTTACTATACATACACACTCGTTGATTTCCCTTCTGAATCCAATTGCTAGCCAAAAGTTCCACAAAAAGGTTTTAATGTTTTTTTACTATTATTATTTTTTACATATTATGGCTGTACATAAGTCCATATTTGACCTACTGAAAATATTTTTGGCCCAAAGGTCAAAAAAGTCACTCATTGACTTCCCTTCTGATTCCAATTTGTAGCTAAAAGATCCACAAAAGGTTTAATTTTTTTTTTTTTTTTTTTTTTTTTTTTACATATTATGGCTGTACAAGAAGTCCATATTTAACTTACTGAACATATTTTTGCCCAAGAGTCCTCGAACACTAACTTACTATACCTACACACTCTTGGACTTCCCTTCTGAATCCAATTGCTAGCCAAAAGTTCCACAAAAAAGTTTTAATTTCTTTATATTATTATTTTTTTTTACATGTTATGGCTGTACAGAAGTCCATATTTGACCTACTGAACAAATTTTTGTCCCAAAGGTCAAAAAGTCACTCATTGACTTCCCTTCTGGTTCCAATGAGTAGCTAAAACGTCTACAAAATGTTTAAAAAAAATTTATTAATTTTTTTTTTTTTACATATTATGGCTGTACAATAAGTCCATATTTGACCTACTGAACAATTTTTTTTCCCAAAGGTCAAAAAGTCACTCATTGACTTTCCTTCTTGTTCCAATTAGTAGCAAAAAGGTCTACAAAAGGTTTAAATATTTTTTTTATATATATTATGGCTGTACAGAAGTACATATTTGACCTACTGAACAAATTTTTGTCCCAAAGGTCAAAAAGTCACTCATTCCCTTTCCTTCTGATTACAATAAGTAGCTAAAAGGTCTACAAAAGGTATAATTTTTTTTTTTTTTTTTTTTTTTTTTTTACATATTATGGCTGTACAAAGTCCATATTAGACCTACTGAACACATTTTTGTCCCAAATGTCAAAAAGTCACTCATTGATTTCCCTTCTGGTTCCAATAAGTAGCTAAAAGGTCTACAAAAGGTTTGATTTTTTTTTTAACATATTATGGCTGTACAAGAAGTCCATATTTGACCTACTGAACACATTTTTTTCCCAAAGGTCAAAAAGTTACTTATTTACTTTCCTTCTGGTTCCAATTAGTAGCTAAAAGGTATACAGAAGGTTTACATTTTTATTTTATTTTTTTATTTTACATATTATGGCTTTACAGAAGTCCAAATTTGACCTACTGAACAAATTTTAATCCCAAAGGTCAAAAAGTCACTCATTCACTTTCCTTCTGGTTCCAATTAGTAGCTAAAACGTCTACAAAATGTTTAAAAAAAATTTATTTAAATTTTTTTTTTACATATTATGGCTGTACAATAAGTCCATATTTGACCTACTGAACAATTTTTTTTCCCAAAGGTCAAAAAGTCACTCATTGACTTTCCTTCTTGTTCCAATTAGTAGCAAAAAGGTCTACAAAAGGTTTAAATATTTTTTTTATATATATTATGGCTGTACAGAAGTACATATTTGACCTACTGAACAAATTTTTGTCCCAAAGGTCAAAAAGTCACTCATTCCCTTTCCTTCTGATTCCAATAAGTAGCTAAAAGGTCTACAAAAGGTATAATTTTTTTTTTTTTTTTTTTTTTTTTTACATATTATGGCTGTACAAAGTCCATATTAGACCTACTGAACACATTTTTGTCCCAAATGTCAAAAAGTCACTCATTGATTTCCCTTCTGGTTCCAATAAGTAGCTAAAAGGTCTACAAAAGGTTTGATTTTTTTTTTTTTAACATATTATGGCTGTACAAGAAGTCCATATTTGACCTACTGAACACATTTTTTCCCCAAAGGTCAAAAAGTCACTCATTGACTTTCCTTCTTGTTCCAATTAGTAGCTAAAAGGTCTACAAAAGGTTTAAATATTTTTTTTTAAATATATTTTGGCTCTACAGAAGTCCATATTTGACCTACTGAACAAATTTTTTGTCCCAAAGGTCAAAAAGTCACTCATTCCCTTTCCTTCTGATTCCAATAAGTAGCTAAAAGGTCTACAAAAGGTTTAAATATTTTTTTTTTTTTTTTTTTTTTTACGTATTATGGCTGTACAAAGTCCATATTAGACCTACTGAACACATTATTGTCCCAAATGTCAAAAAGTCACTCATTGATTTCCCTTCTGGTTCCAATTAGTAGCTAAAAGGTCTACAAAAGGTTTAAAAAAAACTTCTTTACATATTATGGCTGTACAGAAGCCCATATTTGACCTACTGAACAAATGTTTGTCCCAAAGGTCAAAAAGTCACTGATTGACTTTCCTTCTGGTTCCAATTAGTAGCTAAAAGGTCTACAAAAGGTTTTAATGTGTTTTTTTTTATTTTTATTTTACATATTATGGCTGTACAGAAGTCCATATTTGACCTACTGAACACATTTTTGTCCCAAAGGTCAAAAAGTCACTCATTGAGTTTCCTTCTGGTTCCAATAAGTAGCTAAAAGGTCTACAAAAGGTTTTAATTTAAAAAAAATTTTTTAAATCTGAATCCAATTTTTTTTTTTTACATATTATGGCTGTACAAAGTCCATTTAACTTACTGAACATATTTTTGGCCCTAGAGTCCTTGAACACTAACTTACTATACATACACACTCGTTGATTTCCCTTCTGAATCCAATTGCTAGCCAAAAGTTCCACAAAAAGGTTTTAATGTTTTTTTACTATTATTATTTTTTACATATTATGGCTGTACATAAGTCCATATTTGACCTACTGAAAATATTTTTGGCCCAAAGGTCAAAAAAGTCACTCATTGACTTCCCTTCTGATTCCAATTTGTAGCTAAAAGATCCACAAAAGGTTTAACTTATTTTTTTATTTTTTATTTTTTTACATATTATGGCTGTACAAGAAGTCCATATTTAACTTACTGAACATATTTTTGCCCAAGAGTCCTTGAACACTAACTTACTATACCTACACACTCTTGGACTTCCCTTCTGAATCCAATTGCTAGCCAAAAGTTCCACAAAAAAGTTTTAATTTCTTTATATTATTATTTTTTTTACATGTTATGGCTGTACAGAAGTCCATATTTGACCTACTGAACAAATTTTTGTCCCAAAGGTCAAAAAGTCACTCATTGACTTCCCTTCTGGTTCCAATTAGTAGCTAAAACGTCTACAAAATGTTTAAAAAAAATTTATTTAAAATTTTTTTTTTTACATATTATGGCTGTACAATAAGTCCATATTTGACCTACTGAACAATTTTTTTTCCCAAAGGTCAAAAAGTCACTCATTGACTTTCCTTCTTGTTCCAATTAGTAGCAAAAAGGTCTACAAAAGGTTTAAATATTTTTTTTATATATATTATGGCTGTACAGAAGTACATATTTGACCTACTGAACAAATTTTTGTCCCAAAGGTCAAAAAGTCACTCATTCCCTTTCCTTCTGATTCCAATAAGTAGCTAAAAGGTCTACAAAAGGTATAATTTTTTTTTTTTTTTTTTTTTTTTTTTTTTTTTTTAAACATATTATGGCTGTACAAAGTCCATATTAGACCTACTGAACACATTTTTGTCCCAAATGTCAAAAAGTCACTCATTGATTTCCCTTCTGGTTCCAATAAGTAGCTAAAAGGTCTACAAAAGGTTTGATTTTTTTTTTTTTTTTTTACATATTATGGCTGTACAAGAAGTCCATATTTGACCTACTGAACACATTTTTATCCCAAAGGTCAAAAAGTTACTTATTTACTTTCCTTCTGGTTCCAATTAGTAGCTAAAAGGTATACAGAAGGTTTACATTTTTATTTTATTTTTTTATTTTACATATTATGGCTTTACAGAAGTCCAAATTTGACCTACTGAACAAATTTTAATCTCAAAGGTCAAAAAGTCACTCATTCACTTTCCTTCTGGTTCCAATTAGTAGCTAAAACGTCTACAAAATGTTTAAAAAAAATTTATTTAAATTTTTTTTTTTACATATTATGGCTGTACAATAAGTCCATATTTGACCTACTGAACAATTTTTTTTCCCAAAGGTCAAAAAGTCACTCATTGACTTTCCTTCTTGTTCCAATTAGTAGCAAAAAGGTCTACAAAAGGTTTAAATATTTTTTTTATATATATTATGGCTGTACAGAAGTACATATTTGACCTACTGAACAAATTTTTGTCCCAAAGGTCAAAAAGTCACTCATTCCCTTTCCTTCTGATTCCAATAAGTAGCTAAAAGGTCTACAAAAGGTATAATTTTTTTTTTTTTTTTTTTTTTTTTTTTTTTTACATATTATGGCTGTACAAAGTCCATATTAGACCTACTGAACACATTTTTGTCCCAAATGTCAAAAAGTCACTCATTGATTTCCCTTCTTGTTCCAATAAGTAGCTAAAAGGTCTACAAAAGGTTTGATTTTTTTTTTTTTTACATATTATGGCTGTACAAGAAGTCCATATTTGACCTACTGAACACATTTTTTCCCCAAAGGTCAAAAAGTCACTCATTGACTTTCCTTCTTGTTCCAATTAGTAGCTAAAAGGTCTACAAAAGGTTTAAATATTTTTTTTTAAATATATTTTGGCTCTACAGAAGTCCATATTTGACCTACTGAACAAATTTTTTGTCCCAAAGGTCAAAAAGTCACTCATTCCCTTTCCTTCTGATTCCAATAAGTAGCTAAAAGGTCTACAAAAGGTTTAAATATTTTTTTTTTTTTTTTTTTTTTTTACGTATTATGGCTGTACAAAGTCCATATTAGACCTACTGAACACATTATTGTCCCAAATGTCAAAAAGTCACTCATTGATTTCCCTTCTGGTTCCAATTAGTAGCTAAAAGGTCTACAAAAGGTTTAAAAAAAACTTCTTTACATATTATGGCTGTACAGAAGCCCATATTTGACCTACTGAACAAATGTTTGTCCCAAAGGTCAAAAAGTCACTGATTGACTTTCCTTCTGGTTCCAATTAGTAGCTAAAAGGTCTACAAAAGGTTTTAATGTGTTTTTTTTTATTTTTATTTTACATATTATGGCTGTACAGAAGTCCATATTTGACCTACTGAACACATTTTTGTCCCAAAGGTCAAAAAGTCACTCATTGAGTTTCCTTCTGGTTCCAATAAGTAGCTAAAAGGTCTACAAAAGGTTTTAATTTAAAAATTTTTTTTTAAATCTGAATCCAATTTTTTTTTTTTACATATTATGGCTGTACAAAGTCCATTTAACTTACTGAACATATTTTTGGCCCTAGAGTCCTTGAACACTAACTTACTATACATACACACTCGTTGATTTCCCTTCTGAATCCAATTGCTAGCCAAAAGTTCCACAAAAAGGTTTTAATGTTTTTTTACTATTATTATTTTTTACATATTATGGCTGTACATAAGTCCATATTTGACCTACTGAAAATATTTTTGGCCCAAAGGTCAAAAAAGTCACTCATTGACTTCCCTTCTGATTCCAATTTGTAGCTAAAAGATCCACAAAAGGTTTAACTTATTTTTTTATTTTTATTTTTTTACATATTATGGCTGTACAAGAAGTCCATATTTAACTTACTGAACATATTTTTGCCCAAGAGTCCTTGAACACTAACTTACTATACCTACACACTCTTGGACTTCCCTTCTGAATCCAATTGCTAGCCAAAAGTTCCACAAAAAAGTTTTAATTTCTTTATATTATTATTTTTTTTTACATGTTATGGCTGTACAGAAGTCCATATTTGACCTACTGAACAAATTTTTGTCCCAAAGGTCAAAAAGTCACTCATTGACTTCCCTTCTGGTTCCAATTAGTAGCTAAAACGTCTTCAAAATGTTTAAAAAAATTTATATTTACATTTTTTTTTTTTACATATTATGGCTGTACAATAAGTCCATATTTGACCTACTGAACAATTTTTTTTCCCAAAGGTCAAAAAGTCACTCATTGACTTTCCTTCTTGTTCCAATTAGTAGCAAAAAGGTCTACAAAAGGTTTAAATATTTTTTTTATATATTATGGCTGTACAGAAGTACATATTTGACCTACTGAACAAATTTTTGTCCCAAAGGTCAAAAAGTCACTTATTCCCTTTCCTTCTGATTCCAATAAGTAGCTAAAAGGTCTACAAAAGGTATAATTATTTTTTTTTACATATTATGGCTGTACAAAGTCCATTTAACTTACTGAACATATTTTTGGCCCTAGAGTCCTTGAACACTAACTTAATATACATACACACTCGTTGATTTCCCTTCTGAATCCAATTGCTAGCCAAAAGTTCCACAAAAAGGTTTTAATGTTTTTTTACTATTATTATTTTTTACATATAATGGCTGTACATAAGTCCATATTTGACCTACTGAAAATATTTTTGGCCCAGAGGTCAAAAAAGTCACTCATTGACTTCCCTTATGATTCCAATTTGTAGCTAAAAGATCCACAAAAGGTTTAATTTTTTTTTGTTGTTTTTTTTTTGTTTTTTTACATATTATGGCTGTACAAGAAGTCCATATTTAACTTACTGAACATATTTTTGCCCAAGAGTCCTTGAACACTAACTTACTATACCTACACACTCTTGGACTTCCCTTCTGAATCCAATTGCTAGCCAAAAGTTCCACAAAAAAGTTTTAATTTCTTTATATTATTATTTTTTTTTACATGTTATGGCTGTACAGAAGTCCATATTTGACCTACTGAACAAATTTTTGTCCCAAAGGTCAAAAAGTCACTCATTGACTTCCCTTCTGGTTCCAATTAGTAGCTAAAACGTCTACAAAATGTTTAAAAAAATTTTATTTAATTTTTTTTTTTACATATTATGGCTGTACAATAAGTCCATATTTGACCTACTGAACAATTTTTTTTCCCAAAGGTCAAAAAGTCACTCATTGACTTTCCTTCTTGTTCCAATTAGTAGCAAAAAGGTCTACAAAAGGTTTAAATATTTTTTTTATATATATTATGGCTGTACAGAAGTACATATTTGACCTACTGAACAAATTTTTGTCCCAAAGGTCAAAAAGTCACTCATTCCCTTTCCTTCTGATTCCAATAAGTAGCTAAAAGGTCTACAAAAGGTATAATTTTTTATTTATTTTTTTAAACATATTATGGCTGTACAAAGTCCATATTAGACCTACTGAACACATTTTTGTCCCAAATGTCAAAAAGTCACTCATTGATTTCCCTTCTGGTTCCAATAAGTAGCTAAAAGGTCTACAAAAGGTTTGAATTTTTTTTTTTTTTTTTTACATATTATGGCTGTACAAGAAGTCCATATTTGACCTACTGAACACATTTTTTTCCCAAAGGTCAAAAAGTTACTTATTTACTTTCCTTCTGGTTCCAATTAGTAGCTAAAAGGTATACAGAAGGTTTACATTTTTTTTTTTTTTTTTTTTTACATATTATGGCTGTACAAAGTCCATTTAACTTACTGAACATATTTTTGGCCCTAGAGTCCTTGAACACTAACTTACTATACATACACACTCGTTGATTTCCCTTCTGAATCCAATTGCTAGCCAAAAGTTCTACAAAAAGGTTTTAATGTTTTTTTACTATTATTATTTTTTACATATTATGGCTGTACATAAGTCCATATTTGACCTACTGAAAATATTTTTGGCCCAAAGGTCAAAAAAGTCACTCATTGACTTCCCTTCTGATTCCAATTTGTAGCTAAAAGATCCACAAAAGGTTTAATTTTTTTTTTTTTTTTTTTTTTTTTTTTTATACATATTATGGCTGTACAAGAAGTCCATATTTAACTTACTGAACATATTTTTGCCCAAGAGTCCTCGAACACTAACTTACTATACCTACACACTCTTGGACTTCCCTTCTGAATCCAATTGCTAGCCAAAAGTTCCACAAAAAAGTTTTAATTTCTTTATATTATTATTTTTTTTTACATGTTATGGCTGTACAGAAGTCCATATTTGACCTACTGAACAAATTTTTGTCCCAAAGGTCAAAAAGTCACTCATTGACTTCCCTTCTGGTTCCAATTAGTAGCTAAAACGTCTACAAAATGTTTAAAAAAAATTTATTAAATTTTTTTTTTTTTACATATTATGGCTGTACAATAAGTCCATATTTGACCTACTGAACAATTTTTTTTCCCAAAGGTCAAAAAGTCACTCATTGACTTTCCTTCTTGTTCCAATTAGTAGCAAAAAGGTCTACAAAAGGTTTAAATATTTTTTTTATATATATTATGGCTGTACAGAAGTACATATTTGACCTACTGAACAAATTTTTGTCCCAAAGGTCAAAAAGTCACTCATTCCCTTTCCTTCTGATTACAATAAGTAGCTAAAAGGTCTACAAAAGGTATAATTTTTTTTTTTTTTTTTTTTTTTTTTTTACATATTATGGCTGTACAAAGTCCATATTAGACCTACTGAACACATTTTTGTCCCAAATGTCAAAAAGTCACTCATTGATTTCCCTTCTGGTTCCAATAAGTAGCTAAAAGGTCTACAAAAGGTTTGATTTTTTTTTTTTAACATATTATGGCTGTACAAGAAGTCCATATTTGACCTACTGAACACATTTTTTTCCCAAAGGTCAAAAAGTTACTTATTTACTTTCCTTCTGGTTCCAATTAGTAGCTAAAAGGTATACAGAAGGTTTACATTTTTATTTTATTTTTTTATTTTACATATTATGGCTTTACAGAAGTCCAAATTTGACCTACTGAACAAATTTTAATCCCAAAGGTCAAAAAGTCACTCATTCACTTTCCTTCTGGTTCCAATTAGTAGCTAAAACGTCTACAAAATGTTTAAAAAAAAATTATTTAAATTTTTTTTTTACATATTATGGCTGTACAATAAGTCCATATTTGACCTACTGAACAATTTTTTTTCCCAAAGGTCAAAAAGTCACTCATTGACTTTCCTTCTTGTTCCAATTAGTAGCAAAAAGGTCTACAAAAGGTTTAAATATTTTTTTTATATATATTATGGCTGTACAGAAGTACATATTTGACCTACTGAACAAATTTTTGTCCCAAAGGTCAAAAAGTCACTCATTCCCTTTCCTTCTGATTCCAATAAGTAGCTAAAAGGTCTACAAAAGGTTTGATTTTTTTTTTTTTTACATATTATGGCTGTACAAGAAGTCCATATTTGACCTACTGAACACATTTTTTCCCCAAAGGTCAAAAAGTCACTCATTGACTTTCCTTCTTGTTCCAATTAGTAGCTAAAAGGTCTACAAAAGGTTTAAATATTTTTTTTTAAATATATTTTGGCTCTACAGAAGTCCATATTTGACCTACTGAACAAATTTTTTGTCCCAAAGGTCAAAAAGTCACTCATTCCCTTTCCTTCTGATTCCAATAAGTAGCTAAAAGGTCTACAAAAGGTTTAAATATTTTTTTTTTTTTTTTTTTTTTTTACGTATTATGGCTGTACAAAGTCCATATTAGACCTACTGAACACATTATTGTCCCAAATGTCAAAAAGTCACTCATTGATTTCCCTTCTGGTTCCAATTAGTAGCTAAAAGGTCTACAAAAGGTTTAAAAAAAACTTCTTTACATATTATGGCTGTACAGAAGCCCATATTTGACCTACTGAACAAATGTTTGTCCCAAAGGTCAAAAAGTCACTGATTGACTTTCCTTCTGGTTCCAATTAGTAGCTAAAAGGTCTACAAAAGGTTTTAATGTGTTTTTTTTTATTTTTATTTTACATATTATGGCTGTACAGAAGTCCATATTTGACCTACTGAACACATTTTTGTCCCAAAGGTCAAAAAGTCACTCATTGAGTTTCCTTCTGGTTCCAATAAGTAGCTAAAAGGTCTACAAAAGGTTTTAATTTAAAAAAAAATTTTTAAATCTGAATCCAATTTTTTTTTTTTTACATATTATGGCTGTACAAAGTCCATTTAACTTACTGAACATATTTTTGGCCCTAGAGTCCTTGAACACTAACTTACTATACATACACACTCGTTGATTTCCCTTCTGAATCCAATTGCTAGCCAAAAGTTCCACAAAAAGGTTTTAATGTTTTTTTACTATTATTATTTTTTACATATTATGGCTGTACATAAGTCCATATTTGACCTACTGAAAATATTTTTGGCCCAAAGGTCAAAAAAGTCACTCATTGACTTCCCTTCTGATTCCAATTTGTAGCTAAAAGATCCACAAAAGGTTTAACTTATTTTTTTATTTTTTATTTTTTTACATATTATGGCTGTACAAGAAGTCCATATTTAACTTACTGAACATATTTTTGCCCAAGAGTCCTTGAACACTAACTTACTATACCTACACACTCTTGGACTTCCCTTCTGAATCCAATTGCTAGCCAAAAGTTCCACAAAAAAGTTTTAATTTCTTTATATTATTATTTTTTTTTACATGTTATGGCTGTACAGAAGTCCATATTTGACCTACTGAACAAATTTTTGTCCCAAAGGTCAAAAAGTCACTCATTGACTTCCCTTCTGGTTCCAATTAGTAGCTAAAACGTCTACAAAATGTTTAAAAAAAATTTATGTAATTTTTTTTTTTTTACATATTATGGCTGTACAATAAGTCCATATTTGACCTACTGAACAATTTTTTTTCCCAAAGGTCAAAAAGTCACTCATTGACTTTCCTTCTTGTTCCAATTAGTAGCAAAAAGGTCTACAAAAGGTTTAAATATTTTTTTTATATATATTATGGCTGTACAGAAGTACATATTTGACCTACTGAACAAATTTTTGTCCCAAAGGTCAAAAAGTCACTCATTCCCTTTCCTTCTGATTCCAATAAGTAGCTAAAAGGTCTACAAAAGGTATAATTTTTTTTTTTTTTTTTTTTTTTACATATTATGGCTGTACAAAGTCCATATTAGACCTACTGAACACATTTTTGTCCCAAATGTCAAAAAGTCACTCATTGATTTCCCTTCTGGTTCCAATAAGTAGCTAAAAGGTCTACAAAAGGTTTGATTTTTTTTTTTTTTTTTTTACATATTATGGCTGTACAAGAAGTCCATATTTGACCTACTGAACACATTTTTTTCCCAAAGGTCAAAAAGTTACTTATTTACTTTCCTTCTGGTTCCAATTAGTAGCTAAAAGGTATACAGAAGGTTTAAATTTTTTTTTTTTTTTTTTTTACATATTATGGCTGTACAAAGTCCATTTAACTTACTGAACATATTTTTGGCCCTAGAGTCCTTGAACACTAACTTACTATACATACACACTCGTTGATTTCCCTTCTGAATCCAATTGCTAGCCAAAAGTTCCACAAAAAGGTTTTAATGTTTTTTTACTATTATTATTTTTTACATATTATGGCTGTACATAAGTCCATATTTGACCTACTGAAAATATTTTTGGCCCAAAGGTCAAAAAAGTCACTCATTGACTTCCCTTCTGATTCCAATTTGTAGCTAAAAGATCCACAAAAGGTTTAATTTTTTTTTTTTTTTTTTTTTTTTTTTTTACATATTATGGCTGTACAAGAAGTCCATATTTAACTTACTGAACATATTTTTGCCCAAGAGTCCTTGAACACTAACTTACTATACCTACACACTCTTGGACGTCCCTTCTGAATCCAATTGCTAGCCAAAAGTTCCACAAAAAAGTTTTAATTTCTTTATATTATTATTTTTTTTTACATGTTATGGCTGTACAGAAGTCCATATTTGACCTACTGAACAAATTTTTGTCCCAAAGGTCAAAAAGTCACTCATTGACTTCCCTTCTGGTTCCAATTAGTAGCTAAAACGTCTACAAAATGTTTAAAAAAATTTTATTAAAATTTTTTTTTTTACATATTATGGCTGTACAATAAGTCCATATTTGACCTACTGAACAATTTTTTTTCCCAAAGGTCAAAAAGTCACTCATTGACTTTCCTTCTTGTTCCAATTAGTAGCAAAAAGGTCTACAAAAGGTTTAAATATTTTTTTTATATATATTATGGCTGTACAGAAGTACATATTTGACCTACTGAACAAATTTTTGTCCCAAAGGTCAAAAAGTCACTCATTCCCTTTCCTTCTGATTACAATAAGTAGCTAAAAGGTCTACAAAAGGTATAATTTTTTTTTTTTTTTTTTTACATATTATGGCTGTACAAAGTCCATATTAGACCTACTGAACACATTTTTGTCCCAAATGTCAAAAAGTCACTCATTGATTTCCCTTCTGGTTCCAATTAGTAGCTAAAAGGTCTACAAAAGGTTTGATTTTTTTTTTAAACATATTATGGCTGTACAAGAAGTCCATATTTGACCTACTGAACACATTTTTTTCCCAAAGGTCAAAAAGTTACTTATTTACTTTCCTTCTGGTTCCAATTAGTAGCTAAAAGGTATACAGAAGGTTTACATTTTTATTTTATTTTATTTTTTTACATATTATGGCTTTACAGAAGTCCAAATTTGACCTACTGAACAAATTTTAATCCCAAAGGTCAAAAAGTCACTCATTCACTTTCCTTCTGGTTCCAATTAGTAGCTAAAACGTCTACAAAATGTTTAAAAAAAATTTATTTAAATTTTTTTTTTACATATTATGGCTGTACAATAAGTCCATATTTGACCTACTGAACAATTTTTTTTCCCAAAGGTCAAAAAGTCACTCATTGACTTTCCTTCTTGTTCCAATTAGTAGCAAAAAGGTCTACAAAAGGTTTAAATATTTTTTTTATATATATTATGGCTGTACAGAAGTACATATTTGACCTACTGAACAAATTTTTGTCCCAAAGGTCAAAAAGTCACTCATTCCCTTTCCTTCTGATTCCAATAAGTAGCTAAAAGGTCTACAAAAGGTATTATTTTTTTTTTTTTTTTTTTTTTTCATATTATGGCTGTACAAAGTCCATATTAGACCTACTGAACACATTTTTGTCCCAAATGTCAAAAAGTCACTCATTGATTTCCCTTCTGGTTCCAATAAGTAGCTAAAAGGTCTACAAAAGGTTTGATTTTTTTTTTTAACATATTATGGCTGTACAAGAAGTCCATATTTGACCTACTGAACACATTTTTTTCCCAAAGGTCAAAAAGTTACTTATTTACTTTCCTTCTGGTTCCAATTAGTAGCTAAAAGGTATACAGAAGGTTTACATTTTTTTTTTTTTTTTTTTTTTTTTTTTACATATTATGGCTGTACAAAGTCCATTTAACTTACTGAACATATTTTTGGCCCTAGAGTCCTTGAACACTAACTTACTATACATACACACTCGTTGATTTCCCTTCTGAATCCAATTGCTAGCCAAAAGTTCCACAAAAAGGTTTTAATGTTTTTTTACTATTATTATTTTTTACATATTATGGCTGTACATAAGTCCATATTTGACCTACTGAAAATATTTTTGGCCCAAAGGTCAAAAAAGTCACTCATTGACTTCCCTTCTGATTCCAATTTGTAGCTAAAAGATCCACAAAAGGTTTAATTTTTTTTTTTTTTTTTTTTTTTTTTTTACATATTATGGCTGTACAAGAAGTCCATATTTAACTTACTGAACATATTTTTGCCCAAGAGTCCTTGAACACTAACTTACTATACCTACACACTCTTGGACGTCCCTTCTGAATCCAATTGCTAGCCAAAAGTTCCACAAAAAAGTTTTAATTTCTTTATATTATTATTTTTTTTTACATGTTATGGCTGTACAGAAGTCCATATTTGACCTACTGAACAAATTTTTGTCCCAAAGGTCAAAAAGTCACTCATTGACTTCCCTTCTGGTTCCAATTAGTAGCTAAAACGTCTACAAAATGTTTAAAAAAAATTTATTAAAATTTTTTTTTTTACATATTATGGCTGTACAGAAGTCCATATTTGACCTACTGAACACATTTTTGTCCCAAAGGTCAAAAAGTCACTCATTGAGTTTCCTTCTGGTTCCAATAAGTAGCTAAAAGGTCTACAAAAGGTTTTAATTTAAAAAATTTTTTTTAAATCTGAATCCAATTTTTTTTTTTACATATTATGGCTGTACAAAGTCCATTTAACTTACTGAACATATTTTTGGCCCTAGAGTCCTTGAACACTAACTTACTATACATACACACTCGTTGATTTCCCTTCTGAATCCAATTGCTAGCCAAAAGTTCCACAAAAAGGTTTTAATGTTTTTTTACTATTATTATTTTTTACATATTATGGCTGTACATAAGTCCATATTTGACCTACTGAAAATATTTTTGGCCCAAAGGTCAAAAAAGTCACTCATTGACTTCCCTTCTGATTCCAATTTGTAGCTAAAAGATCCACAAAAGGTTTAACTTATTTTTTTATTTTTTATTTTTTTACATATTATGGCTGTACAAGAAGTCCATATTTAACTTACTGAACATATTTTTGCCCAAGAGTCCTTGAACACTAACTTACTATACCTACACACTCTTGGACTTCCCTTCTGAATCCAATTGCTAGCCAAAAGTTCCACAAAAAAGTTTTAATTTCTTTATATTATTATTTTTTTTTACATGTTATGGCTGTACAGAAGTCCATATTTGACCTACTGAACAAATTTTTGTCCCAAAGGTCAAAAAGTCACTCATTGACTTCCCTTCTGGTTCCAATTAGTAGCTAAAACGTCTACAAAATGTTTAAAAAAAATTTATTTAATTTTTTTTTTTTTACATATTATGGCTGTACAATAAGTCCATATTTGACCTACTGAACAATTTTTTTTCCCAAAGGTCAAAAAGTCACTCATTGACTTTCCTTCTTGTTCCAATTAGTAGCAAAAAGGTCTACAAAAGGTTTAAATATTTTTTTTATATATATTATGGCTGTACAGAAGTACATATTTGACCTACTGAACAAATTTTTGTCCCAAAGGTCAAAAAGTCACTCATTCCCTTTCCTTCTGATTCCAATAAGTAGCTAAAAGGTCTACAAAAGGTATAATTTTTTTTTTTTTTTTTTTTTTTTACATATTATGGCTGTACAAAGTCCATATTAGACCTACTGAACACATTTTTGTCCCAAATGTCAAAAAGTCACTCATTGATTTCCCTTCTGGTTCCAATAAGTAGCTAAAAGGTCTACAAAAGGTTTGATTTTTTTTTTTTTTTTTTTTACATATTATGGCTGTACAAGAAGTCCATATTTGACCTACTGAACACATTTTTTTCCCAAAGGTCAAAAAGTTACTTATTTACTTTCCTTCTGGTTCCAATTAGTAGCTAAAAGGTATACAGAAGGTTTACATTTTTTTTTTTTTTTTTTTTACATATTATGGCTGTACAAAGTCCATTTAACTTACTGAACATATTTTTGGCCCTAGAGTCCTTGAACACTAACTTACTATACATACACACTCGTTGATTTCCCTTCTGAATCCAATTGCTAGCCAAAAGTTCCACAAAAAGGTTTTAATGTTTTTTTACTATTATTATTTTTTACATATTATGGCTGTACATAAGTCCATATTTGACCTACTGAAAATATTTTTGGCCCAAAGGTCAAAAAAGTCACTCATTGACTTCCCTTCTGATTCCAATTTGTAGCTAAAAGATCCACAAAAGGTTTAATTTTTTTTTTTTTTTTTTTTTTTTTTTTTATACATATTATGGCTGTACAAGAAGTCCATATTTAACTTACTGAACATATTTTTGCCCAAGAGTCCTTGAACACTAACTTACTATACCTACACACTCTTGGACGTCCCTTCTGAATCCAATTGCTAGCCAAAAGTTCCACAAAAAAGTTTTAATTTCTTTATATTATTATTTTTTTTTACATGTTATGGCTGTACAGAAGTCCATATTTGACCTACTGAACAAATTTTTGTCCCAAAGGTCAAAAAGTCACTCATTGACTTCCCTTCTGGTTCCAATTAGTAGCTAAAACGTCTACAAAATGTTTAAAAAAATTTTATTAAAAATTTTTTTTTTACATATTATGGCTGTACAATAAGTCCATATTTGACCTACTGAAAAATTTTTTTTCCCAAAGGTCAAAAAGTCACTCATTGACTTTCCTTCTTGTTCCAATTAGTAGCAAAAAGGTCTACAAAAGGTTTAAATATTTTTTTTATATATATTATGGCTGTACAGAAGTACATATTTGACCTACTGAACAAATTTTTGTCCCAAAGGTCAAAAAGTCACTCATTCCCTTTCCTTCTGATTACAATAAGTAGCTAAAAGGTCTACAAAAGGTATAATTTTTTTTTTTTTTTTTTTACATATTATGGCTGTACAAAGTCCATATTAGACCTACTGAACACATTTTTGTCCCAAATGTCAAAAAGTCACTCATTGATTTCCCTTCTGGTTCCAATTAGTAGCTAAAAGGTCTACAAAAGGTTTGATTTTTTTTTTAAACATATTATGGCTGTACAAGAAGTCCATATTTGACCTACTGAACACATTTTTTTCCCAAAGGTCAAAAAGTTACTTATTTACTTTCCTTCTGGTTCCAATTAGTAGCTAAAAGGTATACAGAAGGTTTACATTTTTATTTTATTTTATTTTTTTTACATATTATGGCTTTACAGAAGTCCAAATTTGACCTACTGAACAAATTTTAATCCCAAAGGTCAAAAAGTCACTCATTCACTTTCCTTCTGGTTCCAATTAGTAGCTAAAACGTCTACAAAATGTTTAAAAAAATTTTATTTAAAATTTTTTTTTACATATTATGGCTGTACAATAAGTCCATATTTGACCTACTGAACAATTTTTTTTCCCAAAGGTCAAAAAGTCACTCATTGACTTTCCTTCTTGTTCCAATTAGTAGCAAAAAGGTCTACAAAAGGTTTAAATATTTTTTTTATATATATTATGGCTGTACAGAAGTACATATTTGACCTACTGAACAAATTTTTGTCCCAAAGGTCAAAAAGTTACTTATTTACTTTCCTTCTGGTTCCAATTAGTAGCTAAAAGGTATACAGAAGGTTTACATTTTTTTTTTTTTTTTTTTTTTTTTTACATATTATGGCTGTACAAAGTCCATTTAACTTACTGAACATATTTTTGGCCCTAGAGTCCTTGAACACTAACTTACTATACATACACACTCGTTGATTTCCCTTCTGAATCCAATTGCTAGCCAAAAGTTCCACAAAAAGGTTTTAATGTTTTTTTACTATTATTATTTTTTACATATTATGGCTGTACATAAGTCCATATTTGACCTACTGAAAATATTTTTGGCCCAAAGGTCAAAAAAGTCACTCATTGACTTCCCTTCTGATTCCAATTTGTAGCTAAAAGATCCACAAAAGGTTTAATTTTTTTTTTTTTTTTTTTTTTTTTTTTTTTTACAAATTATGGCTGTACAAGAAGTCCATATTTAACTTACTGAACATATTTTTGCCCAAGAGTCCTTGAACACTAACTTACTATACCTACACACTCTTGGACTTCCCTTCTGAATCCAATTGCTAGCCAAAAGTTCCACAAAAAGGTTTTAATTTCTTTATATTATTTTTTTTTTTTTACATGTTATGGCTGTACAGAAGTCCATATTTGACCGACTGAACAAATTTTTGTCCCAAAGGTCAAAAAGTCACTCATTGACTTCCCTTCTGGTTCCAATTAGTAGCTAAAACGTCTACAAAAGGTTTTAATTTTTTTTTTTTTTTTACATATTATGGCTGTACAATAAGTCCATATCTGACCTACTGAACATTTTTTTTCCCCAAAGGTCAAAAAGTCACTCATTGACTTTCCTTCTTGCTCCAATTAGTAGCTAAAAGGTCTACAAAAGGTTTAAATATTTTTTTATATATATTGTGGCTGTACAGAAGTCCATATTTGACCTACTGAACAAATTTTTGTCCCAAAGGTCAAAAAGTCACTCATTCCCTTTCCTTCTGATTCCAATAAGTAGCTAAAAGGTCTACAAAAGGTAATTCATTTATTTATTAATTTTGTTTACATATTATGGCTGTACAAGAAGTCCATATTTGACCTACTGAACATGTTTTTGGATTAAGAGTCCATACACACTAATTCACTATACATACTCATTGACTTCCCTTCTTATTCCCTTTACTAGCCAAAATTTCCACAAAAATGTTTGACATGTTATGGCTGTACAGAAGTCCATATTTGACCTACTGAACATGTTTTTGGACTAAGAGTCCATACACACTAATTCACTATACATACTCATTGACTTCCATTCTGATTCCAAATAGTAGTTAAAAGGTCCACATTTTTTTATACATGTTTTGGCTTTACAGAAGTCCATATTTGACCTAAAGAACGTCTCGGTTACGGATGTAACCCTCGTTCCCTGAGGAGGGAACGGAGACGTAACGTTAGTGACTAACGAATGGGGGTTTCGCTTAGAAGCCTATCAACTTCGAGTTTTGAGAAAACGCCCAATGGCGTGCCAATGACATGGGGCATGCGGAATTTGCATACGTAGCTCCGCCTCACTGCGTGAGTATATAAGGAAGTACGAGGCAATATCGCATTATGTTACCTGCTTGAGGAGCCAAGGCTGAACTCCTGCGTTCCAGGTAGCACAGCTCGAAGTGGCAAGGGGACGTTACGTCTCCGTTCCCTCCTCAGGGAACGAGGGTTACATCCGTAACCGAGACGTTCCCTTTCGTTCAGTCACTACGACGTAACGTTAGTGACTAACGAATGGGGGTCCCAATATAATCCCGCCACTCAGCTGTCTTCCAGTGCCCTGCGTAAGTGTGAGTACCCTGTCGTAAGACTAGTACGGACGAAGGACTCCCACTTAACACAGGAATACCAAGGTACACTGGGAAGCATATCCCAGTGAGGGAATGCCAAAGATGCCTACCCGTGGGGAGGACTTAAGAGACACATATGACCCGGAGAGGGTTGCATATGGAAGATCTCTAGGGTACCAGCCGAAGATGGATTTTTAACCCTAGGGGTGGCGGGGACACGCCAAGGGAAGAAACCCGCTCACTGCGGAGACTTACGGTGAAATACACATGTGGGGGTCGCCGGAGGGAACCATGCACATGGGGCACCTGGCCGGACATGAGGGTCTGGGCTCGAAAGGGCAGACAGAACTGATGTCGGCGTCGACAGTGCTGGAGGAGCTCAGGGCTCTCGGGGAGCTCACCTGAGGAAATATCGCACGTATCCAGTCCGTGGAGTGGAGTGGCGAGCAAGCGAAGACACCTGAGCCTGGCCCATCACCGGCCCCTCGGGGGGGCGAGTACATAGTCGGACACTGGCTCCACTCGGAGATTGTAGAATCTGGCGAATGTGTTGGGTGTCACCCAGCCTGCAGCTCTGCAGATGTCTGCTAGCGAGGCGCCATGCGCTAGAGCCCAAGAGGAGGCCACACTCCGGGTGGAGTGTGCCCTCACACCAAGGGGACATGGTCGGCCTTGCTGCTGGTAAGCCAAAGCAATGGTGTCCACTATCCAGTGAGACAGCCTTTGCTTTGAGAGAGCACTTCCCTTCCGCTCTCCACCATAACAGACAAAGAGCTGGTCTGAGGTCCTGAAACACTGCGTCATGTCTATGTAGGCGCGAAGGGCGCGTACTGGACAGAGCAATGCCAAGGCTGGGTCTGCCTCCTCCAAAGGCAGCGCTTGCAGGTTCACCACCTGGTCCTTAAACGGAGTGGTGGGAACCTTGGGCACATATCCAAGCCGGGGTCTCAGGATCACGTGAGAGTTAGCCGGCCCGAATTCCAGGCACGCTTCGTCAACCGAAAATGCCTGCAGGTCCCCGACCCTCTTGACTGAGGCCAATGCGGTCAGCAGAGCCGTCTTCAGAGACAGAAACTTAATATCAACCGACCGCAAAGGCTCAAAGGGAGGTCTCTGCAGAGCAGTTAACACTACTGCGAGGTCCCAAGAGGGTACGAGAGGAGAGCGAGGAGGATTCAGTCTCCTAGCTCCCCTCAGGAACCTGATGACCAGGTCGTGCTGACTTACCTTTTTGTTCTCCAAGAGATCGTGGTGGGCAGATATTGCGGCCACATATACCTTGAGGGTGGAGGGAGACAGCCTTCGCTCCAGCCCCTCTTGGAGAAACTCAAGCACGGACCCGATCGGGCATTTCCAGGGGTCTTCTTGGCGGGAAGAGCACCAGGTGACGAAGAGGTTCCACTTCAACGCATAGGCATGCCGAGTGGACTCTGCCCTAGCGGAAGTGATGGTGGCGACCACCGTAGGTGGTAGGCCACTCAAACCTGCTGGGTCCCGTCTAGGAGCCACACGTGGAGGCTCCAAAGGTCAGGACGCGGGTGCCAATGGGTGCCCCGTCTCTGAGTAAGGAGGTCCGGTCTCAGAGGAATAGGCCAGGGAGGGGCTGTCGCAAGGAGAATGAGTTCGGGGAACCAGGTCCGGCCGTGCCAGTACGGGGCGACCAAAAGGACCTGCTCCTTGTCCTCCCTGATCTTGCACAGAAGCTGTGCGAGTAGGCTCACTGGGGGGAACGCATATTTGCGTAGGCCCCGCGGCCAGCTGTGCGCCAGTGCATCCATGCCGAGCGTGCCCTCGGTCAGGGAATAATACAGGCTGCAGTGGGAAGAGTCGTGGGAGGCAAACAGGTCTACCTGTGCGTCGCCGAACTGTTCCCAAATCAGCTGAACCGTCCGGGGATGGAGTGTCCATTCTCCCGGGAGAGGCTGAAACCGCGAGAGCTCGTCGGCTGCGTGGTTCAGGACTCCCGGAATATGGACAGCACGAAGGGACCTCAGGCGCTTCTGACTCCATAGGATGAGATGGCGGGCGAGTTGAGACATGCGGCGGGAGCATAGACCGCCCTGGTGGTTGATGTACGCTACTACGGCCGTGTTGTCTGTCCGGACAAGCACATGTTGGCCCTTCAGCAACACTCGGAAGCGGTGCAGGGCGAACCGTACTGCCAGCAACTCGAGGCAATTGACATGCAGGAGGCGCTGGGGTCCTGTCCAGGAGCCCGCGGCTGCTTGTCCATTGCACATGGCACCCCAGCCCGTGGCAGAGGCATCCGTCGATACGACAACATGCCTGGAAACTCGTTCTAAGGGCACACCGGCCCGTAGAAAGCTGAGGTTCGACCACGGGGTGAGTGTCTGTAAGCAGGCCCGAGTCACTTGGACCCGGAGCGTGCCAGACTGCCATGCCCATCTCGGGACTCGATCGCGAAGCCAGTGCTGAAGCGGTCTCATATGAAGCAATCCGAGCAGCGTTACCGCGGCTGCAGATGCCATATGCCCCAGGAGCCTCTGAAATAGTTTCAGTGGAACCGCATTCTTGCTCTCGATTTGTCGGAGGCAAGTCAGCAGAGACTGCGCGCGCTCGCTCGAAAGCTGCGCGTACATGGCGACCGAGTCGATCTCCATACCGAGAAAAGAGATCCTCTGCACGGGGCAAAGTTTGCTCTTCTCCCAGTTGACCCGAAGGCCCAGACGGGTTAAGTGGTTGAGAACCAGATCTCTGTGTCCGCAAACCTGCTCTCGAGAGTGGCCTAGTATGAGCCAGTCGTCGAGGTAGTTCAGGATGCGGACCCCGTGCTGCCAAAGGGGCGCAAGGGCTGCCTCGGCGATCTTCGTGAAGACGCGAGGGGACAGAGATAACCCGAATGGGAGAACTGCGTACTGGTATGCCCGCCCCTCGAAAGCAAACCGTAGGAACGGTCTGTGTCGAGGAAGGATGGAGACATGGAAGTAGGCGTCCTTCAGGTCAATCGCTGCAAACCAATCGTACGGACGAACGCATTCGAAAAGGCGTTTCGCAGTCAACATCTTGAACGGAAGCCGGTGAAGGGATCGGTTCAAGATGCGAAGGTCCAGGATTGGCCGTAACCCACCGGTTTTCTTGGGTACAATGAAGTAGGGGCTGTAGAACCCCGACCTCATTTCGGCTGGAGGGACAGGCTCGATCGCACCCTTCGCCAGTAGAGTGGCAATCTCCGCACGCATGACGGGGGCATGGGCCCCGGTCATGGTATAGCGGACTCCCCTGTAACGGGGAGGAGCCTGCGCGAACTGAATCGCGTAGCCGAGCCTGATGGTCCGGGCAACCCAGCGGGACAGCCCCGGAAGCTGAAGCCAGGCTTCCAGAGACTGCACCAACGGGGTCATACGGACGACAGACGTACCCTGGGTGGGGCAGCGAGGCAGCGTTACCGGCGCGGACAGGGGAGGCTGTTGGGCGTCCCCGGGTCGGAGCATGGTTAACGGCTGCGCCCTGACAGAGGAGACCAGGGAAGGACTCGCGTTCCACTGGGGTCTGCTCTGCCAGGGGGCTGGCGACAGAGAGGGACGAGAGTGGCGAGACCCGAGGGTGGCGCGCACTGCCGTCACCGATCTCTGGGGGCTCAGGGATGGGGTTGTCAGTTCTTTCTTTAACCACATTAGGACAACTGAACAAAAGATTCTCCCCCGGCCCTCCACCGGGGGAAGGAGCGGCCCTGCCGCCGTCTCCTGGAAAGAACTGCCCATCCCTGAGCCGTCCGCATCAGGAGCGCCGCTTAGCCTGGCGTTTCTTCGCGGGCTGCGGGGCTGGAGCGGACTGGGACGCCTTCCTGCGGCTGCCTCTGCGCGGCCCGGGTGGAGGCTGCTGCTTGGGTGGCGCAGGAAGCCGCGGGAGGGCGTCCTCGGCGGCGAGCAGGCTGAGGCACCTGCGCGGGCGGTGGGGTGGAGGCAGCAGCTGACCGCCGGGGCAGGATGTATTTTATTGCCTCAGTCTGCTTCTGAGCGGCCGAGAACTGTTGGGCGAAGCTCTCGACCGCTCCGCCGAATAGCCCATCCTGCGATATGGGGGCGTTGAGGAAACGTGTTCGCTCAGCGTCGCGCATATCAGACAGGTTGAGCCATAGGTGTCTCTCCTGGACCACATTTGTGGACATCACCTGACCCAGGGAGCGTGCGGTCACCTTCGTCGCCCGGAGAGCGAGGTCGGTGGCGGCACGCAACTCATTGCTGAGTCCTGGATCAGCCCCTCTCTCGTGCATATCACACAGCAACTTGGCTTGGTAAGCCTGAAGAGTTGCCATGGTATGCAAAGAAGCGGCGGCCTGCCCCGCAGCTCTATAGGACTTCGCCACCAGGGATGACGAAAACCTACAGGCTTTGGAGGGGTGCTTTGGGTCACCACGCCAGGACGAAGCGCTCTGAGGACACAGTTGCATCGCAACAGAACGTTCGACTGGGGGGACCCCAGTGTACCCATGAGCCGCGGCTCCATCAAGAGAGGTGAAGGCGGAAGAGGCCGCCAAACGTTCACGGGAAGACAACGGGGCCTTCCAGGAACGCGCGACCTCTTCATGCACCTCGGGGAAGAAAGGTATTGGAGGAGCGGCCGGACGGGTGTCCGAACGCGCCGCCCCCAAAAACCAATCATCCAACCGCGAACGCTCGGGCTGAGGCGGAGGGTTCCACTCCAGTCCAAGCGCTGCGGCGGCCCGAGATAGCATGGCTGTCAACTCTGGGTCCAACTCGGGCAATGCTGGCGCACCCGAAGGTGGCAGCACAGCCGAATCATCATCCTCAGATGACTCCAGCCCACCTTGTGATGCGGCGATAGACATCACTTCCTCTTCCGCCGCGCCAAACGCCACAGTCGAGACAGCAGGAGCCGGCCCCGATGTAGACGCCTGAGCGCGGACCGGGTCAAGTGCCTGAGAGGGGGGTGTGGGCCGAGGAACTAGCGTCGGAGCTTTGTTCCACACCGTCACCCTCAGATCACCCTGGTCACCAGCCAAAGTGCCGCCTCCAGAGGAGACCGCAGATTGGGGGGTGGTGGAGGGGACTCTCGTTCCGGCATCAGCACGGAACTCACGGAGTCTCGATCGAAGCACTGAGATGGCCAGGTTCCCGCAGAGGGAACATGAATCATCCACGAGCGCTGCCTGAGCGTGCTGAAAGCCCAAACACGTCACACAGCGCTCGTGCCCGTCAAAAGAAAAAAGCGATCTACCGCACCCAGAAGTGCACGGACGAAACATCCTGAAAAGGACGTGTCACGTGCAAGCTCTTTTATGAGAGGAAACTTTGCAGCCGATGCCGAAGCTCCCAGGGAAACACACACCAGCTGGATGCAGACCACTGCACAGATCAGCAGGCAGGAAGTATGCGATCACTGGAACGCGCCGTCACACCAACACCGACTGGAAAGCTGCTCGTCTCGAAGAAGCTGACAGAGTCTCAGAAGGCTGTAGGAGTGAAGAGGTAGGTACTCTTGGCTCCGAAAGCAGAAACATAATGCAATATTGCCTCGTACTTCCTTATATACTCACGCAGTGAGGCGGAGCTACGTATGCAAATTCCGCATGCCCCATGGCATTGGCACGCCATTGGGCGTTTTCTCAAAACTCGAAGTTGATAGGCTTCTAAGCGAAACCCCCATTCGTTAGTCATTAACGTTACGTCGTAGTGACTGAACGAAAGGGAACATGTTTTAGGCCTAATAGTCCTTAAACACTAATTTACTATACATACTCATTCACTTCCCTTCTTATTCCCTTTACTAGCCAACATTTCCACAAAAATGTTTGACATGTTATGGTTGTACAGAAGTCCATATTTGACCTACTGAACAAATTTTTGTCCCAAAGGTCAAAAAGTCACTCATTGACTTTCCTTCTTGTTCCAATTAGTAGCTAAAAGGTCTACAAAAGGTTTAAATATTTTTTTTTAAATATATTTTGGCTGTACAGAAGTCCTTATTTGACCTACTGAACAAATTTTTTGTCCAAAAGGTCAAAAAGTCACTCATTCCCTTTCCTTCTGATTCCAATAAGTAGCTAAAAGGTCTACAAAAGGTTTAAAAAAAATTTTTTTTTTTTTTTACGTATTATGGCTGAACAAAGTCCATATTAGACCTACTGAACACATTATTGTCCCAAATGTCAAAAAGTCACTCATTGATTTCCCTTCTGGTTCCAATTAGTAGCTAAAAGGTCTACAAAAGGTTTAAAAAAAAATTCTTTACATATTATGGCTGTACAGAAGCCCATATTTGACCTACTGAACAAATTTTTGTCCCAAAGGTCAAAAAGTCACTCATTGACTTTCCTTCTGGTTCCAATTAGTAGCTAAAAGGTCTACAAAAGGTTTTAATGTGTTTTTTTTAATTTTTATTTTACATATTATGGCTGTACAGAAGTCCATATTTGACCGACTGAACATATTTTTGTCTCAAAGGTCAAAAAGTCACTCATTGACTTCCCTTCTGTTTCCAATAAGTAGCTTACAGGTCTAAAAAAGGTTTACATTTTTTTTTTTTTTGCTGTACAAAGTCTATATTTGACCTACTGAACAAATTTTTGTCCCAAAGGTCAAAAAGTCACTCATTGACTTCCCTTCTGGTTCCAATTAGTAGCTAAAACGTCTACAAAAGGTTTTAATTAAAAAAAAATTTTTTAAATCTGAATCCAATTTTTTTTTTTACATATTATGGCTGTACAAAGTCCATTTAACTTACTGAACATATTTTTGGCCCTAGAGTCCTTGAACACTAACTTACTATACATACACACTCGTTGATTTCCCTTCTGAATCCAATTGCTAGCCAAAAGTTCCACAAAAAGGTTTTAATGTTTTTTTACTATTATTATTTTTTACATATTATGGCTGTACATAAGTCCATATTTGACCTACTGAAAATATTTTTGGCCCAAAGGTCAAAAAAGTCACTCATTGACTTCCCTTCTGATTCCAATTTGTAGCTAAAAGATCCACAAAAGGTTTAATTTTTTTTTTTATTTTTTTTTTTTTACATATTATGGCTGTACAAGAAGTCCGTATTTAACTTACTGAACATATTTTTGCCCAAGAGTCCTTGAACACTAACTTACTATACCTACACACTCTTGGACTTCCCTTCTGAATCCAATTGCTAGCCAAAAGTTCCACAAAAAGGTTTTAATTTCATTATATTATTATTTTTTTTTACATGTTATGGCTGTACAGAAGTCCATATTTGACCTACTGAACAAATTTTTGTCCCAAAGGTCAAAAAGTCACTCATTGACTTCCCTTCTGGTTCCAATTAGTAGCTAAAACGTCTACAAAATGTTTAAAAAAAAATTATTTAATTTATTTTTTTACATATTATGGCTGTACAATAAGTCCATATTTGACCTACTGAACAATTTTTTTTCCCAAAGGTCAAAAAGTCACTCATTGACTTTCCTTCTTGTTCCAATTATTAGCAAAAAGGTCTACAAAAGGTTTAAATATTTTTTTTATATATATTATGGCTGTACAGAAGTACATATTTGACCTACTGAACAAATTTTTGTCCCAAAGGTCAAAAAGTCACTCATTCCCTTTCCTTCTGATTCCAATAAGTAGCTAAAAGGTCTACAAAAGGTATAATTTTTTATTTTTTATTTTTTTTTACATATTATGGCTGTACAAAGTCCATATTAGACCTACTGAACACATTTTTGTCCCAAATGTCAAAAAGTCACTCATTGATTTCCCTTCTGGTTCCAATAAGTAGCTTAAAGGTCTACAAAAGGTTTGATTTTTTTTTTTTTTTTTAAATATTATGTCTGTACAAGAAGTCCATATTTGACCTACTGAACAAATTTTTGTCCCAAAGGTCAAAAAGTCACTCATTGACTTCCCTTCTGGTTCCAATTAGTAGCTAAAACGTCTACAAAAGGTTTTAATTTTTTTTTTTTTTTTTTACATATTATGGCTGTACAATAAGTCCATATTTGACCTACTGAACAATTTTTTTTCCCAAAGGTCAAAAAGTCACTCATTGACTTTCCTTCTTGTTCCAATTAGTAGCTAAAAGGTCTACAAAAGGTTTAAATATATATATATATATATATTTTTAATATATTATGGCTGTACAGAAGTCCATATTTGACCTACTGAACAAATTTTTGTCCCAAAGGTCAAAAAGTCACTCATTCCCTTTCCTTCTGATTCCAATAAGTAGCTAAAAGGTCTACAAAAGGTAATGTATTTTTTTTATTTATTTTTTTACATATTATGGCTGTACAAGAAGTCCATATTTGACCTACTGAACATGTTTTTGGATTAAGAGTCCATACACACTAATTCACTATACATACTCATTGACTTCCCTTCTTATTCCCTTTACTAGCCAAAATTTCCACAAAAATGTTTGACATGTTATGGCTGTACAGAAGTCCATATTTGACCTACTGAACATGTTTTTGGACTAAGAGTCCATACACACTAATTCACTATACATACTCATTGACTTCCATTCTGATTCCAATTAGTAGTTAAAAGGTCCACATTTTTTATACATGTTTTGGCTTTACAGAAGTCCATATTTGACCTAAAGAACATGTTTTAGGCCTAATAGTCCTTGAACACTAATTTACTATACATACTCATTCACTTCCCTTCTTATTCCCTTTACTAGCCAACATTTCCACAAAAATGTTTGACATGTTATGGTTGTACAGAAGTCCATATTTGACCTACTGAACATATTTTTGTCCCAAATGTCAAAAAGTCACTCATTGATTTCCCTTCTGGTTCCAATTAGTAGCTGAAAGGTCTACAAAAGGTTTGATTTTTTTTTTTTTGTACATATTATGGCTGTACAAAGTCCATATTAGACCTACTGAACATATTTTTGTCCCAAATGTCAAAAAGTCACTCATTGATTTCCCTTCTGGTTCCAATTAGTAGCTAAAAGGTCTACAAAAGGTTTGATTTTTTTTTTTTTTTTACATATTATGGCTGTACAAGAAGTCCATATTTGACCTACTGAACAATTTTTTTTCCCAAAGGTCAAAAAGTAACTTATTTACTTTCCTTCTGGTTCCAATTAGTAGCTAAAAGGTATACAGAAGGTTTACTTTTTTTTTTTTTTTTTTTTTTTTTTTTTTTTTTACATATTATGGCTTTACAGAAGTCCAAATTTGACCTACTGAACAAATTTTTATCCCAAAGGTCAAAAAGTCACTCATTCACTTTCCTTCTGGTTCCAATAAGTAGCTAAAAGGTCTACAAAAGGTTTTAATTTTTTTTTTAATATTTTTTTTTTTTACATATTATGGCTGTACAGAAGTCCATATTTGACCGACTGAACAAATTTTTGTCCCAAAGGTCAAAAAGTCACTCATTGACTTCCCTTCTGGTTCCAATTAGTAGCTAAAACGTCTACAAAAGGTTTTAATTTAAAAAAAATGTTTTAAATCTGAATCCAATTTTTTTTTTTTTACATATTATCGCTGTACAAAGTCCATTTAACTTACTGAACATATTTTTGGCCCAAAGGTCAAAAAAGTCACTCATTGACTTCCCATCTGATTCCAATATGTAGCTAAAAGGTCCACAAAAGGTTTCATTTTTTTTTTTTTTTTTTTTTTTACATATTATGGCTGTACAAGAAGTCCATATTTAACTTACTGAACATACTTTGGCCCAAGAGTCCTTGAACACTAACTTACTATACATACACACTCTTTGACTTCCCTTCTGAATCCAATTGCTAGCCAAAAGTTCCACAAAAAGGTTTTAATTTCTTTATATTATTATTATTTTTTTTATACATGTTATGGCTGTACAGAAGTCCATATTTGACCTACTGAACAAATTTTTGTCCCAAAGGTCAAAAAGTCACTCATTCCCTTTCCTTCTGAATCCAATAAGTAGCTAAAAGGTCTACAAAAGGTTTAATTTTTTTTTTACATATTATGGCTGTACAAAGTCCATATTAGACCTACTGAACACATTTTTGTCCCAAATGTCAAAAAGTCACTCATTGATTTCCCTTCTGGTTCCAATTAGTAGCTAAAAGGTCTACAAAAGGTTTAAAAAACAATATTCTTTACATATTATGGCTGTACAGAAGCCCATATTTGACCTACTGAACAAATTTTTGTCCCAAAGGTCAAAAAGTCACTCATTGACTTTCCTTCTGGTTCCAATTAGTAGCTAAAAGGTCTACAAAAGGTTTTATTGTGTGTTTTTTTAATTTTTGTTTAATTTTTTTTTTTATACATATTATGGCTGTACAGAAGTCCATATTTGACCTACTGAACACATTTTTGTCCCAAAGGTCAAAAAGTCACTCATTGAGTTTCCTTCTGGTTCCAATACATGGATTTCTCGGCGACGTCATCACTGCTTGCGCACGCACCCGAGAGGCAGAAAGAAGAAACCTCTTGTGTTGTAGGTTAGTAGCTAGCTAGTAGGTTCTGTAAGTCAAAATGCCAAGGAGTTGCTGCGTGGTTAATTGTACCAACAGAGCCAGTGCTGGGTGCCTGATGTTTAACATACCTAGGGGGAAGCATGCGTTTGCCAAAAAATTATTTTTGTTATTGCAGGTACATTTTGATAGGTAGACGTACCCTGCCATGCATTTGCAGTTAGCTGTGAGGATGTACCCAAGGGCCTTGTGGACATACACCCAGGCATCATAAGGCTTGGCTTTAATCCCTTGCCTTTGACTAGGGAGCACACCTGACCTCAACACGCAAAAATCCGGTGCAGTATCAAAGTATTTAACAAGCTGCACATGACCGCACGTAGTTGTATGCATGCATTGAGGGATTTGTACGCTCTGTTTCTCTAGTATACACACTTGGTGTCTGAATTAGATAATTGTATATATCAGGCCATTCAATTGCTGGCCATTTTTTGTCATCCACAATCCACAGATCGTCATGTATAGCGTAAGGATCTGGCAAGATCTCACCATTGCTGAGAGTAAGTTTTTTTATATATATAATCGGCACGGACGGAGGTAATAAGGCTTCCCACGTAATCCATTGTCAAATATTTTATTTACAGTTTAGTATTTTGTGTATATATGTGCAGTCATGAAATGTGGCAGGTCGTAAAGTAACGTAAACAAGCTTAACGTAAATAAAAACAAATTCGCGCTGTCCAGTAGATGCGGCTAGTACATTACTAGCCCAACATGATCATTCATACATGTATCACAGCAACACTGCAAAATTAAAGACAGACAAACAGATCCAACTAAAATCACGTTTTATTGAGTCAGCAGTTATATACAAACAATAAGGAAAGCTTAAATACTTAAGGTTGTTGCAGTAGCGGACCAGCTCAGCGATCTGTCTTTCTGCCTCCAGGATGCGCACGCACCCTGTAATGTTTGTAAACAGGAAACGTCTCGGTTACGTATGTAACCCTCGTTCCCTGAAGGAGGGAACGGAGACGTACGTCGGAACTGACCGACGAATTGGGATCTGATCTCAGAGACCAATCTACTTCGAGTGTATTAAAAACGAGCCAATGGAGATTGGCATGCGATCCACGCATTCCACGCACCGCCCCGCAGCGCGGGTATAAATAAGGAAGTGGAATGCTTGATCATTGCCTTTTTCTGCTGAGGAGCCGAACTAGTGACTCGGCCCCCTAGCGGAAGCACAGCACCTGGCGACGGGACGTACGTCTCCGTTCCCTCCTTCAGGGAACGAGGGTTACATACGTAACCGAGACGTTCCCTTTCAGTCGGTCACGTTCGACGTACGTCGGAACTGACCGACGAATTGGGATCCCTACCAAAACGCCAGGGCGCTGGCCCTTCCAGCGTCCTGCTTGAGCGCACTGGACCGTCTTAGATGGTACGGAAGTCAGGGCTCCAAGCAGGGAGGTCAGTCACTGCTGTTTCTGCAAGACCCACTCAGTGTGACTATTGGATAACGCTGGGAAAGCGTGCCCGTCTCGGGAGATGGTACGCTGCGGAGCCACGTCCTTCAGTAGAAGGCTAGGTGGCAGAATACACATAAGGACTAACCTGGCAGGGTAGTGCAACATATGGCAGTCTCTGGGGTGGTTCCAGCCTGGTCCCAGGGGGGAAAGAACACGCCCAGAGACGACAGAGCGGGCTCTGTCAAGGGAAAGACACGGGGCTAGCCGAGTAGGGTAGCTGGTACCGTGGAAGAATACACATATGGGGTAGCCGTGAGGGGACCGCTACATATGGAACCCAGCCTACACACACGTTTCACAAGCATACGGGTGCAGGCCTGGCGTCAGACGGCCGCAACGTCTGGCACCGCAGGGGTGACGGAGGAGCTCGACAGGGTTAGCCGTTTCCGGGGAACACAACTGGAGAAAATAGACGCACGTATCCGGCCCAGAGGGCGGGAGTGGCGTGGCAAGCCGACACTTAGAACGGGCACTTAGCGCTACTGGCCACTGGGGGCGAGGATGCGGGAAGATACCGGCTCTACACGGAGGCTATAGAATCTAGCGAACGTGTTAGGTGTCGCCCAGCCCGCAGCTCTACATATATCTGTCAGCGAGGCGCCTTGAGCCAGCGCCCAGGAAGAAGCAACACTCCTTGTTGAGTGTGCTCGCAACCCGAACGGGCAAGGCACGTCTTGGGACTGGTAAGCCAAGACGATAGCATCCACTATCCAGTGGGCTAACCTCTGCTTGGAGACAGCCTTTCCCTTCTGCTGGCCTCCGTAACAGACAAAGAGTTGCTCTGAGATCCGAAAGCTTTGAGTCCGGTCGACGTAAGCGCGAAGAGCGCGGACGGGACATAACAAAGCCTGGGCTGGGTCTGCCTCCTCCGAGGGCAGCGCTTGCAGGTTCACTACCTGGTCCCGGAAGGGAGTGGTAGGAACCTTGGGCACGTATCCAGGCCGGGGTCTCAGGACAACGTGAGAGTTGGCCGGCCTGAATTCTAGGCACGATTCGTTGACCGAAAGTGCATGCAGGTCCCCTACCCTCTTGATGGAGGCCAATGCCGTCAGAAGCACTGTCTTCATTGACAGGATTTTAAGCTCCACAGACTGCAAAGGCTCAAAGGGAGGGCTCTGAAGTGCTCTGAGCACTAGAGCTAAGTCCCAAGAGGGTAACGAGTTTGGACGAGGAGGATTTAGCCTCCTCGCACCTCTGAGGAACCTGACGATTAAGTCGTGCTTTCCTATGTACTTACCTTCGACTGCGTCGTGATACGCCGCTATTGCTGCGACGTACACTTTGAGGGTGGAGGGAGACAGCCTTCGCTCCAGCCCATCTTGCAGGAAAGAAAGCACGACACTAACCGAACACCTTCGGGGGTCTTCCCGGTGGGAAGAGCACCATTCAACGAACAGGTTCCACTTCAAAGCGCCTCGTAGAGGGGGCTCTAGCAGAAGAGATGGTGTCCACCACTGCCTGTGGTAGACCACCTAGAACCTCCGCGTCCCGTCCAGGGACCAGACATGGAGTTTCCAGAGGTCTGGACGCGGGTGCCATAGAGTGCCCCGTCCCTGAGAAAGAAGGTCCCTCCTCAGGGGGATAGGCCAAGGAGGGGCTGTCGCGAGGAGAGTTAGTTCTGGCAACCAGGTCCGGTTGGGCCAGTAGGGCGCAACTAACAAGACCTGCTCCTCGTCCTCCCTGACCTTGCACAGGGTCTGTGCAAGAAGGCTCACTGGGGGGGAAACGCATATTTGCGCAGGTCCCGGGGCCAGCTGTGCGCCAGTGCATCCGTGCCGAGGGTGCCCCCGGTCAGGGAATAGTACCACTGGCAATGGGTCGAGTCCGGAGAGGCAAACAGGTATACCTGTGCGGCTCCGAAGAGGTCCCATATCAGCTGGACCGCCTGGGGATGGAGTCGCCACTCCCCTGGAGGTGTCGACTGGCGAGAGAGCTCGTCGGCTGTCTGGTTCAGCGCACCTGGGATGTGAATGGCACGAAGCGACCTCAGATGCTTCTGACTCCAAAGGAGGAGGTGGCGGGCGAGTTGGAACATGCAACGGGAGCGTAGACCACCCTGACGGTTGATGTACACAACGGCCGCAGTGCTGTCCGTACGGACCAGTACATGCTTGCCACGTAGCGGCCCCTTGAGGCGGCGCAGTGCCAAGTGTACCGCTAACAACTCGAGGCAATTGATACGCCAATGCAATTGAGGTCCCGTCCACAGACCTGAAACTGCATGCCCGTTGTACGTGGCCCCCTAGCCCATGGAGGAGGCATCCGTGAAGAGCACAGCATGCCTGGACACTTGTTCTAAGGGCACCCCGGCCCGGAGAAACGAAGCGTCGGACCATGGGCTGAAAGTTTGGCGGCAGTAAGGAGTCACGGGGACCCGGTACTGGCCGCTCTGCCACGCCCACCTCGGGACTCGGCCATGGAGCCAGTGTTGAAGCGGTCTCATATGAAGCAATCCGAGCGGCGTTACCGCGGCTGCAGATGCCATATGCCCCAGGAGCCTCTGAAAAAATTTCAGTGGGACCGCTGTCCTGTTCTTGAACGAATTCAAGCAGTTCAACACCGACCGGACCCGCTCTTCCGTGAGGCGCGCAGTCTGGCTGACCGAATCCAGCTCCATACCGAGATAAGAGATCCTCTGCGTGGGACAGAGTTTGCTCTTCTCTCGGTTGACCCGAAGGCCCAACAGGCTGAGGTGACTGAGCACCATGTCCCTGTGTTCGCACAACTGCTCCCGAGACTGGGCGAGTATGAGCCAGTCGTCGAGATAGTTGAGGATACGAACGCCGCGTTCTCTGAGCGGAACAATGGCTGCCTCTGCGACTTTCGTGAAGACGCGAGGCGACAGGGACAGCCCGAAGGGCAGGACTTTGTACTGATATGCCTTCCCCTCGAACGCAAAACGTAGGAACGTCTGTGTCGAGGAAGGATAGAGACATGAAAGTACGCATCCTTCAGGTCGATCGCTGCGAACCAATCTTGGGGACGGATGCATTCGAAGATGCGTTTCTGCGTTAGCATCCGGAACGGGAGCTTGTGCAGGGCCCGATTCAGGATACGCAGGTCCAAGATTGGCCGTAACCCACCCCCTTTCTTGGGTACAATGAAGTAGGGGCTGTAGAACCCCGCCTTCATATCGGCTGGAGGAACCGGCTCGACCGCGTCCTTCGCCAGTAGGACATCGATCTCTGACCGCAAGACCTGAGCATCGCTGCTTCGCACGGAGGTGAAGAGGATGCCCTTGTACTTGGGAGGCCGGTGAGCGAACTGAATCGCGTGGCCGAGTCTGTTGGTACGGATGAGCCAGCGAGACGGCCTGGGGGCCGAAGCCCAGAGACCGCACAAGCGGGACCAACGGCACCACAGACGTACCCGGGGTGGGGCAGCGAGGCGGAATAGACAGACCCGACTCGGGAGGCCCGGAGGCGGCCCAGAGTGTTGTCTGAGTATTCCAGGGTGGGGCAGAGTGTGGGTGAGAAGGCCCGGGGCGTTCTCGGTGCCCACACTGCTGCCCCCTGGCGAAGGGAGGGGAGGAAAGAAGTGACAAGGCCCGGGGTCGTCGCACACTGCCAACCTGGCCCTCTTGGGGCCCAGGGAGAGAGGAAACTGCTCTGAAAATGTGGGTACCGCTGGACTCCGGAGAGCCAGCGGCAGAGTATTGACACCAGTCAGGGCCCCCGGTCCTCCTCCGGGGGGGTGAGGGAGGGGTGCGGACACCAACTCCCTCGGAGCAGCTCCTGTTCTCCCTGGGCTGCCCATCTCAGGGCCGCTTGCCCTTACGCTTGCTTGTAGACTAGCAAGCCCTGAGTGGGTTGGGCGCCTCCCTTACGTCCGGCACCCTGCCTCCCAGATGGAGGCTGCTGCCTGGGTTTCGCAGGGGCAGAGGCGGACGCATGGGGGGCGTCCTCGGCGACAAGCAGGCAGAGGTGCTGCGAATTAGGATTTTTTTTTTTTTTAAACCACCTCTGTCTGCTTCTAGGCCATCGAGAACTGCTGGGCAAAGTACTCGACGGCGTCGCCGAAGAGGCCAGCCTGACAGACAGGGGCGTTAAGGAACCGAACTTAGTCGGACTCACGCATATCTGCCAGGTTTAGCCCCAGGTTCCTGGACCACTAGTGTGGACATCGCCTGACCCAGGGAGCGTGCAGTGACTTCCGTCGCCCAGAGAGCGAGGTCCACCACCGCACGCAGTTCCTGCATAACCCCTGGGTCGGGACTACCCTCGTACATGCAGGACAGAGGGTAGTGAGAGAGGGAAAAATTTATACAGATTTCGGCCCTTTTGGTGTTCCATATTTTGACACCAAATAGTTCCATACTGCTAATTTCTCCAATGCCCATCCGGGAAAAAAGGCACGGGGGTAGGCAAGGCGATTTAAGCGTTGCACTACGCCTCAGCCACCCGGGAAAGCATGGCTGCCAACTCTGAATCTGATTCAGCAAAAGCACACACCATTATAGTGGGAAACTCAGCCTCATCATTTCCAGTGCATAACAGCCCTCTCTCCGATGCTGCAATTGACATCTGTCCTCTGCCAGAGCCACAAATGAAACATTAGGTCTCCTTGTTTTAAAAGGACCAGCAATCCCATCTGTAAGCTACCAGCAGGCATGTGAAACAGTGAACGTGGCCGTCAAACTCGACGGCACACGGTGCGCTGAACGCTCAAGCCCTATGAAAAGGCAAGACGAACACCGCACCGACGTGGTCATGTTCTCATGAGAGAACATGAACCACCCACGAACAAAGTCTCGGCATGCTCATGATGCGATAGAGGAGTGGGGGCCCGAAGAGATGTACCCGGCGGGGATGCCCCACTGTAATCCTCAGGTCCACCAAAGCTTATTAGCTAAAGTAGTCCTTTTCTGATGCACCAGAAAAGAAACTAGATCAGGGAATAAGGAAAGGGACTCAACCCCATTTGAGGTTTCATAGTCTGGACCGCGCATCTAGAGAGTGCCGAGTGACGCGCTGGGTTGCCGTGGCAACCCCCGCTGTCAGCCGGCGCTCGACGGCACACGGCGCGCTGAACGCTCGAGCCCTTACGAGAAAGGTGAGACGAACAACGCGCCGACGTGACCATGCTCTCCTGAGAGAGCATGGATCACCCACGAACGCAATCACACATGTTTATATGTGAGAGAGATCGTGGCCGTCAAATGAGGACAGGAAACAACCGCATCCAGAAACACACGGTTTGAATGACATCTTGAAAAAGACGCAGGGTCAAACCGTGTTGCTCTTTTAGAAAAGGAAAACCGCTCTTTCAGTGCTGAAGCACTCAGGGAGATGACCGCGGCTCACGCAGTTCAGATAGTGCAAGCCTGCGTGAGCACTCAGAAATGGAAACGCCCAGCCAACCAACAAAACCAGCTCTTTATCTCCTCTGAAGCGGCCATCCGCTGAAAAGCGCCGTCACACCCGCACTGGAACAGCAATCCTTCTCACGAGACTCGAATAACACTCTTCGTAGACACAGCAATGACGCTGTTCGGCTCCGAAAAAAAGGCAATGATCAAGCATTCCACTTCCTTATTTATACCCGCGCTGCGGGGCGGTGCGTGGAATGCGTGGATCGCATGCCAATCTCCATTGGCTCGTTTTTAATACACTCGAAGTAGATTGGTCTCTGAGATCAGATCCCAATTCGTCGGTCAGTTCCGACGTACGTCGAACGTGACCGACTGAAAGGGAACCCGTGTATAAGTAGCTAAAAGGTCTACAAAAGGTTTTAATTTTTTTCTTTTTTTTTTACATATTATGGCTGTACAGAAGTCCATATTTGACCAACTGAACATATTTTTGTCACAAAGGTCAAAAAGTCACTCATTGACTTCCCTTCTGTTTCCAATAAGTAGCTTACAGGTCTAAAAAAGGTTTAAATTTTTTTGTTTTTTTTTGCTGTACAAAGTCTATATTTGACCTACTGAACACATTTTTGTCCCAAAGGTCAAAAAGTCACTCATTGAGTTTCCTTCTGGTTCCAATAAGTAGCTAAAAGGTCTACAAAAGGTTTTAATTTTTTTTTTTTTTTTTACATATTATGGCTGTTCAGAAGTCCATATTTGACCAACTGAACATATTTTTGTCACAAAGGTCAAAAAGTCACTCATTGACTTCCCTTCTGTTTCCAATAAGTAGCTTACAGGTCTAAAAAAGGTTTATTTTTTTTTTTTTTTTGCTGTACAAAGTCTATATTTGACCTACTGAACAAATTTTTGTCCCAAAGGTCAAAAAGTCACTCATTGACTTCCCTTCTGGTTCCAATTAGTAGCTAAAACGTCTACAAAAGGTTTTAATTTAAAAAAAATTTAAAATCTGAATCCAATTTTTTTTTAACATATTATGGCTGTACAAAGTCCATTTAACTTACTGAACATATTTTTGGCCCAAGAGTCCTTGAACACTAACTTACTATACATACACACTCGTTGACTTCCCTTCTGAATCCAATTGCTAGCAAAAAGTTCCACAAAAAGGTTTTAATGTTTTTTTACTATTATTATTTTTTACATATTATGGCTGTACAGAAGTCCATATTTGACCTACTGAAAATATTTTTGGCTCAAAGGTAAAAAAAGTCACTCATTGACTTCCCTTCTGATTCCAATTTGTAGCTAAAAGGTCCACAAAAGGTTTAATTAATTTTTTTTTTTTTTTACATATTATGGCTGTACAAGAAGTCCATATTTAACTTACTGAACATATTTTTGCCCAAGAGTCCTTGAACACTAACTTACTATACATACACACTCTTTGACTTCCCTTCTGAATCCAATTGCTAGCCAAAAGTTCCACAAAAAGGTTTTAATTTCTTTATAATCAAAATGTTAGCTTAAAGAATACCAAGAACGTCTCGGTTACGTATGTAACCCTCGTTCCCTGAAGGAGGGAACGGAGACGTACGTCGGAACTGACCGACGAATTGGGATCTATTTTCAGAGACCAATCTACTTCGAGTGTATAGAAACGAGCCAATAAACATTGGCATGCGGTTCACGCACCGCCCCGCAGCGCGGGTATAAAACACGGACGTGAACAACGCATACCGCTTTTACAACTGAGGAGCCGAGATGTGACTCGGGCCTGCAGCTGAAGCACAGCACCTGGCGACGGGACGTACGTCTCCGTTCCCTCCTTCAGGGAACGAGGGTTACATACGTAACCGAGACGTTCCCTTTCAGTCGGTCACGTTCGACGTACGTCGGAACTGACCGACGAATTGGGATCCCTACAAAAACGCCAGGGTGCTAGCCCTTCCAGCGCCCTGCTCAAGCTCACTGGGTGCTCCTAGTTGGAGCAGCAGACAGGGCTTAAGCAGGGAGGTCCGACACTGCTGTTTCTGCAAGACCCACTCAGCGTGACTATTGGATAACGCTGGGAAAGCGTGCCCGTCTCGGGAGATGGTACGCTGCGGAGCCACGTCCTCCGGAGGAGGAGAGGTGGAAATACTCATATGGACTAGCCTGACTGGGTAGCAACTACATATGGCAGTCTCTGGGGTGGATCCAACCTGGTCCCAGGGGGGAAAGAACACACCCAGAGACGACAGAGCGGGCTCTGTCAAGGGAAAGACACGGGGCTAGCCGAGTAGGGTAGCAGGTACCGTGGAAATACACATATGGGGTCACCGTGAGGGAACCGCTACATATGGACCCAGCCTAACACACACGTTCCACAAGCATACGGGTGCAGGCCTGGTGTCAGACGGCCGCCACGTCTTGACACCGAAGGGGTGACGGAGGAGCTCGACAGGGTTCACCATTTCTGGGGAACACAACTGGAGAAAAAATAACGCACGTATCCGGCCATAGGCGGGAGTGGCGTAGCAAGCCGACACAGGAACGGGCACTTCGCGTTTACCGGCCGTTGGAGGCGAGTACACGGGAAGAAACCGGCTCCACACGGAGGCTATAGAATCTAGCGAACGTGTTAGGTGTCGCCCAGCCCGCAGCTCTACAGATGTCTGTCAGCGAGGCGCCTTGAGCCAGCGCCCAGGAGGAGGCAACACTCCTTGTGGAGTGCGCTCGCAACCCGAACGGGCAAGGCACGTCTTGCGATTGGTTCGCTAAGACTATAGCATCCACTATCCAGTGGGCTAACCTCTGCTTGGAGACAGCCTTTCCCTTCTGCTGGCCTCCATAACAGACGAAGAGCTGCTCTGAGGTCCTAAAGCTTTGTGTCCGGTCAACGTAAGCGCGAAGAGCGCGGACGGGACATAACAAAGCCAGGGCTGGGTCTGCTTCCTCCGAGGGCAGCGCTTGCAGGTTCACCACCTGGTCCCGAAAGGGAGTGGTAGGAACCTTGGGCACGTATCCGGGCCGGGGTCTCAGGATGACGTGAGAGTTACCGGGCCCGAATTCTAGGCACGATTCGTTGACCGAAAGCGCATGCAGGTCCCCCACCCTCTTGATTGAGGCCAATGCAGTCAGGAGTACCGTCTTCATAGACAGGATTTTTAACTCAACGGACTGCAAAGGCTCAAAAGGAGGGCCCTGAAGTGCTCTGAGCACCAGGGCTAAGTCCCAAGAGGGTAGCGAGATAGAACGAGGAGGATTTAGTCTCCTCGCACCCCTGAGGAACCTGACGATTAAGTCATGCTTCCCTAAGGATTTACCTTCCACTACATCGTGATACGCCGCTATTGCTGCGACGTACACTTTCAGGGTGGAGGGAGACAGCCTTCGCTCCAACCCATCTTGTAGGAAAGAAAGCACAACATTAATCGAACACTTCCGGGGGTCTTCGCGGCGAGAAGAACACCAGTCAACGAACAGGTTCCACTTCAGGGCATAGAGGCGCCTTGTAGAGGGGGCTCTAGCTGAAGTGATGGTGTCTACCACTGCCTGTGGCAGGCCACCTAGAACCTCCGCGTCCCGTCCAGGGACCAGACATGGAGTTTCCAGAGGTCTGGACGCGGGTGCCATAGAGTGCCCCCTCCCTGAGAAAGAAGGTCCTTCCTCAGGGGAATCGGCCAAGGTGGGGCTGTCGCGAGGAGTGTAAGTTCGCCGAACCAGGTCCGGTTGGGCCAGTAGGGCGCAACTAGCAAGACCTGCTCCTCGTCCTCCCTGACCTTGCACAGAGTCTGTGCTAGAAGGCTCACTGGGGGAAACGCATATTTGCGTAGGTCCCGGGGCCAGCTGTGCGCCAGTGCATCTGTGCCGAGGGTACCCCCGTTCAGGAAATAGTACCACTGGCAATGGGACGAGTCCGGAGTGGCAAACAGGTCTACCTGTGCGGCTCCGAAAAGGTCCCATATCAGCTGGACGCTCCGGGGGTGGAGTCGCCACTCTCCCGGAAGTGGACACTGACGAGAGAGCTTGTCGGCTGTCTGGTTCAGCGCACCAGGGATGTGAATGGCACGAAGCGACCTCAGATGCTTCTGACTCCACAGGAGGAGGTGGCGGGCGAGTTGGAGCATGCGACGGGAGCGCAGACCACCCTGACGGTTGATGTACGCAACGGCCGCAGTGCTGTCCGTGCGGACCAGTACGTGTTTGTGCTGAAGCAGCTTCTTGAAGCGACTTAGCGCAAGACGTACCGCCATTAACTCCAGGCAATTGATATGCCAATGCAGCTGGGGCCCCGTCCACAGACCCGAGACTGCATGCCCGTTGTACGTGGCCCCCCAACCTGAGGCTGAGGCATCTGTGAATACCACAACATGCCTGGACACCTGTCTTAAGGGCACTCCGGCCCGTAAGAACGAGGGGTCGGACCAAGGGTTGAAGGTTTGGCGACAGTACGGGGTAACTGGGACCCGATACTGGCCGCTCTGCCACGCCCACCTCGGGACTCGGTCGTGTAGCCAGCGCTGAAGCGGTCTCATATGAAGCAATCCGAGCGGCGTTACCGCGGCTGCAGATGCCATATGCCCCAGGAGCCTCTGAAAGAATTTCAGTGGGACCGCCGTCCTGCTCTTGAATGTATTCAAGCAGTTCAACACTGACTGGACTCGTTCCTCTGTGAGGCGCGCAGTCCGATTGACCGAATCCAGCTCCATGCCGAGATAAGAGATCCTCTGCGTGGGACAGAGTTTGCTCTTCTCTCGGTTGACCCGAAGGCCCAACAGGCTGAGGTGACGGAGCACCAGGTCCCTGTGTTCGCACAACTGCTCCCGAGACTGGGCGAGTATAAGCCAGTCGTCGAGATAGTTGAGAATGCGAACGCCGCGTTCTCGGAGTGGAACAATGGCTGCCTCCACGACTTTCGTAAAGACGCGGGGCGACAGGGACAGCCCGAAGGGCAAGACTTTGCACTGATATGCCTTCCCCTCGAACGCAAAGCGTAGGAACGGTCTGTGTCGAGGAAGGATAGAGACATTAAAGTACGCGTCCTTCAGGTCGTTCGCTGCAAACCAATCTTGGGGACGGATGCATTCGAAGATACGTTTCTGCGTTAACATTTTGAACGGAAGTCTGTGCAGGGCCCGATTCAAAATGCGCAGATCCAAGATTGGCCGTAACCCACCCCCTTTCTTGGGTACAATGAAGTAGGGGCTGTAGAACCCCGACCTCATATCGGCTGGAGGAACCGGCTCGACCGCGCCCTTCGCCAGTAGGACATCGATCTCCGCCCGCAATACATGGGCATCGCTGCTCCGCACTGAGGTGAACAGGATGCCCTTGTATTTGGGGGGCCGGTGCGCGAACTGAATCGCGTAACCGAGTCTGATGGTACGGATGAGCCAGCGAGACAGCCCCGGGAGCTCTAGCCAGGCTCCCAGAAACTGAGCAAGCGGGACCAACGGCACCACAGACGTACCCGGGGTGAGGCAGCGAGGTGGAATGTTCAGACCTGACTCGGACGGCCCGGAGGCGACCCGGAGAAGGGTCTGAACATTCCGAGGTGGGGCAGTGTGTGGGAGAGAAGGCCCGGGGGCGTCCTCTAGCCTCACACTGCCCCCTTGCGAGAAGAGGGGAAGACTGGAGTGGCAAGGCCCGGGGGCGTCGCGCACAACTATCTTGGCCCTCTTGGGGCCCAGGGACATAGGAAACTGCTCTTTTATTGACAATGTGGGTACCACTGAGCTCTGAGGAGCTAGTGGCAGAGATGTTATGTAGTTGGCCCCCCGGTCCTCCTCCGGGGGGGGGAGGAGTGCGGACACCATCTCCCTCCGAGCAGATCCATCCGTCCCTGGGCTGCCCGTCTCAGGGCCGCTTACCCTTACGTTTACCGGCAGACTTAGCGGGGCCCTGAGCGGGTTGGGCGGCCCCCTTGCGTCCGGCGCCCTGCTTCCCGGGTGGAGGCTGCTGCTTGGGTTTAGCAGGGGCGGAAGCGGACGAAGGAGGACGCCCTCGGCGACAAGCAGGAGGAGGCGCTGGACCCGGCGGAGGGGTGAAGGCAGCAGCGGTCCGCCGGGGCAGGATGTTCTTGATCGCCTCCGTCTGCTTCTGGGCCACCGAGAACTGTTGGGCGAAGCTCTCGATGGCGTCGCCGAAGAGGCCGGCCTGACTGACAGGGGCGTCGAAGAACCGCACTTTGTCGGTTTCGCGCATATCAGCCAGGTTCAGCCACAGGTGGCGTTCCTGGACCACCATAGTGGACATCGCCCGACCCAGGGAGCGGGCAGCGACTTTCGTCGCCCGGAGGGCGAGGTCCGTCGCTGTCCGCAGTTCCTGCATGATCCCTGGGTCGGCACTACCCTCGTGCATCTCCTTGAGCGCTTTGGCCTGGTAGACCTGCAGGAGCGCCATGGCATGCAGCGATGATGCGGCTTCTCCGCAGGCAGCGTAAGACTTGCCCAGTAACCCGGACGAGAACTTACACGCCCGGGAGGGGAGACGCGGGGCATTCCGCCAGTCGACCGCGGCCCTGGGACACAGTTGCATCACCACGGCGCGCTCGACCGGAGGTATCCCCACGTAGCCCTTAGCCGCACCACCGTCGAGGGTAGTGAGGATGGAGGAGTCAGTCGATCGATGGCGGGCGCTGTAGGGCGCCGACCACGACTTCGTGAGCTCCTGATGCACCTCCGGGAAGAATGGCACTGGGGCGGGGCGCTGAGAACCAGCACGGGCCGCCCCGAGATACCAATCATCCAACCGCGAGGGTTCGGGACACGGTGGAGGGTTCCACTCGAGCCCGACACTCGCGGCGGCCCGGGAGAGCATAGCCGTAAGCTCTGGATCCGGCTCGGACAACGCTGCCACACCCGAAGGGGGCAACGCAGCCGGGTCGTCATTTCCAGAACCCATTAGCTCATCCTCCGATGCAGCCAGCGAAATCATATCCTCAGCCGGAGCCCCAAAGGAAACGGCCGGCCCCCCGTGGGAAGAACCAGCGTGCTCCTCCGAAAGCTCCACCGGCGCAGCGGAGGGTGGGAGGGGCCCAAGGGGTTTTTGGCCCGTCGGGGAAGCCCTGACCGTCACCCTCAGATCTCCACCAAAGGCATCCGCCAAAGTAGCAGCCCTCTGCTTTGCAGCGGGAGGACCGCTAGATCGGGAGATGCGCATTGGGACTCCACCCCGTTTGAGGTATTCGAGCCTAGATCTAAGCACTGCGATGGTCATGTTCCCGCAATGGGAACATGAGTCATTCACGAACGCTGCCTCAGCGTGTTGAACGCCCAAACACGTGAGACAACGATCATGACCGTCAACTGGGGACAGAAAACGACGGCATCCAGAAACACACGGTTTGAATGACATCTTGAAAAAGACGCAGGGTCAAACCGTGTATTTTTCTCTTTTGTGAATGGAAAAATGCTCTTTTATAGTGCTGAAGCACTCAGGGAGATGGCCGCGGCTCCCCGCGGTCCGATAGTGCAAGCCCGCGGGTGAGCACTCAAAGGAAACGCCCAACGAACCAACACCGGAAGTCTTTTGCGGCCACTCGCTGACTCGCGCCGTCACGCCAACACCAGGAAGAGCACTCTCCAGACTCGTTCTCTTGAACACTCTCGGCAGAAACAGTCTTGTGCAGGTAAGCAGCAAAACCATCGGCTCCGAAGTTGAAAGCGGTATGCGTTGTTCACGTCCGTGTTTTATACCCGCGCTGCGGGGCGGTGCGTGAACCGCATGCCAATGTTTATTGGCTCGTTTCTATACACTCAAAGTAGATTGGTCTCTGAAAATAGATCCCAATTCGTCGGTCAGTTCCGACGTACGTCGAACGTGACCGACTGAAAGGGAACTGCTGTTGGACCAGTGAATAATTAAGATGCAATTAATATGGCCAATCAATATAATTTGAAGCCTTTTCTCTGTAGTGAGAAGGCTTCAAATTGTTTAATGCATTATTCATTTCTGATAGTGATGTTACATATGACACTGAAGCTTCGATGTGTGTATCGTGCATGCGAGACAATTTCTAGTGAAGCTCCGTTTCGGGGTGTGTATTGGTTTTTATTGTTGAGTCTTTTTATTTTGGTAAAATCTTTGCACTTTTGTTGTTTTCTAGGTAATTTGGGGTTAGGGTGGGATTAGGGAGGGTGCTGGTGTTTGGTGAAGGGTTTGTATTTTGAGCAATGGCAACAGGCAAAAAAAAAAGAAAGACTTCCCTTATTTGGGAATTATTTTGAGTTTATAGCTTCCAATGTATGTATGCTTTTCTACTGTCTAAGAGAAGAAATAGACTCAGCCCCAACACTGTGAAACAGGTTTTTTTTCCTTAATAAAAATGATTAAAAACTTTATCACTTTTCTGTTATTCCTACAGTTACACAAGCACTATCACTGCCAAGTGTCATTAGCAGATTTAAAGATCCCATCACACAATGTCCTTATTCACTATGTGTGTGTTGAGAGAGAGAGAGAGAGAGAGAGAGAGAGAGAGAGAGAGAGAGAGAGAGAGAGAGAAGGCCTATATTAGATCTTATTGAATCATATAAGCTCATATTATATTTTATTGTCACACTTTAATGAGTAAATGAATTTATTTAATGGACAAATTAAACACAAACGTGTAAGGCTTTTATTTGTACACATAACATTGAAAAGATGTGTTGTGGTTGCTTCATCTGACAGAGCTTCTTCCACAGGCTTCTGGCTGCTGTATTTTAAATAAGCACCAGATGGCGCTGTTCTCGACACTCTTGAAGCTTTTAATCTTTTCCCGGAACAGTCAGGGGAAAGCCTCACTGCTTCATGAGGCTTCATTTCCCCTTCCCTAGTTTCTGATCATCCCTCTTATCTCTGTCTTAGTCTATTTTCTCATACTCATTGTTAGTTTAATATCTCTTTTTTCTTCTTCTGAGTTTGGAATAAAAATTGAATGCTAGAGACACTAAGCAGTCATTTTTCAATTTGACAGTTTTGCCAAGACCCATAATTAAAGTTGTGATGAGATAGAAATAGTGACAGATCTTTTCTTCTGCATTGTGTGACGTAATTTAAATTTAAACAAAAACAAAAACATAATGATGGTTGAAAGATGCAGGAGAGAAGGATCAAATAGCAATATTCAAATTAATTAACAAAATAACCAAACCATGACATTTACATTTAGTCATTTAGCAGAAGCTTTTATCCAAAGCGACTTACAAATGAGAGCAAAAGAAACAACTAGAACAGTCAAGGGCAACAGTATGCAAGTGCTGTAACAAGTCTCCAAATGAGGAACAGAACATCTACGAACACAGGAAAACAAGACTAAACCACACCAAACAAACAGCCATGAAGGCCCAGACCTGACAAACAATACAGGAAACACAGGGGTTTAAATACACATGGTCTTTTAACAAGCCACACCTGGAAACAATCGAGACTAATGGATGAGAAACCAATTAACAAAAGGACTACAAAGGATTACAAAACCTAACCCAGAAACTGAACATAGGAACAAAATGAACATAATTATACTTCAAAATAAGAGTCCAACATAAGGCAAAGAAACACAGGGAAATCATGACACCGATTGATTCTATCCACTGATTTTTGATTGAATGGATGCAGATCAGCTGAATGCTTACAAAATCAGAGGTCCGGCATATGTCACCAGAGAGAAGTCTGTCTTTTCACAGGAAGATTAAGTTATGCAATTTTAAGAATAATGAGGTAAAAAATAAATAAATACATAAATAAATAAATAAACGTATGGATGAATTGTTCACATTAAGATCAATGTTTTTGTATTTATTTATATTGTGAAAGTACGTGAAAAACAATATTTTAGAATAGATATAGTGATTAAAGACGCTTTCTTCTACTACTAGATTTACTACAAATGTTCTACTAAAGTCTGCACATGGTCACTCCCTCCTCGCTCTATGTGAACATCCCCAACTTCCATCATAATTGGAATCATGAGAACATAGTTTTTGCAACAGTAGACTGTGAAAGTGTCAGGAATTTGTGGTTTCCTCATTCAGAGAGACAAAACCAAAACTGTGGAAGGTTTATCTTCTAGTCTAGTTTAGTTTTTCAATGATATGATGGATTTTTGAAGCCTGAACAAGAAGGTATGTGCTTTACTAATTCAATTTATTTTACTGTGTTCTTGCAGTTTCTATACTAATTAGCTGATGAGTTGAATCAGGAAAAATCAAGACTTTGGGTGCTGATATGTTTTATTTCACATATTTCAAAAACATTTGCACATTTTTATATAATATTATGATATTTAATATTACAAAATGTCAGTCCTATCTTTTGATTCATTCATTATTCTTAAGTACAGTACATACAGTATAGGCTTTAGAATATAAGGGTGAACCGTTTTTTAAATTATTATAGTAATTTTTCTGTTTAAGAACACAGAATTAATTTGTTTTAGTATGCGGTCAGACACTAATCTAACTGTAGATACTGTTTTGTTTGTCTTTATTATCAGGCAGTTTATCTGTCCCTCCCTGATGCTGCACTATAGCGTTCTCACACGAGACCATTTCTTTCTTTACTTTCTTTACCTTACAGATTTAGTGAAGCATGCTAACTGCTTCAGAAGGAGACATTGTTTTCAGGATGATTTTAGGTAAGTGTAGATGTTAGTGTCAACTTTTGTATAAATAACACAACAAATTATATAAAACAACAATTGTTGACCAAGGTGCTGTACAATATGCCCAAAATAAAAGCATATACAACATAACAGATTACAAACAAAAAAGACCAGAGACTACACAAATCAGCCATGATTAAAAGCCAGAGAAAATATATCTGTTTAGGGACAATTCTAATAAAATAGGCTGTTCCAAAGTTTCGGTGCAGCAACGGCAAAGGCAAGATCTCCCTTTCAGCCTAGCCTGAGGAACATTTAGGCTAGCAGTCTCTGGTTTAATGATCTTAGAGACCTTACTGGATTGTAAATAGATAATAGGCCTATGTCAGAATGGTACCCTTATGAAAAAGTTTATTCAAGTGTGCTATTATTATACTTCTTTTAAACTAAAAATAAGAAAGTATACTTGACCTGTTCAAAAGTTAATCGGAAGAAGTCTCTTATGCTCACCAAGGCAGAATTTGTTTTATAAAAAAAAAATTAAAATAAATGCTGCGTTCACACCAAATGCGAATAGAGTGTCAAAATCGCGTCTACCGCGTCTAGTTGGACGCTTGAACATTTTGAATCCATTCGCTTAAAAATCGAGTGTCTGAAGCGAAATAGACACGCGTCATGTCATAAAACACCACTCTGCCTGTTTTCATTTTCATTCAAAAATATATTTAAACATTAATAGCCACTCAAATGTGGTTCAGGCAACCCATACCTGGATTATCTTCACTGCATGTATATTTATAACAAACGAAATATACAAACGCCTCTTTTCGTTTACACTTAAAAATAAATATTAAACACATTAATATGTGGTTCAGACAATAAGTGTGCATATATATATATATGATTATCACTGTAATAAAATTAAATATGACATAACACACAACCCAGTCTCTTTTTGTTAAATGTCAGTTTATGTGTGATCAATAGCCATTATAAAAGTATAAGTAAAACAAGGTATAAGAAGCTATACAATAAATAAAGCAAACAATTCAGTCAAACAAAGTCAGCGCTATAGGCTACAACGGTAAAGTTAAAGGTGTCATATACTGGCTTTTTTAATTTTTTTATACTGTTGTCTGAGGTCAACTAATGATGTTTGTGTGGTTTTTACATTCCAAAACATCATAATGAATAAGTAATAGGCTATTTTCTGCCTTGGTTTTGAGGCTCTCTGAAAAACACTCAGATTTGATGGTCGTGCCGCACTGAACACTTGGAAGTAAACGCCCACGGCTAGGATTGGATAAGATTTGCATATTTATTGAGCTTCAGCTACCGTCAGTCCATATGGGTATGGGGAAATGCTCAGAGGACTCGCAAAATATCAAACAAACACAATGATTAAATCACACACACACACACACACACTCTCGCGGACACACACACACTCACTCACTCACTCACTCACGCGGACACACACACACTCACTCGCACGGACGGACACACACACAAACACACACACACACACACACACACTCACTCACTCACTCACGCGGACACACTCACTCACTCACTCACTCGCACGGACGCACGGACACACACACACACACACACACACACACACTCACTCACTCACTCACTCACGCGGGCGGACACACACGGACACACACTCGCGCGGACACTCACTCACACACTCACACACTCACTCACTCACTCACTCACTCACTCGGCAGACGTCAGAAGGACTAGCCGAGTAAAGTCTGCTCTCACCGGGGTTAACGAGCGCTGAGCGCCCGCTGATCGACTGGATCTCACAACTCCGAAAACGGCAGATAATATTTTCAAATAGGCGCTCTCTTTATAAATAAACCACAGATTTGAGCTTTAAACAACTACATTCTCACCGTAAAAAGTATAAAAACGACATTTTGTGACACAATAACAGTAGTATTTTTAAATTATGCAGGGTTTCTCATCACGTCACTTGACCACGTGACAGCAGCAAGCAGGCTTCTTATTGGTTAACGTGGCACGAATAGATGCCAAACTTCAGATTTGCCAACTCAGTTTTCATATACGCTTGGTCGGGCTTCTGATTGTGCACTGACACGTCAAAAGCGTGCGGTTTTAGGGCACACCTCTTATAAAGTAAAGTTACATACTGTTGACCATATTTTTAAGTAATTACACTATTTACGGCTTTATAAGCCATTTATGGCTGTTATAAGAATTAAATGAAATGTGTATCAACAAAATCCATCTTACCATTTATTAAAATTCTCTTACACTGTAATTACTATTGCCTAAATAATGTAATGAGATTTTTAGGTTTATGTTCTAAATATAATATTTTAAATATAGAATTATGAAATGTTGGGAAAATTTTTATTATTCCAGGCCTATGAAACTAAAACTGCCAGAATAGTTGGCGGTGTAATGGATTATACAATCATTCAACTAATTCGTTCAAATCGAAAGTTCAAAAACAGTGAATTATTCGAGAACGAAAACTTTACTTTATTTGAATCTATTTTTGTTGGAAAAATAGAGCAAAAATAAAAAATTACAACTCATTGTTTATTGAACTGTTGTATAAAATTAATAATGCATTTTGCAATCGTGCTGATAGACTACTCTGGAAAATAGCACTCTAGCGCGTTTTATGGTAAATCATGCGTCAAGGACGCGTGCTTTGATATTAAAATGTACGCCGGAAACACGTATTTTCCGTGCCCCAAAGCGCACATTAAAAACACACGTTTTTATGGTAAATCACGCATCGAGGACGTGCATTTTGCTGTTAAACCGCACGCTTTTGATGTGTCAGTGCACAATCAGACGCCCGACCAAGTGTATATGAACACTTTGGCTTGCCATAGAATCACGTCCATCGCGCCGTAGGACCTCCAGACGCACGTCAACGTGCCTTTCCATTGACTTAACATGGAAATTACTCGCTCCAGGCGCTCTATTCGCGTTTGGTGTGAACGCAGCATTATATTGCGAAATATTATTAACTGTTTTCTATTTGAATATATTCTTTAAAATTTAAATTTCTGTGATGCAAAGCTGCCTTTTCAGCATCACTACTCCAGTCTTCAGTGTCACATATTCCTTCAGAAATCATTCTAATATGCAGTAGCAGTATTAACATTAAGTGACATGGCATCTGACGCACAGAAGCCAATGGCACATGTCACTATGCGTATTGGCACATCCGGTGGCACATCCGGTCTTCATTGGCATGTGCCAGTTGATGTGCCACTGACATTATCGCGACACACTGACACTGACATGCTGACACCTGACTGACACCGAGTCGCGGAACATGTCGCCGTGTGTTGTGACACCTCAGTGACTGACAGATTAATCAAGCACCAATGCTGACGTAATTGTGACACAGAATCCTAAATAAATAGTATAATTTTGTGATATTTTAAATACAATTAAATGCATTAAAGTCAGTAATATTTTTTCAAACATGTTATTTGTGTCACGTCTGTATTTGATTGCCATGAGCCACTGAATGTATTGTAATAGGCTATGTCCAGGGTGGGAAATTAGCACCCTCCACCAGCCAATGGCAGGTACTTTTTCAAAGTGACTTTGCCTTGTATACCAGCCACAGTGGCGTTTGGATTGAAAAACATATTTTTATTGGCTACTACTTAAAACATTCCTTGTAACTTAATGGATTGGACAGCTTTTGTTAAAGAATGCTGTTGCTAGTAACAATGCACTTTTGTGGAGTAACTCATTTCATTGGTTTTCAGCGCTGAGCTGATACAGACGAAAGGAAAATTATCGGTTAAAAAAATGTGGCAACATCCCCGGTGTTAAGAGGCCCACCGAGGAGTCAGCATCTTACTCATGCTGCTCACTTTCATAATCAACATATGAAATAAAAAAAAAAATATCATAGGCTAATATTTAAACGTAGCCTAACTATGAAACTATATAGGCTATGGTTTCTTTAACCCTCTGTCCTACGAAGGTGCCGGCGCGTTCTGATGTATTTTTTCCTTTATGACAGCGGAAACAACTCACAATAGCTACTCTGTCATTTTTAGCCATACAGATAAGTGCAATTATAAACTATAAACTGTCTACTTTTATTTGTGTACACTCACAATGCCAACAAAGGCCGTAGATCGTCAGGGATTATTTTGTATGCACTCCACTCTAAACGCTGTCTTCATTTAAAAAATTTATTTTGTTTATTAAAGTTTTTAATTTTAAAAGCATTTCTAAATTCAGTTCCTATTTCCAACAAACGAAATTCCAAGCCAAAATAACGAAATGGTAAAAAAAACAACTTTGAATTACCACCATGCAAATTCAAACATTTCGCTCTTTTCATTTTAATTAATGCTTGAATAACGGCTCGGGTTATGACTATAACCCTTGTTCCCTGAGAAAGGGAATGAGCACTGCGTCGGAATGATGAATTTGGGGATGTTCCCTTAGCAACAACATGTCTGAAGTATGAATGAAACTAGGCCACACCGAGGGTCGCGCCTGCCCTAGTGTGAAGCTAGAAACCCAGGCACAACTAGGACTGGAGCACCCTGGCGCCGGGCGGCGTAGGGAGGTGCAAGCTGTAGAATCTAATAAAAGTGCCTCGGCCATGTCTCTGGGTGGAGTTGCCACTCCCCGGGCCTCAGCTTCTGCCGTGACAGGATGTCTGCTCCCTGGTTCTGATCCCTGGGGACATACATCGCTCTGAGAGACGACAGTTTCCCCAGGGACCACAGGAGGGTCTGGTGAGCCAATCTGCATAGAGGGCGCGACCTCAAACCCCCCTGATGATTCAGACATGAAACTACAGACGTATTGTCTGTTCGTATCAGGACATGGTGGAGGTCTGGGAAAAAGATCCTCAGGGCTCTGTAGACTGCCAGCATTTCCAGGCAATTTACGTGCCAAGAGGAATGCCGGGTCTCCCACGGACCTCTCGCAAAGCGGCCGTCCATGACCACGTCTCAACCAGTGAGGGAGGCATCAGTTGAAACGTTTTTCCGGCAACATGATGCTCCCAGCACTGGCCCCCGGGACAGGAACCAAGGTCTCTTCCATATGACGAGGGAATAAAGCCATCTGCGCGTTACCCTGATCATACAGAATGGTTCCCTTTCGAGGGAACTCGCACTGCATCGGGACGACGCTTTGGGGATGCTCCCTTAGCATCAGCGAATCTGAAACCAGAATGCCAACTAGGCCAATCCGATTGGCGTGCGTGATGACGTCATTGTGACGGCATACCCGGAAGTATAAAAGGGGAGCTGGAACGTAATGGCGGTAGTTATTGCTCTTCAGCAAGCGCTATCTGTCAAACTGTCTGTCTATTTACTGTTGTATGTCAGTGAAAGTGTGTGATTGAAATGAAGTGTGAAAAAGTGAGAGAGTTCAAGCAGTGTGTGCATCCTTGCCCTCGCTACATGTCGGGCTCGGATACACACCTGCTGTGTGTGCACTGCCTGGGCGTTCAGCATGCTCGAGCGGCTCTCGAGGGAGCCGCTTGTGAGCATTATGAAAGCTGACGCTCAGAGTGCTCCGCTCTCGGCTGGCCGTGTTCGATGAGGCCGGCCAGCCTCGTGAGCCCCGTGGATCGGTCCCGCATCCGCCGAGGCGGTGCGGCGAGGCTGGTCATGGGGCTCACGGATGGACTGTCAGCGGGACTGGGACTGCTGAGGCATCTTCCCAGTCTTTGTTTGACAGTTCAGATGTTCTCCTTCCCCGTGTGGAAGCCCGCGCTGCGGCTTCTTCCCCCGGGGCGGAGGACCCGATGTGTGAGCGGTCTGATTCTGAGGAATTAGACGTACTCAGCATCGAGGCAGTCAAAGTCATAAGCACTTCTTAAATATGCAAGATTCCATCCTCGCGATTGCTGGAAAAAAAGGCAGCGCGCAGGTTATGGGTCTGCAATTAATGTGAACACACGCGATCGGTGTGCATGAGATACTGGTTGGCTTAACGGACGAGTCCGTATAGTACAATAAAAAATCAGTATTTGTCTGATATGGCTGCATTTAAGTCTGAGGATTTAAATGAGATATGATCTGACTCTGTGGAGTTAGACATTCAGTCATTCAGACCATGTTTCACTGTATTGTGTGACACTGTTTGGCTTTTTTCTCGAGGGATGAAAGCCAATTGTATTATGACGGCTTGAACCACGTTGCTGAGGCAACGCGGGGTCTATGAGTCCGTATAAATACAAATAAAACAGTGTCGTCTGATTAATTACGGCTACATTTAATTCTAAGGAATTAAATTAAATATAATCTAACTTTGAGGAGTTAGATATTCAGCCTATCATTCAGACTATGTTTCACCTTATTGTGGCTGCATTTAATTCTAAGGAATTAAATTAAAATATTATCTGACTTTGAGGAGTTAGATATATTTTTTATTCAGCCTATTATTCAGATCAGGTTGCACGGGTTTGGTGATTATGATGGCATTTAATTCCGAGGAATTGAGTGTCATGTTATCCGACTTTGATAAGTTGGATACTTTAATTCTGTCACCCAGGCGTGTTTAACTTGTGAACTGGATATTCATCTAAGATGGAGCCCTCCTGAAGTTGATGTCGTTCTCGCCGCCTTGTGGCCTGCGGGACACATCAGTTTCAGGCAATTGCTAATCGCAGTGTCCGCTCTAGGGTTGTGGCCCTGTTGAGCTGCTCCCTTAGATGAGGCCCCTGCTGGCCAGCCCCCTCTCCCGGGTAGGAGCGATCGAGGTCGCCTCCCCTGTGGAGTTTTCGGGAATCGACGCTGTGTTCCCGCCGTCTAGTACGCTTCGGGCCACATCGTTTCCCCGCGCACGCGTGCTGCACCAGCCGCCTCTAGCAAGACTTGCGGTGGTTCAGCAAACGCGTACGCACACCGAAAATCTTCCTCGATTTCGCCCTTCCGGTTAGCCGCTTCAGGGGGTCGGGGAGGAGGCTCGGTTGACACCCGAGACCGGCCTCGAGAGGCTGGTTCCCTTAGCAGATTATCTCGGCGCATGGTTATGCCTCCGAATATATCAGCTTGGGGCCTGCGACTGTAGAAAGGGGCATACAGACTGCAGTCCGATTACCTTCCCCTGAAGTTCAGTGGGGTGGTCTGGATGGCAGTGGTCCCTGGGCAGGTTCGGGTAATGGAACAGGAAGTTCACTCCCTGCTGGTAGGGAGGCCACAGAATGTGCTCCTCCGCCAGACAGGGAGTCCGGGTTCTACAGCCGGTACTTCACAGTTCCTAAGAGGGATGGCCAGTTGCATCCAACTTTGGACCTGAGGTACTTGAATCGTTCTCTGAGGAGATTCAGATTCAAGATGCTTAGCAATTCCTCCATTGTGATTCAGATCCAGTCTGAGGACTGGTCTTTCACGATGGGTCTGAAGAGGACGCATACTTCCCTGTATCCATCCTTCTGTGTCACAGGAAGTTCCTGAGGTTCGCTTTTTGGGGCAAAGCGTACCAATATCGGGTTCTTCCAGGCGGCCTAGCCCTTTGAGACTCTACACACAGTAGCGTGTTGTCGCCTTCTCAGAGAACTGTGTTCCTGGGAGTCGTATGGGATTCTCTACGTTGTGGGCACAATTGTCTCCCGAACGTATCGAGTCCATACGGGCGGTGGTCTCTAAAAAGAAGCTAGGCCACAGCATCACTGTGAAGCAGTTTAAGGCTGCTGGGGCTCATTGCGGCTGCGTCCAACAGAATATCTCTTGGCCTGCTGCATGAGACCCTTACAGTGGTACCTGGGAATCAAGGGGTTTTCCTCGGGGGGGAAAACCATTCTGTATGATCAGGGTAACGCGCAGATGCCTTCGTTCCCTAGTCATATGGAAGAAACCTTGGTTTCTGTCCCAGGGGCCAGTGTTGGGAGCGTTCTGTTGCCGGTAATCCGTTTCAACAGGCGCCTCCCTCACTGGCTGGGACGTGGTTATGGGAAGTAAACCAGGTGGCTTTCCTTGAGGGGAAATCCATTCTGTATGATCAGGGTAACGCGCAGATGCCTTCGTTCCCTAGTCATATGGAAGAAACCTTGGTTTCTGTCCCAAGGGCCAGTGTTGGGAGCGTTCTGTTGCCGGGAATCCGTTTCAACAGACGCCTCCCTCACTGGCTGTGACGTGGTCATGGCGGCCGCTTTGCGAGAGGTCTGTGGGAGACCAGGCATTTCTCCTGGCACATCTACTGCCTGGAAATGCTGGCGGTCTACAAAGCTCTGAGGAGCTTTCTCCCGGACCTTCGCGGCCACCATGTACTGATACGGAGGTAAACCAGGTGGCTTTCCTTGAGGGGAAATCCATTCTGTATGATCAGGGTAACGCGCAGTGGCCTTCGTTCCCTAGTCATATGGAAGAAACCTTGGTTTCTGTCCCAAGGGCCAGTGTTGGGAGCGTCCTGTTGCCGGAAATCCGTTTCAACAGACGCCTCCCTCACTGGTTGGGGCACGGCAGGGGGGTTTGAGGTTGCGCCCTCTTTGCAGACTGGCGCATCACATCCTCCTGTGGTCCCAAGGGAAACTGTTGTCCATCAGGGCAATGTATGTCCCGGGGGTCCAAAATCAGGGAGCAGACATCCTGTCGAGGCAGGGGCTGAGGCCCGGGGAGTGGCGACTCCACCCAGAGGTAGTGGAGGCCATATGCAAGAGGTTCGGCCCAGTGGAAGTGGATCTGTTTGCGTCTCGAGAGACGTCCCACTGTCCACTGTGGTTTTCCCTCACGCATCCAGCTCCGCTGGGGCTGGATGCCATGGTGCAGACGTGGCCGAGGCTGCGTCTGTACGCATTTCCCCCGATTGCTCTGCTCCCGGGAGTCCTGGAAAGGGTCCGTCGACAGGGGGTCAGTCTACTTCTGGTAGCACCCCGTTGGCCGACTCGAGTTTGGTTCTCGGATATCATAGCTCTGCTAGCAGGTCAGCCGTGGGAGATTCCTCTGAGGAGGGATCTCCTATCTCAGGCGGCGGGTACAATATTTTACCCCCGCCCGGAGATTTGGAACCTGTGGGTCTGGCCCCTGAGGGGACCAGGTTCATAGAGGCTGGCCTATCGGCAGACGTGATAGAGACCTTACTCAGCTCCAGGGCTCCGTCTACGAGGAGACTGTACAGCTTCAAGTGGAATGTATTTTCCACTTGGTGCAGAGAACGTGAGGTGGACCCAGTTAACTGCCCAGTGGCTTCAGTGCTGGAGGTCCTCCAAGATCGTTTCTCTGCAGGGCTTACCCCGTCCACACTCAAGGTGTACGTGGCTGCCATTGCGGCTTTCCACACTCCTTTGGGTGATGGGCCTCTGGGTAGGCACCAGCTGGTTGTACAATTCCTCCGTGGGGCTCGGAGGATGAGGCCTGCGGCTCGGTCCAGAGTTCCAACCTGGGACCTGGCAGTGGTTCTCGAAGGATTGGCTGAGGCCCCCTTCGAACCATTGGAGTCGGCTGGACCAAAGGATCTGACACTTAAGGTGGCTTTTCTCCTTGCCATTACCTCTCTCAGGAGAGTGGGAGATCTCCAGGCCTTGGCGGTAACGCCGACCTGCCTGGAGTTTGCCCCGGGAGGAGTAAAAGCCATCTTACACCCTAGGCCGGGCTACGTGCCTAAGGTGCCATCAAGGGTGGTCAGGTCATTGGTCCTGCAGGCATTTCATCCTCCGCCTCATGTGACGGCGGAAGAGGGGAGGCTTCACCTACTCTGCCCGGATAGGGCTCTAAGAGTTTATCTGGCGAAGTCTGCACAGTGGAGGAGATCACAACAACTGTTGGTGTGTTTTGGTTCACCTAAGAAGGGATTGCCTGCGTCTACTCAGACAATCAGTAACTGGATTGTCCAGGCGATTACCATGGCCTACCAGGTGCGCAGTTTGCCTTCACCTGTGGCCGTGAGGGCTCATTCCACCAGAGGCATGGCCTCTTCGGTGGCCCTTCTTTCTGGGGTCCCCTTGCAGGATATCTGCGAGGCGGCCGGGTGGGCTACCCCACACACTTTCATCAGGTTCTATAGCCTGGATCTCCCTACGACGCCTGGTGCGAGGGTGCTCCAGTCCTAGCTGTGCCCGGTCTCCGGCTTCACACTAGGGCAGGTGCTACCCTTCGGTGTGGCCTAGTGGGTACTCGTTCCCCAAAGCGTCGTCCCGATGCAGTGCGAGTTCCCTCGAAAGGGAACTGCTCGGGTTATGTATATAACCCTTGTTCCCTGAGAAGGGGAACGAGCACTGCATCCCGACGCCACACCTCGGCGCGCCTGGAGCGATTACTACCGCCATTACGTTCCAGCTCCCCTTTTATACTTCCGGGTATGCCGTCACAATGACGTCATCACGCACGCCAATCGGATTGGCCTAGTTGGCATTCTGGTTTCAGATTCGCTGATGCTAAGGGAGCATCCCCAAAGCGTCGTCCCGATGCAGTGCTCGTTCCCCTTCTCAGGGAACAAGGGTTATATACATAACCCGAGCAGTTTCCCCTCGAGGAAAACCCCCTGATTCCTAGCCACCACTGTAGGGGTCTCGTGCAGCAGGCCAAGAGATATTCTGTTGGACGCAGCCGCAATGAGCCTCAACAGTCCTTAAAACTGCTTCATAGTGATGCTCTGGCCCAGCTTAATTTTAGAGACCACCGCCCGTATGGACTCAATACGAGCGGGAGACAATTGTGCCCCCAACGTAGAGAAACCCATACGACTCCCAGGAACACGGTTCTCTGAGAAGGCGTCAACACGCTACTGCGTGTAGAGTCTCAACCCCAAGCACTGAGAGCAGCCAAGGACGACACCTCAATGCCGAACTGCTGCTACTCGTGACTAGGCCAATATGAGCCCAGTCGATGTAGTTCAGCACACGGATGCCCCAGAGACTCAGTTGGAGCCAGAGCTGCATCCATGCACCCGAGAACGTGCGAGGGGAAAGCCAGGCCATATGGAAGAACCCGATATTGGTACGCTTCGCCCCCCGAAAGCGAACCTCAGGAACTCCCTGTGACACAGATGGATGGATACATGGAAGTATGCGTCCTCTTTAGATCCATCATGACAGACCAGTCCTCAGACTGGATCTGAATCATGATGGAGGAAATGTAAGCATCTTGAATCTGAATCTCCTCAGAGAATGATCCAAGAACCTCAGATCTAAAGTTGGACACAACTCGCCATCCTTCTTAGGAACTATGAAGAACCGGCTGTAGAACCCGGGCTCCCTGTCTGGCGGAGGAGCACGTTTTGTGGCCTCCTTACCAACAGGGAGTGAACTTCCTGTTCCATTACCCTAACCTGCCCTCTCGAGGCTGGCTTCGGGTGTCCACTGAGTCTCACTCACGACCCCCTGAAGCGGCTGACCGGCAGGGAGCAGTCGAGAATTATTCTCAGTGCGCGGATGCGTTCGCTGCCAGCCGCAGGTCTTTCTAGAGGCGGATGGAGCAGCGTGCGTTCGCAGGAAATCGATGTGGCCCGAAGCGTACTATAACGGCGGGAGCACAGCATTGATTCCCAAATGCTCCACACGGGAGGCGACCTCGATCGCTCCTTCCCGGGAGGGGGGGCTGGCCAGCAGGGGCTTCATCTAAGGGAGCAGCTCGACAGGGCCGCAACAACTAGGGCGGACATTGCGATTAGCAATTACTGGAAACTGATGTGTCCCGCAGGCCACAAAGCGGCCTCAACTTCCTGAAGGCTCCTAGGAGGAGCAACCTCACAATGCATGAAAGCAGCCCCCTCAGGAACTGCCCATACATGTTATGCTCCCATCTTAGATGAATATTCAGACAAGTGAAACACGCTTTGGATGACAGGCTGATTAAAAATATCGAACTTATCAAAGTCAGATAATATGCCGTTTAATTCCTCAGAATTAAATGCCACCATAATCATCCAACCCGTGCGACCTGGTCTGAATGATAGGCTGAATAAAAATATCTAATACCTCAAAGTCAGATAATATTTCATTTTAATTCCTCAGAATTAAATGCAGCCATAAACACTCAACCAGCGAAACCTGGTCTGAACAGGCTGAATAAAAATATCTAACACAAAGTCAGATAATTTTCCATTTGAATTCCTCAGAATTAAATGCAGCCATAACCACCAGACGATACAAATTTAATAAGTATTTATACGGTCTCGTAATCTACACGTTGCCTCAGCAAGTTATAATACAATTGATTTTCATCCCTCGAGAAGAAAGTCAACAGGTGCGAGGCTGAAACATCCGAAAGGCGCACGGCTGTACGCGTCGAGATATTTCTCAATGAAAACAGCCAGCACCCTCAGGAGCTGACTGCATGCCTCGCACCCAACCAGTATCACATGCACACCGATCGCGTGTGTCACTTTAATTGCAGACCTGTAACCTGCACGCTGCCTCGGCAACGCAAGATTGAATCTTGCATTAAGAAGTGGCAAGCTCTCGTTATAATTTCAACTGACTCGATGCTGAGCACGTCTAATTCCTCAGAATCAGACCGCTCAAGTATCGGGTCCTCCACCCCGGGGGAAGAAGCCGCAGCGCGGGCTTCCACGCGGGGAGGGAGAACATCTGAACTGTCAGACGAAGACCCAAGTCCCAAGTCTCGCTGACATGTCCATCTGTGAGCCCCATGACCGGCATCGCCATACCGCTCTCGGCCACCGTAGTTTCCTCACGCATCGCGATTACAGAAACATAGTGGACAGCACATTTTTCAAAATCATGACGTAGTATTTTTTGGCGCATGCACTATTAAAAAAATATATTTTGTGCATGGTTAAATGTTGATTATAAATGTTTGAATGCAAATTAATTTTGTTTCGATTAGTTAAACTTTTGCTTCCAATTAATGCAATTAAATGTGTGTTTAATCGACGTAGAACAACATAATGATATTGAAAGTATTTTGTACACAGATGTAAAGTACAGTAGCCTACATTACTATTACATTAAGTACAAATTGCTACAGTAGGCTACTGCTCTCATAAATTACACTTTACGTCAAATATTATGTAGAAAACTAACACTAGTAGTTGAGTTCATAGAGCAGGAGCTAGTGATACAAATTTGTACTGGAGTATGCTGTATAAGCAATAGGGGTGTAACGATATTCAAACCGAACTGAAAAAACACGATACACCACCCATGGTTCGAACTGCGATCCTCTCATGTCGAACCGAACGTGCCCCGCCCCCTGCTGCCCCAGCCCAGCTCTAACTTTACCTTCTGCCACATTATTTATTTCTTCCTTGATATTTGATTAAATAGTAATTAGTACACTTTTAACAACTAACAAGAGCTGTATTTTTTTTTTTTACAAAATATTATTATTATATTATTTACTAAATATACACTTACTAAGTTCATGTCACGTGACTTGGGTGATCGTTCAAGCTCAGTGCTCCCACCACACGCTGCGCGTAGGGCACCAAGTGCTAAGGGGGCACCGCAAGAAGACCCATTGTTCTGAGTGGGTCGCGGAGTGCCTGAGAAAAATGCGTTGTCCCGATTCAGTATCTGCGGTCAGATGAAAGGCTATATGTCTCTTTCACCTTAGAAGACCGAACTTTCATGTCCTGTCAGCCGTTATACTGTGCTCGTAGCGCTCACACTTCAACTGGATGCGCAAACGCGGCAGCGTGCCCTGTATATCACTTCATATATTAAGCACAAGAAAAAAATTACGATCATGCAACGTAAGTCATGAAATAAAAGTAAAGTACCAATAAATCACGTAACAGGTACGCCGTGTGTTAGCTGGGAAGGATTTGCATGCATTCTGTGCTAATCAGGAGCAGTCATATGATTCATTAACAGTTCATGTTGGTATTGTGTATTTGCCATGGTAACTGTTGTTTCCATAACCCCAAAATACCACTTTATGTTATTTTGTAAATAAATTATAAATTATTTTGTAAATTTAAATTAGTGTGGTGGCTACTTTATTGTGTTACAAAAACTGCTATTTAATAGCTTTAACTTATAGGCCTATTTATTCATCATCAGTATTAGTCATATTCATATAATGTATGTGTTTAAGTAGGCTAAAGTGGGACATTACTTGTGTGTAGTCATACATTTTTGTGTTGATGTGTTTATTTAGTTGATGTATTTAATTTAGTTTAGTAATTACATTTATTTGGATATTTAGTTGAAAAATTTGTGTAAATAAACAGACTATCTGCATACTGTACAATACAATAACAGTACAATAAATTGCAGCCTCAATAATAAACTCCACACAATGCACTGATATATAAATATAATCAATAAATATATTAGCATGAATCTGCAATAATAACAAACTGTATAGTGCAATGAAATTGACAAAACCAACAAATTATAGATTATAATTATTTTTGTTCAGAGCGCGCTCTCACTCACTGAAATCTGCACTCAAAGCAGAGATAAACGTGGGATGTACACAGGAGATTCACTCATCATACAGTGGTTCACTGTGTTTGTTCTATTTTAGAAGCGAAAATAGTTTCAAACAAACACAGCAGAACCACAGCGCATCTGATATGACTGGCATAAAGTTGGCGAATTTAGGGACCGTCTCTAAAGTTACATACAACATTGGTAACGTTATACACTTTTCTAACTTCAATAGCATTTAAAGAGAATGACTTACAGTCATAAAACTGACTGTAAAGTGTTCATCTAGGTGTCAGGTATGATGCACACCTTTTGATATTTAATAAAATAAACTGTCAAATCATATGAAAATATGGATATGCATTATTTCACTTGGATACTGTTTGGGCTCTTACACAAAATATGCTAGATTTAAATGCGTCATAGCTAATAGAACACTGATGAGAATATTGCTTGAGAATATATTTACACCAAATTATTATTATTTATGATTTATGCCTTGCTATTGACGACAGCCATTATAAGGAAGGAAATCCCAGAGAATAGAATCTAGCTTAAAAAAGTGCATAGAGCTGCTTAATTTATTTGTTGTTTGTTGATTTTCAAATATAAAACTTTTTGAAATGTTTTAAGTGTGTGCATCTGAAAGAAAACTTTCATCTCATTTGAACAAAACCGTGATAATATTGATAACCGTGATAATTTGGGTCACTATAATCTGTGATGTGAAATTTCCTTACTGTTTCATCCCTAATAGGCAGATGCGCTAAGACCGCACGTGCTGGAAACGCTGCACTACGTTACTTACGCAAGTCATAACCTAAAACGTCACACACACAGCCAACTTTAAACTTAAAGGAATATAATCCCCCCCCCCCACACACACACACACACATTTGAACAGCAAATGGGTAATTCTCTAAAAGTCTTTAGTGTTCCCTTCTAATGTTGGCAACTTTATCAGCCGGGCAACTGGTCTGAGGTAAGTTTTACCATCAATGACAATTTCAGCAGTCCGCACACATCCGTCACTACAAGTGTGGCGCAACGGGGGGATTAAACTTGAAGCTAATTTGGTATTTTGAAAGCTGAGTCTTGAGCTCTGGATCCATCATTGAACATTTCTCATTCTGCCTTCCTATTTTGACCAGGTATGGGCCAAAGCAGTCAACGCCGGTGGAGTAGAAAGGTGGACAGAGAAGTCGGAGGCATTCTGGTGGCAAATCTGCCATTTGAGGGACCTTTGGCTGTGCTCTCCAGCACTGACAGGACAGACAAAGAAGTTGACGGTGCTTTATAGCCTGGTGTCCTCTGAGAATCCAGTCTTCATATCTCAGCATAGACTTTCTCTGCTCCTGGGTGTAACAGTGGCTCATCAAACTCTTTGATAAGGAGCTTTGTTACTGCGTGTCTTGGGTCTAGCACAATGGGGTGGATTTGCTCTGGGTCTAAGTTTTCCAACCTCCTTAAACGGCCCCCAACTCTTATCATGTTAGTCAGTGGATCCCATTCCTGAGCAAGACTGACTAACCGGCTGTGTACAGGAACTGGTTTCTGTGCCTTGAGGGCAGCAACTTCTTCGGGAAAACTCTGAAGTTGGCATGCTCTAAGCAGAACAGCTTCAGCTTCTCTACTGGTCAAAGGCTCAATGTCAGGTATCACTGGGTAGAAATGGGAGCGAAGACTCAAATGCAAGAAGAGTAGATTTATTGTAAATAATAAAATAAAACCAACATAAACAAAACACCCGCGAGGGGGAAAACCAAACTTGAAATAAACTTAAACATCAGGAGAGGTAAACAGGAAATATGACAGGGAGCGGACGACAGCCAACAACGATCAAACACAGGACTGCAGACACAAGGAGAGAGTCATCTCCTCCCTCACCAGTTTGGCCAGCTGAGCTCCAGCTAAGGCAGCGCAAAGCTCCAGGCGTGGTTTAGACTGCTGCCTCTTAGGAGCGACCCTCGATCTGGCCATTACTAAGGAAACATGCACCTCACTTCCAGTTTGAACTGCCAAATATGCCACTGCCCCATATGCTCTTACAGAAGCATCGCAGAACACATGGAGGGAACTGTACTGTTCTGTTGCAGTTGTGGAAGCTGGTGTGTAACAGCGAGGAATGGATACTGCACGGAGATGTTCAAGCTCGCTTTCCCAGTTGATCCAGGCAGCCTGAAGGTTTGTGGGTAGATCTGAGTCATCCCAGTCTCTCTTTTTAGTCCACAACTGTTGGATGATCACCTTAGCCCTGGTGGTAAACGGTAGTATGAACCCCAATGGATCATATTGAGATGCCAGCACCTGGTAGGCTGTTCTCATAGTCAGTGCTGCATGCCCGATGGGCCGGTAATGATAGCCAAGAGTATCAGTTGCACAGTTCCACCTGAGGCCCAATGTGGGCTCCACAGGGTCGACATGGTTTTGAACTAACCACTGCTCTGTGGCAGAGGAGCGGGCTTCAGCAGGAAGATGAGCGACCACGGCTGGATGACTACTAGCCCACTGTCTGAGATCAAACCCTCCTTCTGCTAACATATTGCGTACTTGGTCCACTGTTTGTTTGGCTGCCACCACAGTAGGAAAACTTGTTAGGCAGTTGTACACGTAGAAGCTCTGATGTACCATTTCTTGCAACCCTGGAAATTTGGCTTCGAAATTGTGAGCATGATGCTACAGAGCAAAGATGGCACAGCATGGACTGCTTGTTGTACCGAAGGGTAGAACCTGCCTTTCGTATACATCCGGAGGGTTCTCACTCTGTAGGTCTCTCCAAATGAAACGGAGAAAGGGTTTGTCTTTTGGCAGGAGACAGACCTGATGAAACATGCCCTTATTATCTGCGCTTACAGCCACCTGATGCTGCCTGAATCTTAACAGGACGCCCAAAAGTGACGGTCCAAGCGCAGGACCTGGCATGAGTTGATCATTAAGAGATAGACCATGGTGTGTGAACGAACAGTTGAAAACCAATCTTGTTTTGTTGTTATGGGTCACCAGATGGTGGGGCAGGTACCATGACTCCTCTGGCTGGGCTGCTTCTCTTTGGTTGAGCTTGGCTACATATCCTGCCTCGATAAGCTTGGCAATCTCTCCTGAGAAGATTGAGGCCCTTTCAGAGTCTTTCTGGAGTCTCCTTTCAGTACTCCTCAGATTTGCAAGAACATATTGCATGGAGCCTTTGAGTTTAAGAGCACCTGGTTTCCACAAAAGAGGGGTGGCGTAACGTTGTATACCCTTTACACTGACTTGTTGCGTTTAGGACTTTAGCAGATGTATAGCCTCTATGTCTTGTCTAGATCGGACAACCAGTTTCTCGTTGTGAAAGGGTAGCACGTCCAGTTGCCATAGCCTTTCTACATTTCTGTACAGAAGATCGTCTGGGTTAACAGTGGAGAGAAAGAAACATTGCTGCAATGGTGCATGGTCTGTGCTGCACATTACTGCGCCTTGGAGAGCCCACCCGAGAGCTTTATGGACTGCCACTGGACCCTCTTTGGTGCCTTGGTGAATAGGCTCTTTTGCGGTAATGAGGTGAACTTGGTCTGAACTTATGAGCACCAGCGGACGTACCTTGTGAAATGGCTGTAGTGGAATTCCCCTTAGATGTGCATACCGTCTCTGAAGAGTCTGAACAGGGTATGACTGTTCCACCAGATCTAGACCAGAAGCTGTGAATGCTCCAAACACTTGATAGCGTTTCTCTGGGTCACCTCTTGGGGAGATTTCAAAGGTGACTCTGGAGCCAATGAGATGTGTAGTGTCAGGTCGGACAATACAAAGGGCTAGAGTCTCAGGTTCACCTTTCAGCTGGAGCTGTTGGATGGCATTGGGTAGGATCATGGTGCGCTGTGCTACGTCATCTAATATAGCATATGTCTCCAATGTCTTTGATTTGTGGTGTAGCAGAACTGGTACCACTTTCAGGAGGACTCTGACAGATGTGGAGGGTAGGAGGTAGATACGACTCTCAGAGGTATCTGATAATGTGTCAGTTGCATGTCTTCAGGCCACACCATGAAGCAGTTGAAGGTGGATACCACCACAGTCACTGCAGGGTTTCTTTAAGCTGCATACTTAAGGTGCATGGGAACGAGCACATTTCAAGCAGCGCTTTCCCTCTGAGATCCACTTGCAAAGTTCATCAACTGACCGTTCCTGCTGCATTGAGTGATGTAGTGGTCTTTGCTGCTACAGAAGAGACAAATGACTTTGGGTGGCGTTCTCTTCTGAGACACCTTAGGACTGAGGCAAGCTTTAGCCTTTGTAGGTGCTGCACCATGATACAAGGCTATACTTTGGCTTCTAGGTTTAACCACAGATTTCTCGTATTGGTAGCACTGCACTAACCTACTGGACAGTCTCTGTTGCTGAGCCTTGGCTTGGAGCCATCCAGCAAAGTCTTGTAGGTTGTACAGGTTAATATTTGGGGAGTTGAGCTTCCCTTGCAGCTGGAGAAACTCTATGAAGCCATCTCTTAAGTACTTGGGCAGCTTACTGAGCAAGTGATCTACATGCGAGCAGCAGTTCAACTCCATCCCTCTGGGCCCCTCCAAAGACAACAGCATGCTTACTAGGAGATGGACGCGGAGAGCGAAACTCTGGAAACTGCGAGCGTCATTTGATTTTACCTCTGGTGCTGTGAGGATTGCTGCTATTTCGCTCTGAGCCAGCTGGTGTAGTTGACCATATTGCAACTGAAGAGCTTGCATAGCTGCTGAATATGGGTATGGATGGTGGCGACAAGACTGTCCAATCATCTGTGCCTCAGGCAATTTTAGATGTTCCAGCAAGATGTGGTACTTGTATTTTTCATTTAGCTCTGCATGAGCTTCCAGAAGGTTGTCCAGTGCCAACTTCAGGTTAGCAAATTCCCTCTTGTTGTCATTCACAAAATTAAGAATCTTTGGGCTGAGGAGCAGCATGTAAAGGGCGGTGAGGCACAAAGTATTCTGGTTGCTTCAGTGACTGGTTCAATGACAGTAGATAATTGTCTGCACGGGCAGGAATGTTTACTACAGGAACTGAAGCGCTGTGCAGGGTTTGAGGCACTGATGCTATTGGAGGCATTGGAGTATAATGAGGAATTGAAAAACTTGAGGGCAGTGCAACGACAGGGTGTCGTGGAGAAGGTGCCACTGTGGTGTAGAGATAAGGCACACTGGGATGCTGGTAGGTTGGCATGGGAGCTACTAACTGTGGCTGCACCTGAGGCTGAAAGGCATTTCCAGCATCGTCATAAGGGTAAAACTGCTTATTAAGCCGTAGTGGCACAGTCTCTGCTCTTGTAGCATGGGCTACGGCGCCAGGTAACGTCCCAGACGAAATTGGTGAGTACAAAGGGAGTGAAGTGACTGGCTGTATTGGCACAAAACCAGGGTTGAAGTGCTCAGCTTCTGCTGCAGATGTACTTGAACTTATCTGTGTGGCACTCACTGTATATGTCCCTGGGTAAGTAACTCAACATCAGGTGACTGTGATGCAGAGGTAAAATGACTTGAGGGAGGTGGATGTGAAGAAGTTACTAAATTGGATCTTAGTGGTGATGTGGCAGGCTTTTAAACTTGATCCTCCTCCTCATCTTCTTCCTCCCTCAGGAACGATGTGGTATGTTCCATCAGCTCTTTGCGCCGACGCTGTCAGTTTTCATATTGTTTAAGTTTACTGTGAAGCACAGTCATTTCGGCAGCCTCATCCCTTTCCTTTTCAGAAATAGACTTCAAGATTTTCCTCAATGATCTCATGCTCAACATGTCCAATGAACTTGTGTCCGGATGCTCACCCTGGCTGGAGACTGGTCGTGACTGACTAGTTATGCCCACTGCGGCTGCTGCTCCTCTCTGCTCCACTGGCACATTTGTGTAGTTGAGGTAGTTTCTGAAATAAATAAAATAAAACAAATAAATACAGACTATCTGCATACTGTACAATACAATAACATTACAATAAACTGCAGCCTCAATAATAAACTCCACATAATGCCCTGATACATAAATATAATCAAGAAATATATTAGCATGAATCTGCAATAATCACAAACTGTATAGTGTAATGAAATTGACAGAACCAACAAATTATAGATTATATATAGAAGTTGAACAGCCAGTGAAGGATTGCACTTTGAGATAATAACTTTGTAAACATGAACAATACGAGCCGTGATGCTAGCGGTTCGAATCCGTTCCTTAAACAGGATCAAATTACACTAAAGATCGCAAGAACGATCGCTAAACATGAACATCACCATAAACCTGGTCTAACCTAGTGCCGTTGCTATACAGTGTAACCATCTGGGTTATTAACAATATACATGTAAATAAACTTACTTCATCACGAACTTTCTCTTGCACATAAACGCTACAGCTGAGTGAGAGCGCGCAATCTGACTGCCCCTCTGGAGTAACAGTGAATAGGCAGATACGCTAAGACCGTACATGCTGGAAACGCTGGACTACGTTACTTACGCAAGTAATAACTTAAAACGTCACACACAAATAGCCAACTTTAAACTTAAAGGAAGAGAATTCACAACATGTATCGTTACACCCCTAATAAGCAAGTGTATTGAAGTTTAGAAGAAAAATACATTAATGCACACAGTATACATTATAGACTAAACACATTTAAAATACATGAACAAATGTAACTTTGGACAATTTTTTTTTTTAATTAGGCTAAAATCTATTATTTTCCATGTGTTTTAGTATATGTCAATACAATGTAAGTAGATTATTACAATATGCATTTTTAAAAAGTGCACTGAAGTGTGTTTATAAATATTGTATGAATGTGTACTTTCTTTAAGTAAAAATTAATTAGACATTATTACAAAGACTTCAGTGTGTTTAGAAATATGGTCATGAAAATGTATTCTCTTTAAGTACACTTAAGTGGCCTTTTTATTTTAATTATATCATATTATCTGCAAGTGCACTTTTTAAAAAGTATACTTTTAAGATTTGAAGTACACAAACAGTACACTTTCAATACAATTTAGCACACTTCTTTTTCACAAGGGTTTAAAGACCAGAAGCAATATTTTGAAATAAATCCTGTAGCGAATTGGAAGCCAGTGCAAAGAAATTAAAACCAGAGTAATGTGCTACTGTTAGACGCATGACAACATTTATCTTATCCCTTGCTTCATATGTTTATAATATCTTTAGAATTTGCCATGCTGTTTTTTCTCACGGATGTAACAGCAAAGTTTGGGACCACCCCAAATCTTAAACAGATTGTCATCGGACGGTGTTATGAATATGTAACCCTGGTTAATCCCAACCCCAGGTAAGATATATATATATATATATATATATATATATATATATATATATATATATATATATATATATATATATATATATATATATATATATATATATATATATATATATATATATATATATATATATATTAGTTATTTAAAATATCTAAATAAGAAAATGTTATTATTACATTTAGACTACTACATTTATGTAGTCTATCTCATATGATTTCATAGATATTTGCAGTAATTTCAGTAAATTCAGCTACGGCATCTGGCTCATCACTTTCATGTTCATTAGCTAATATTGCATTAAGTCCTTGAAAATATAACTATAAATTGAAGACATTTTGTAATTTTCTCTCTAACAGGTTTAATTGTGAGGAGATATGGCAGGAGTTTGAAAAGGCTGTGGTTAGGAGATCACCCTGTGATGTGAGAGTTAAAGATTACCAAAAAATGTTCCGGGCCATCACTCCGATTTTACCATGTGGCAAGGTGATTTCATTCAAGTGTTTTCATATAAGAAACTAAACTACAGTATAGAAAGTTATTTTAAAGATTTATTCAATCTTTAGATTGAGCTTTAAAAATAAAATTCAAAAGTTGGCTCAAGCACAGAGTGTTAATGTATTTTAAAGTAAAAATAAAACAAAACAAAAACAAAAACCAACCATGTATAGAAATAGACATGGTACATGTTGCACAAAGCCGGTTTCAGTGGCTGGGTGAGTTTAGCTTGAGCAACCTTAGTTTTTTGGGCTCAAGAAGTTGGATTGGTTTAAGCAGTGTTCGTTGCGATGGTTGGGTGTAATGCATTTAGCATATTAACTTAATTTAAAATAAAAAACTTTAACTTAAATATATACATATAAATAAAAGCTTTATAATAAATAAAATTGCAAAAAACATTCTCAAATAAGTCCTCTGCAGTAGTGTTGCACAATATACCAATACTAGAAAAGTATCGCAATACAATATGAAATTTTATTAGCACCGGTACTTTAAGAAGGGCAGCACACTAATAATAGCAGTATTTGGACAGATGTGTGTCAGGACATGAGTCACTAAACAATGGAAGCAGAACAGTCAAATATATACGCGCAGTGCATGACAAAAGCCTTATTCGCACGGGTTAAGTATTATCTGTGGACCTCTTGTGATTTAGAAATTATCCCACCACATCTGAATTTTGTGTGGCGCATTCACACGGGATAAGCAAAGCCTGTGATTTGACTCGAAATTATTGACTTGGAAATATTTTGTTGTTATAGGTATAGCTGTTGTCACAGGGCGAAGGAGGATGGTGAAGACAGAATTCAGGTTTAAACGAAAACGTTTAATCATAGGGAGAGGAAGAGAGTAACAGTCATTGTGACTAGCACATACAAACAATAACTGACGATGAACTGAAGAGAACAGGGAGTATAAATACACAGAGTGAAGGAGAGAACTAAACAGGCACAGGTGGAAGACAATGAACTGATCAGGGCTGAACAAACACAGGTGCAGACAGAGCATAATTGTTACATTACGCCCCCCTTGAAAAGGCGCCACCTCGCGCTGGGCTGACGATAGAGTTCTGGAGTTTGCAAAGAGGCGGAGGCTTAGGTGGAGGGCGTGGCTCTGGGGACGGACTGAACCCTGGGGGCGTTGGCACCAGGCGCCATGGTGGCGCAGAAGAAGGGAGGAGTCCGGGCGGAGCCCGAACTGACAGGTAGAGTGACACCCTGGTGATGACCGACGGTGGCAGAACCATGAATGGCCGAGGAACCTTCCGAGCTGAGTGGTCGATGGACCGTGGCGACAATCGCGGAACTGGAGGACGGGAGTCGACTGACCCGTGCGACTGAGACTGTGACGCTAGGTTGGATGACCGGGGTGACGCTGTGGTGAGGGAGACCGACAGGGAGGTCGGAGGAAGGAAGTCCAGAGCTGCCGAAGGGGTGCAGGGTGAGGGTGCGGGTGCAGGTGCAGCCCGAATCCCGGAAGTCCGTGGCTGTAACTGGGCGTCGACCACCAAAGGCCAACCTGGAGTATCGATCGAGCCCGGCAGAGCCTCCGGGCAGACGGACTGCGGAAGCGGTGAAGGAGTGGTGGGTCGAGGAGCAAGTGACGGGCCGGCAGGTCGAGGTGGAGCTGTGGGTCTGGAGGCCTGAGATGAAGCCTGGGACTCTGCCTCTAGCCAAGCTGGTGGCAGAGAAGCCCGCGGTGCGAATGTAGAGCCGCGCGGAGTGAGCGGCGGTGGCAGAGCCGAGGAGCTTAATGAAGCCAGTGGTGTCAACGGATCCAAGGGGCTGGCCGCAACCAGCGCTGGAGATGGGAAAAAGAGAGACGGGGATACTAGAGGAAGATTTCCGGATGGAACCGTCGAAGAAGACGACGATGATGATGATGATGATGAAAGGGTGGGGAAAGGATCTGTGGACCATAGATCTATCAGGTCGATGTCTGCTCCTGGCTCTGCAGTGGACTGCACCGCCTGCATTGACTCCCACTCTGGTTCAGCGATTACCTCAGCTGGCGCCTCAGGCTTACCAGCTGGGAAGGAGAGGCCGCCATCTCGGAGCATCCAGGCGAGGTACTCCAGGTAAGATCTGCTCTCCGGAAACGAAAACGTTTAATCATAGGGAGATGAAGATAGTAACAGTGGTTGTGACTAGCACATACAAACAATAACTGACAATGAACTGAACAGAACAAGGAGTATAAATAGGAGGGAACTAAACAGGCACGGGTGGAAGACAATGAACTAATCAGGGCTGAATGAACACAGGTGCAGACAGAGCCTAATTGTTACAGCTGTATGATATATCATAAACAGAAGAATGATTCTTACCGCATGTTGCTATATGTCATCTAGGCTTGCTGCGATAGTCTGTGTTGCCGGTGTTACCAGTGTTCAGCCACAACACTGATTACATCACGTGCCCTCCGCAGCACCGCCCCCACCGTTGTTTTGATTTTTATAGTAATACCAGAGAATGTCTAATATGGCGAGAAGTTTCACTCTCACTGAACTTCCGGCTTCTGAACTGGTTGCAGTTCCTCTCTGATTCCATATGAGGGCGCTCACAGGACGAGTGCAGAATGAATGGAGGTCTATGGCGCTATACCAATAAAAATCCACTTTTCTCAGGATATAATTTTTTATCTAGTAATTTGAATGTTGTATTCGAAAGGAAATGCAAATAAATTACACATTGCTGGGTGTTAGATTTTTTAGAGTCACTTATTTGCTTTAAAAAGTCTTTTAAAGTGTCAATGACGTCATACACATGTACGACCAGAGATACTGCTTAACGGCAATCCTTCAGTCGCTCTGGTGCTTTCGCGCTCTGCACTTTCTTTTCTCTCGAGGCATCGACAACACAGCTGACACAGGTAAATACACGTGCTAGAAGAGTTTTTGTTTTGTTTGTTTCTGGTCCCGCTTCAGATGACACGATGCCATCAAGCAGGATCTCTGGTCGTAATCAGTCCTTCACTGACCAATCAGCGTTCATTAGCAGAATGCTAGCGTGTTATGGACAACAACAACTCAACCTGTAAGAAATCAAAAGGACATAAGTACTCGTTCATTCAACTTTCGACCTAAAACCCATGTTGAACTTGCAAAATCTACAATCATTTCTGAGATTTCTCAACGGCAATCGGGTGAAAGAGACAAATTTAGCCGTCAAGCCCCATTGACTTCCATTCATTTTGCACTCATGGCGATCGCCCCCAGTGGAACTCTGGTGGTACTACAACCAAAATTCTGTACAACAGGGCTTAATAGGGAGTGGGCAGGCTCTCCGTAGACGGGCTCTGGTAATACAAATAATTTACATGGAGGTTGCAAAGAGGCGGAGGCTTAGATCACACCATCCATCTCCATCTAATCTATTTTTTTTGTTTTCACTCTTCTGATGGTTTTCAGCTTTCTGGAAAAAACTGAACTTCAAATAGTTTCCAACGCAGCCTCTATTCTTGACAAAAGATGGATAAAAAAGCACACAGGAAACAAAAACCTTGAAAAATTATTTACGACCTTGTCAAATCCTGGCCAAATCACAGAGATGCCGATTCGCACAGGTCTAATATTATCACAGGACCTCTGTGTTTGCCGAAATATGGTACGTCCTTTGCTGGGGAATTATTACTTTACAAATTACAGACATGGCCGATTCACATGGGCATGGGCACCCTGACTGGTCTGTGTCTATGCAGCCCCATACGCAACAAACTGCGATGCACTGTGTATTCTGACATTTCTGTCAGAAACACCATTAACTTCTTGAGCAATTTGAGCTACAGTAGCTGGTCTGTGTTATCGGACCACATGGGCCCGCCCTCACTCCCCATGTGCATCAATGAGCCTTGATCGCCCATGATCCTGTCGCCAGTTCACCACTTTTCCTTTTTGATAGTGACCACTGCAGACCAGGAACACCCTAAAGAGCTGCAGTTTTGGAGATGCTAACCATTACAATTTGGCCCTTGTCAAACTCGCTCAAATCCTTACACTTACCCATTTTTCCTGCTTCTAGCACATCAACTTTGAGGACAAAATGTTAACTTTTTGCCTAAAATATCCCACCCACTAACAGGTGTCGTGATGAAGAGATAATCAGTGTTATTCACTTCACCTGTCAGTGGTTATAATTTTATGCCTGATCGGTCTATAGCAAATACAGAAAAAAGAAAATGTGCAAATATGACAAAACATTTCGAAACAAACAGGTTGAAATTATTACAGTATATAGAATATTTGCAAACGAAAGTCAAGAAATTACAGACTTTAACCCTCGCACACTGTAAAAGCAAAACATTTGACATTTGTGTACAAAAAATAAACGACAATAATAATAATGCTTTACTATTGTGTTATGCTTTAGAGGTAGTACAAATTCATATACATTTGCAACCAATCAACGTTACACTTCGATATTCTACTAACTATAAGTAACTTTGAAACTACTGTTTATGTCAACTAACTCTCAAAAATTTGCAAATATAGGTCAACTAACTCTCATTAGTGTATTAGTAGACTGTTAGAATTAGTAGAACAAGTTGACATGTACTTGCAAAGCGACTTATGGTCCGTTGAATATCTGTTGGGGGACCATAAAAATAAACTTAACAGATATTTGTAATGATAAACAGGACGGAAGCAAATGCAAGTCAAATAAGTCTTTATTTGAACCAATACTCAAGGGAAAAAATAGATCGATGCAAAGAACTGTGTGATGCAGGGACTGAGATGGGAATCCCAGGGTGCAGAGTGAAGGTGAAGGTGAATCCGTGGTGAGATCGGTAGTGAAGTATCCAAAGTTCCAGTACACAGGAAACACGAGAGAACAGGACAGGCACGAGGACGGGAACTCAAACAACGATCTGACAACACGAAATGGGAGAGAAGGCATTATATAGGCTGTGATGATTACAAACAGCTGCCGCTGATCAGCATGATGAGTGGCCACGCCCACCCTAACAATGAATGTAACAAGACACACCCACACAAACATCACACATGAGACTAGAATGAGACAGCGGATCTACCAACCGTGACAGTATTAAGCAGACAGTCTACCAATACTCTAATGACAGGTAGTTGAAATGTAGCTGCAAAGTTACTTATAGTTATTTATTAGACTGTCTAAAGTAGTATATTGAATTAAAGTATTGCCCCTATCAAAATATTTATTTGATTGCTTTGATTTTAATAAACTTTGATCATTTTAAAGTTGCTCTTCTGGAGTAAGACGAGAGACCTCATGCACAGCTATGTAGCCATAACAGGACCCTTCTGGACATTAGAAGACACACTGGTGGGATTCATGTTCAATGATCTGATCTGGTGTGGACAGCAGGAGAGAGGCAGAGGTACAATCAAAAGATGGTACAATTACTGCTTTTATGATGTTGGATGGACAGAAAACAGATAATGCTAAACAAATTTTTATTTCTGTTCCTAGTTGTAAATAAGCTATTAATAATGTCCCTTTTCTCTCTGTCTGCCCTCAGATTTTGACTACCAGTCCTGTCCAGAATGGTCAACCTGTTTGAACCATCCTGTGTACTCACTATGGAAGCAAGCTTCTCAGAATGTAAGTCATTCCATGTTATTTAAAGGAACACTCCACTTTTTTGGGACTTTAGCTTATTCACTGTATCCCCCAGAGTTAGATAAGTCCATACATTCCATTCTCATCTCCGTACATCCCATAACTCTGTCTGACGCACCCACCGTTAGCCTAGCTTAGCACAAAGACTGGAGGTATATGGCTCCAGCTAGCCTACTGGTGACAAAATAACACCAACATTTTCCTATTTACATGTTGTGATGTGTATAGTCACAGCGTGTACAAATAACAAGGTTACATGAGACACAGCCATATTATAAACGTATACACACTGGGGACTATATTCTCAGAAGGCGCAGCACTGCTCTACTTCTGCGGAGTGATTTGCTCGCAGGACCGGAGAAGCCCCGCTGTTACGTTATGTTACTGTCAACAAAACCAACGTGACTAGGAAGATAGTAGTAGCGAACGTGACTGTTGCATGGCTGACTCTGAGGAATTCAAAACCAAAATCCAGAACCATATCGTTTTGAGCCAGAATACACAGACAATGAGTTACAAACTTTGGAAGCTGATAGACAAGATGCCGAATTACCTCTGGCACCGTTCATTTGTTACTGTGACAGTCAGAGCGGGTTCGTGAAAACACAATACTAACATTACAGGGGATACATGGAGCACGGGAACAACTGCAATACAGTGTAGTGACCACCCTATTCATGTAATAGTGTCACTAACGGTACATTATGTATAGCTAATGACACTGTTACAGTTGGCTAGTCATCTAAAAACATAACGGAACACTTACCGCAGCCACAGGTGGTCCGCTTTGTCTTGTCTGTAACGTTAGTCACTACCGATGGGATGGCCGTATCCTTCAGCCCACGTTTCATGATCCGTGTGGCAAATTCCATTTTTTCAAAATAGTCGTCCTCGGTTAAATGTTCTGAGCAAACCCGATGGCAGGCTACTTGATGATGGCTACAGGAGTCTTTGAATCCATATCCAGAGCAAGCAGCTGCGGTAAGTACTTCCTTTATGTTTTTAGATGACTAGCCTACTGTAACAGTGTCATTAGCTATACATAATATACCGTTAGTGACACTATTACATGAATAGGGTGGTCACTACTGTATTGCAGTTGTTCCCGTGCTCCATGTATCCCCTGTAATGTTAGCAGGGACGTCGTTAGGCCTATTTTAGGGGGGCTGAAGCTACCCCAAAATGTTCCTAAGCCCCCCTAAATGATAATAAGAACAACAATAACAATTTGATTTATCAATAACCGTATCCTCATTCTTATTTAGATGCAACAAATTATATATATATATCCAGCTACAAAAAAATAGCCGAAAAGTCGGAAGTTGGACAGAAGTACAAAGAGTCGTTGTGCTATCAAGATGATGCACCTCATTGGTGTGAACTGTGGCAGCTTTCAGAGTTGCAGACCGGAGCGCTACGGCATGTAACTGGAGGATTCATCTCGTCTCGTCGTTACCAAGGTTATAATCGTTAACGAAAATGAACGAAAAAACTAGGGGGGGTTGTCGTTAACTGAAATAAAAATAAAAAGGGATTACAAAAAAACGATAACCTACCAAATCTGTATGTGTTTGGCAAAACTAGCTAGGCTAACGGTGGGTGCGTCAGACAGAGTTATGGGATGTACGGAGATGAGAATGGTATGTATGGACTTATCTAACTCTGGGGGATACAGCGAATAAGCTAAAGTCCCAAAAAAGTGGAGTGTTCCTTTAAAACAGGGGTTCTCAAACTTTTTATCAATACAGCACAATTTTAAAATGTACCTTATTTTCCGGAAAATAAGTCACATATGTTGCAAAGGGTGAAACTTCAGTTGTTGACACACACACTCACACACACGCACGCACACGCACACACACACACACACACACACACACACACACACACACACACACACACACACACACACACACACACACACACACACACACACACACACACACACACACACACACACACACATACTTTGGAGATACATTTATACATTTTGCATTTAAAAAAGTTAAGGAAAGAAACTGGTCCGACTTTATATTAGGTGGCCTTAACTACCATGTACTTACATAAAAAATTAGTACAATGTACTTATTGTGCTCATATTGTATTGCAACACACTTTTGCTGATATTGAGGTGGGATACGGGTAAAGTTAGGGACAGGTGTGGTATGTGTGAGTTTAAAGGGTCATGAAACTCTAAACCAAATTTTCTGAGATTTTAGGAGAGTTATGAGTGTTGAGCATCATAGAAGTCAATGTTACCATTCATTAATTTTGATTGTAGGAGAAAACTGCTCGGGTTATGTATATAACCCTTGTTCCCTGAGAAGGGGAACGAGCACTGCATCGGAACGACGCTTTGGGGATGCTCCCTTAGCATCAGCGAATCTGAAACCAGAATGCCAACTAGGCCAATCCGATTGGCGTGCGTGATGACGTCATCGTGACGGCATACCCGGAAGTATAAAAGGGGAGCTGGAACGTAATGGCGGTAGTAATTGCTCTGAAGCATGCGCTCCAGGCGCGCCGAAGTGTGGCGTCGGGATGCAGTGCTCGTTCCCCTTCTCAGGGAACAAGGGTTATATACATAACCCGAGCAGTTCCCTTTCGAGGGAACTCGCACTGCATCGGAACGACGCTTTGGGCAACGAGTACCCACTAGGCCACACCGAAGGGTAGCACCTGCCCTAGTGTGAAGCCGGAGACCGGGCACAGCTAGGACTGGAGCACCCTAGCACCAGGCGTCGTAGGGAGATCCAGGCTATAGAACCTGATAAAAGTGTGTGGGGTAGCCCACCCGGCCGCCTCGCAGATATCCTGCAAGGGGACCCCAGAAAGAAGGGCCACCGAAGAGGCCATGCCTCTGGTGGAATGAGCCCTCACGGCCACAGGTGAAGGCAAACTGCGCACCTGGTTGGCCATGGTAATCGCCTGGACAATCCAGTTACTGATTGTCTGGGTAGACGCAGGCAATCCCTTCTTAGGTGAACCAAAACACACCAACAGTTGTTGTGATCTCCTCCACTGTGCAGACTTCGCCAGATAAACTCTCAGAGCCCTAACCGGGCAGAGTAGGTGAAGCCTCCCCTCTTCCGCCGTCACATGAGGCGGAGGATGAAATGCCTGCAGGACCGATGACCTGACCACCCTGGAAGGCACCTTAGGCACTTAGCCCGGCCTAGGGTGTAAGATGGCCTTTACTCCTCCCGGGGCAAACTCCAGGCAGGTCGGCGTTACCGCCAAGGCCTGGAGATCTCCCACTCTCCTAAGAGAGGTAATGGCAAGGAGAAAAGCCACCCTAAGGGTCAGATTTTTTGGTCCAGCCGACTCCAATGGTTCGAAGGGGGCCTCAGCCAATCCTTCGAGAACCACTGCCAGGTCCCAGGTTGGAACTCTGGACCGAGCCGCAGGCCTCATCCTCCGAGCCCCACGGAGGAATTGTACAACCAGCTGGTGCCTACCCAGAAGCCCATCACCCATAGGAGTGTGGAAAGCCGCAATGGCAGCCACGTACACCTTGAGTGTGGACGGGGTAAGCCCTGCAGAGAAGCGATCTTGGAGGAACTCCAGCACTGAAGCCACTGGGCAGTTAACTGGGTCCACCTCACGCTCTCTGCACCAAGTGGAAAATACATTCCACTTGAGGCTGTACAGTCTCCTCGTAGACGGAGCCCTGGAACTGAGTAAGGTCTCTATCACCTCCGCCGATAGGCCAGCCTCTATGTACCTGGTCCCCTCAGGGGCCAGACCCATAGGTTCCAAATCTCCGGGCGGGGGTAAAATATCGTACCCGCCGCCTGAGACAGGAGATCCCTCCTCAGAGGAATCTCCCACGGCTGACCTGCTAGCAGAGCTATGATATCCGAGAACCAAACTCGAGTCGGCCAACGGGGTGCTACCAGAAGTAGACTGACCCCCTGTCGACGGACCCTTTCCATGACTCCCGGGAGCAGAGCAATCGGGGGAAATGCGTACAGACGCAGCCTCGGCCACGTCTGAACCATGGCATCCAGCCCCAGCGGAGCTGGATGCGTGAGGGAAAACCACAGTGGACAGTGGGACGTCTCTCGAGACGCAAACAGATCCACCTCCACTGGGCCGAACCTCTTGCATATGGCCTCCACCACCTCTGGGTGGAGTCGCCACTCCCCGGGCCTCAGCCCCTGCCTCAGCAGGATGTCTGCTCCCTGATTTTGGACCCCCGGGACATACATTGCCCTGATGGACAACAGTTTCCCTTGGGACCACAGGAGGATGTGATGCGCCAGTCTGCAAAGAGGGCGCAACCTCAAACCCCCCTGCCGTGCCCCAGCCAGTGAGGGAGGCGTCTGTTGAAACGGATTTCCGGCAACAGGACGCTCCCAACACTGGCCCTTGGGACAGAAACCAAGGTTTCTTCCATATGACTAGGGAACGAAGGCCACTGCGCGTTACCCTGATCATACAGAATGGATTTCCCCTCAAGGAAAGCCACCTGGTTTACTTCCATATCAGGACATGGTGGCCGCGGAGGTCCGGGAAAAAGCTCCTCAGAGCTTTGTAGACCGCCAGCATTTCCAGGCAGTAGATGTGCCAGGAGAAATGCCTGGTCTCCCACAGACCTCTCGCAAAGCGGCCGCCATGACCACGTCCCAGCCAGTGAGGGAGGCGTCTGTTGAAACGGATTCCCGGCAACAGAACGCTCCCAACACTGGCCCTTGGGACAGAAACCAAGGTTTCTTCCATATGACTAGGGAACGAAGGCCACTGCGCGTTACCCTGATCATACAGAATGGATTTCCCCTTAAGGAAAGCCACCTGGTTTACTTCCCATAACCACGTCCCAGCCAGTGAGGGAGGCGCCTGTTGAAACGGATTACCGGCAACAGAACGCTCCCAACACTGGCCCCTGGGACAGAAACCAAGGTTTCTTCCATATGACTAGGGAACGAAGGCATCTGCGCGTTACCCTGATCATACAGAATGGTTTTCCCCCCGAGGAAAACCCCTTGATTCCCAGCTACCACTGTAAGGGTCTCATGCAGCAGGCCAAGAGATATTCTGTTGGACGCAGCCGCAATGAGCCCCAGCAGACCTTAAACTGCTTCACAGTGATGCTGTGGCCTAGCTTCATTTTAGAGACCACCGCCCGTATGGACTCGATACGTTCGGGAGACAATTGTGCCCACAACGTAGAGAATCCCATACGACTCCCAGGAACACAGTTCTCTGAGAAGGCGTCAACACGCTACTGCGTGCAGAGTCTCAAAGGGCTAGGCCGCCTGGAAGAACCCGATATTGGTACGCTTTGCCCCAAAAAGCGAACCTCAGGAACTTCCTGTGACACAGAAGGATGGATACAGGGAAGTATGCGTCCTCTTCAGACCCATCGTGACAGACCAGTCCTCAGACTGGATCTGAATCACAATGGAGGAAATGCTAAGCATCTTGAATCTGAATCTCCTCAGAGAACGATTCAAGTACCTCCAGTCTAAAGTTGGATGCAACTCGTCATCCCTCTTAGGAACTATGAAGTACTGGCTGTAGAACCCGGACTCCCTGTCTGGCGGAGGAGCACATTCTGTGGCATCCTTACCAACAGGGAGTGAACTTCCTGTTCCATTACCCGAACCTGCCCAGGGACCACTGCCGTCCAGACCACCCCACTGAACTTCAGGGGAAGGTAACCGGACTGCAGTCTGTATGCCCCTTCCTACAGTCGCAGGCCCCAAGCTGATATATTCGGAGGCATAACCATGCGCCGAGATAATCTGCTAAGGGAACCAGCCTCTCGAGGCCGGTCTCGGGTGTCAACCGAGCCTCCTCCCCGACCCCCTGAAGCGGCTAACCGGCAGGGCGAAATCGAGGAAGATTTTCGGTGTGCGTACGCGTTTGCTGGACCACCGCAAGTCTTGCTAGAGGCGGCTGATGCAGCACGCGTGCACGGGGAAACGATGTGGCCCGAAGCGTACTAGACGGCGGGAACACAGCATCGACTCCCGAAAAACTCCACAGGGGAGACGACCTCGATCGCTCCTACCCGGGAGAGGGGGCTGGCCAGCAGGGGCCTCATCTAAGGGAGCAGCTCAACAGGGCCACAACACTAGAGTGGACACTGCGATTAGCAATTGCCTGAAACTGATGTGTCCCGCAGGCCACAAGGCGGCGAGAACGACATCAACTTCAGGAGGGCTCCATCTTAGATGAATATCCAGTTCACAAGTTAAACACGCTTGGGTGACAGAATTAAAGTATCCAACTTATCAAAGTCGGATAACATGACACTCAATTCCTCGGAATTAAATGCCATCATAATCACCAAACCCGTGCAACCTGATCTGAATAATAGGCTGAAATAAAAAATATATCTAACTCCTCAAAGTCAGATAATATTTTAATTTAATTCCTCAGAATTAAATGCAGCCAAAATTAAGGTGAAACATAGTCTGAATGATAGGCTAAATATCAAACTCCTCAAAGTCAGATTATATTTTATTTAATTCCTTAGAATTAAATGTAGCCGTAATTAATCAGACAACACTGTTTTATTTGTATTATACGGACTCATTGACCCCGCGTTGCCTCAGCAACGTGGTTCAAGCCGTCATAATACAATTGGTTTTCATCCCTCGAGAAAAAAGCCAAACAGTGTCACACAATACGGTGAAACATGGTCTGAATGACTGAATATCTAACTCCTCAGAGTCAGATCATATCTCATTTAAATCCTCAGACTTAAATGCCGCCATATCAGACAATACTGATTTAACGTACGTACGGACTTGCCGTTAAGCCAACCAGTATCTCATGCACACCGATCGCGTGTGTTCACTTTAAATGCAGACCCCTAACCTGCGCGCTGCCTTTTTTTTCTGCAATCGCGAGATGGAATCTTGCATATTTAAGAAGTGCTTATAACTTTGACTGCCACGATGCTGAGCACGTCTAATTCCTCAGAATCAGACCGCTCACACATCGGGTCCTCCGCCCCGGGGGAAGAAGCCGCAGCGCGGGCTTCCACACGGGGAAGGAGAACATCTGAACTGTCAGATAAAGACTGGGAAGATGCCTCAGCAGTCCCAGTCCCGCTGACAGTCAATCCGTGAGCCCCATGACCAGCCTCGCCGCACCGCCTCGGCGGATGCGGGACCGATCCACGGGGCTCACGAGGCTGGCCGGCCTCATCGAGCATGGCCAGCCGAGAGCGGAGCACCCTGAGCGTCAGCTTCTTGTAATGCTTATAAGCGGCTCCCTCGAGAGCCGCTTGAGCATGCTGAACGCCCAGGTAATGCACACAAAGCAGGTGTGTATCCGAGCCCGACATGTAGCGAGGGCAAGGATGCACACACTGCTTAAACTCTCTCACACTCTCACATTTTCCATTTTTCAGTCACACACACTTTCACTGACAATACAACAGTAAATAGACAGACAGTTTGACAGATAGCGCTTGCTGAAGAGCAATAACTACCGCCATTACGTTCCAGCTCCCCTTTTATACTTCCGGGTATGCCGTCACGATGACGTCATCACGCACGCCAATCGGATTGGCCTAGTTGGCATTCTGGTTTCAGATTCGCTGATGCTAAGGGAGCATCCCCAAAGCGTCGTTCCGATGCAGTGCGAGTTCCCTCGAAAGGGAACTAGTTAATTTTAAACATTTTGCGCTATATTCAACTTCCGGGTTTAAATTCATCTTTGTATTGACGTCACAGAATGTGACGCTTTGTCGTACTATAGTACAGCGATGACTCATCGATGTCTCATTAATTATTCATGAGTCTGCGTGTCCTTATCCTATGAGAAGAGGCCGCACTTTATTCATGAGACTGCGTGTCCTTATCCTATGAGAAGACGTCTTGCTTAATTATTCACGAGTCTGCGTGTCCTTATCCTATGAGAAGATGCCTCGCTTAACACAGCAGCACGCGTAGATTGACAGGTGCTTCAAAGAGTGAGATCGCATTCGTAGGTGAGATCGTAAGTGAGAGATGGATTAATGGATCAAAAGGGAGTATAAATACACAGAGTGAAGGAGAGAACTAAACAGGCACAGGTGGAAGACAATGAACTAATCAGGGCTGAACAAACACAGGTGCAGACAGAGCATAATTGTTGAATTACGCCCCGCTTGAAAAGGCGCCACCTCGCGCTGGGCTGACGATAGAGTTCTGGAGTTTGCAAAGAGGCGGAGGCTTAGGTGGAGGGCGTGGCTCTGGGGACGGACTGAACCCTGGGGGCGTTGGCACCAGGCGCCATGGTGGCGCAGAAGAAGGGAGTGATTATTTTTGCTTTGTATTAGTTTCTGCGTCGCATAAGTTCTCTTCAGTAGATCCTTAGTCTTCACACAAACGTGTTTCTTTACGGCCCATTAACCGATCAAACGGCTCATAAAACACTGCAAAATAAGCCTCAAAAGTTATCAATGATGCAACAGCGTGTTCGTATATATTTTCTATACAGAGAACATGCGAATGGCTGTGCATTTATTTGTGCAATACATAGTTGTCATAGGATATGTTTTTATGTATTTGTGTTATTTAAGGTGAGCTTACAAAACCATGTGTATATTGTGTTATGTAATGATATTTTGCTGCGTGCAATTTTTTTGGGAAGCGTTTATGCTTTTACTGAGAGTGAAATAATACTCTGAATCAGAAGCCGTTGCTGTGTTGTTGTCAGTCAGTCTCCCCTCACCCCCCTCCACTCCGCAGATTAACCACGCCCACTTTTATAGGATTTTTCAAAACTGTGGTGAGAACTGACGGCTGCTAAAACAGGGGGTTTCATGACCCTTTAAGGGTAGGGTTAGGTGTAAGGGAAGTGTAGACTTAAAAATTAAGCTTTTCCCCCATGGTTTAATTCACAGGACCAGACACCAGTTATTTTGCCAAGAGATTTTCTTTTTTATTATTTTATATCAGACATAGGCGAGAAAGACAATTTTCTGGAGAGATGGTCTTCATTCCAGCTTTCTCTGTCTTCCTGGACACCCAGTTGGATTTTATAGGTTGCTTAAATAGTGAATTGAATTGTTTACCAGAAAAACAGGTTGTTCACGCTATACCTTATGCTTTCACGCGGCACAATATACCCTTGAACATATGCATAGAGAAACTTGTTGTTCATTGTTCAAAATATGTTAAAAAAAATGTAAATGTAAATGTAAAAAATGTAAAATATGTCTTATAGAGAACTTGTGACTTGTGTCATATGCATTTGGTAGGAAAACAACAACAATACTTCCTTACAGAGAACTTCAGTCACATGTTGTCACAGGGTGTTTTGGTGTTGGTTCTTGTTCATGTTTCAAGTTTTTAGTTTATCATGTTCAATGTCATGTTTACTGTCACATTTCTAAGTTTGTCATGTTCTGTCAGGTTTCCTGGTCTTGTCATGTGATTTCATGCCCTCATGTGATCTTGTTGTGTTCTGTCATTGATTAATTGTTTAATCACTGTTCACAGGTGTCACTTGTCTTGTCATTAGTCTGTGTGTATATAAGCCCTCATGTTTGCCATGTGTCTTTGTCGAGTGTGAGTGGAGTGGAGTGGAGTGGGTCGAACGAGTGGGTCGAACGAGTGGGTCGAACGAGTGGGTCGAACGAGTGGGTCGAACGAGTGGGTCGAACGAGTGGGTCGAACGAGTGGGTCGGGACTTGGAGTTGAGGCGTTTTCTGTTGCATCTTTGTTTGGACACATACACTGATCACGGCAGTTCCTCGGTTCGGAGTGGAGTGTGTCAGTGGAGACCTCTGCGCAGAGGACGTGTCGGCTGACATAGCGGAGCTTTAAACTTTTCAGTGGGATTTAACTTAAACTTTTATCTCAAGATGGAAAATAATGACAAAGCATCATTTGTCATTTGATCTTTGATGAAGAGGAGACAAGGAACCTCTTTGGAGGAGATGGGGAAACACTGCAAAGAGATAACAACGGCGGGTAGGCAAAACTGTGCTGAGACTGGGTCAGAGTGGCTAGATTCAGATGGAATTTATAGTGATCATATGGATGTTAGTCAGGGAAGTGGTAAACTTAGGGAGAAACGAGGAAATTCCTTTGAAAAAGTGGGAACAAAGAAGTTTAAAAAGATGAATAAATCTGAAGCAAGGAGTGGGAAATCGGGGGTTGAAGATGATGAATTCAAGGTTATACTTAGATTTAGTGAAGAAAAAGGAGTGCATGATATGAGTCCAGTGAAATTGACTACGATATTGAAGAATCAAGTTGGTGAGGTTAGGATGGCCAAAGTTTTGAGGGATGGAAATTTACTAATTATGTGCAATAACGAAGAACAAAGAGAAAGAGCTTGTAGGATGAAAGAAGTAGGAAAACATAAAGTGACAAGTGCTAGACGTGTGGAGAAGAGATACATGTGGAACAGGGGTGTGATTTGGGGAATACCTGTTGAGATTTCTATGAATGAAATAAAAGCAAATTTGAGAGGAGGAAAGTTGTAAGATGCACGGAGATTACAGTCCTTTAGAGATGGGATAAAGCAAGACAGTGAAAGTATACTGTTGGAGTTTGAGGAGGAAATGCTCCCAAATAGAGTAACTCTGGGCTACATGACTTATAATGTAAGGGAATATGTACCAAAACCTATGAGATGCTTTAATTGCCAGAGATTTGGACTCACTGCTTTGACTTGTAAAGGGAAAAGGTGTGCAAGATGTGGAGAGGACCATGATTATGAGCAATGCAGGCAGGGCCGGCCCGTGGCATAGGCGGAATAGGCAAATGCTAGGGGCGCCACTCATCCATAGGGGCGCCAAAATGTATTACTGATACTATTTTATTAATATTAATTTGAAATATTACCAAATAAAGTGCAAAAAAAACGTAACTAAGTCCCGGCATCTTTCCGGTCTGCCTCATCAATCTCCCCCCGCCGATCTACTTGAAGTGCGTCAGAAATAAAACGCGCGATCAGTTTATCGTTAGGGGAATTTGTTGTGTCGCGTCGCATCTTGCCGCATCCAACGCAGACAGGATTGCTTTCATTTTTTAGGGTGCTTGGCCGTTGTGCAAGCCAGTGTGATTTTGTAAAAAATAAATAATATAAAAATATTAAACGCATGTAATATCACTTTTTTAATAGCCTAATGTTTTTACTCTGCAGTTGTGCAGTTTTAAGGGGGTGTATAGCAATTTTAAAATGTATTTGCCGAAATTAGTAATGATATTTATATACAGGTTTATTTAAAATGGCAACATTTTATGTAAAATTCACATTAAATATTAAAATTTCTCAGTTGAATTCCTGGTGAAAGCATGAATGCTCATAGTTTAGTGGAAGATTGCTGCCATCTACTGGAAAACAAACACTTTTGCTAGTTCTCAATGAATAGTTTGTGCATGAATGTTAGATGCAATTACTCTTGCTATTTGTGTTTAGGCTGTAATGTGGCATAGGTGTAATATTTGTACAGTTTTACTATCATCAGCCTTTAACAAATAAAAACAATAATAATATCATGAACATAATGATGGGGTAGAATGGACTGGACATCATATAAAACAACAACAACAACAACAACAACAACAATAAAAATAAAACATCAATGCATTACAAAAATAAAACAGTACGAGTGTTTCCACAACTTAGACTGATAATGTGTAGTGCCAAAATCTTGCCTAGGGCAGCAAATATGTCTGGGCCGGCCCTGAATGCAGGAAAGAGAGTCAACCAAAATGCTGTAATTGTGGAGGAAACCATAGTGTGGCGTATGGAGGATGTGAAGTAATGAAAAGGCAGGTTGAAATTCAGCAGAAAAGAGTGCAAAATAAGATGTCATATGCAGATGCTGTCAAGATGGTGAACATCAGGGGAGGGAGAGATGAAGAAAAGGTAAATGAAACACTGTGTGACAAAGAACAGGATCAGACAAAGGAAGGAAAAGTATTGATTGATTTAAAAAAATTAATCATATTCATAGCAGGAGTCATTAATGCTACTACAGAGTCAAAATCAAAAACAGAAAGGATCCAAATAATAGTAAAGGCAGCAGGAAACCATTTTAACTTTACTGAATTATCATGGGAAGAAGTGAGAAGTGAATTAAGTGCACAAGCAAGTCAAGAAGCCTCGTTTGTTGGCTAATAAAATGGTTCTAATATTACAATGGAATGCCAGAAGTTTAGTGGCAAATGGGCAAGAGCTCAAGAATTTTATTGAAATGTTACCAGTAGCACCTGATGTAGTTTGTATACAAGAATCTTGGTTAACACCTAAATTAGATTTTAGGATTTTAAATTATAATGGTGTAAGAAGTGACAGGGTGAAAGGTGTTGGTGGTGGGTGTGCTACCTTTATTAAAGGGGTGGTAAACCACGATTTCACTATTCTAACTTTAGCTAACGTGTAATGTTGCTGCTTGAGCATAAACAACATCTGCAAAGTTACAACGTTCAAAGTTTAAAGCAAAGGGAGATATTTGCTTTTAAAGAAATCAGTTTCTAAGAACTACAGCAAACGGCCAGTAGGCGACTACACACATTCCTCCAGGGTTGGTGACATCACCAGGCTCAATATTTACATAAACCCCTCCTCCGAGAATATTAAATAAGGGGGGGTGAGGCCATTTTGTATCGCGGCGCTGTTGTGGTATAGTAGGCTGGAGTGTTGTTGCCGCGATGCCAAGGAAACGCTGTTATTTTCATCCGGATTGCAGGTCTGGGGTACTTGCTCTGTTCAGCCTTCATAGGGACGGGGGTGCGTTGCAGAGCGTTTAACATAAAACATGTTATATGCATGTGTGTTTGAGTCAGCGGGGAATCAGGCGCGCGCAGGGCTCCCTGCAGCACATCCACGGAGGAGAACATCCACCGTCTTCGCGATTTCAATGCCAGATTTGCACAACGTCAGCTGCGTGAAAAAAACACTGCCGGTGCGTGGATGCACGACGCGCGCGCTGCACATTTCACGGATGACAACACAAACTTCCACAAACTTCGCGAGTTCAATACAGGATATGCACAACGGCTTGTCCTGAAAGCTGGATTTACAAACAGAAGCTGTTTACGGGCCACAACCTGTAAGTCTGATTTATTTTTCATCTATGTGTTTTCCTGTAATAGGTTGTAGCAAGGAAGTAAACAGATGACAACGCTGTTCTGCAAACCAGTCTGTTAAATGCTCATTCATACTTAACGTTATCCGACGAACACCTAACGTTACAAACACTAACGTTAAAATCTCAACAGCGAACTTGGCATTAGTGTAAATGATTCTTTGATTAGAGCTTTTATGTATTGTTTATCTACAGGCATGCTAAACATGGTTCTGTGTGTGATTTGGCTAACTTACTAGTTAAAGCCAGTGCTTAGTGTTTGTTTTGGGTTAGTTCTTGTGACAGATATTTGGCTATAATCGTTCTAAAAATACAAAAGTTAAAGTGCCATTCAGTAGCGATCATTATAGATCCGCAGTCTTTACTCTTGAGGACTGAACAGGTTCTGCTCGATCATCTTCACTCAAATGTTCTGGGTCTGATTCGGGCTCAGATTGGTATGGTTTTATTGACGCCGTTGTTTCTAACACTGACCAAAGCACAGGCGTTTAGCGAATCACAACACACTGGGCCAGCTAACCAATCAGAGCCCACTGCGTATTTTTGAGGGACTGGCTTCATACAACCCGGAAAGCATCAGACCGTTTTACAAGGAGGGACAGAGCAGTGTAGAATAAAGGTCAAATATATGAAAAATAAGGCAATTTTTTTTTAAACGAAGCATGAACACATGTTACAGTGCACCCCACAAACACAGTCAAGCCTTCAAAAGAATGTGTTTTACCACCCCTTTAAGAGAAATCTACCATTTCAAGTTATTGAAAAAGGAAAGGAAGAAGAATATATTATAATAGAAATATGGAATAAGAAAGATCAGTTTGTCATTATAAACTTTTATAACCATTGTAAAATATTAGATGTTAATGTATTAAGTCGGATTCAAGGACAGGCGAGAAATCAAATTTTTTGGTGTGGTGATTTTAATGCACATAGTTCATTATGGGAAGGGGAGAAAACTGATATAAATGGGCAAGTAATAGAACAGTTATTGGAGGATAAGAATCTGGTGTGTTTAAAGGATGGAAGAGGAACAAGAATAGATGTACACACGGGTAAAAGTTCTGCACTTGATTTAACATTAGCATCAAAAGAGGTGGCAGGGATTTGTGAGTGGGAGATATGGGAAAAATCAACAATGGGTAGTGACCATTATCCTATATTTTGTAATATATATGTAGAGAGGGATAAAAGGATAGAGGAAAGAGAGGCTAAATGGATATTTAGTAAGGCAAACTGGGGTAAGTTTGAATATTTATCTGAGGTGGAAAGTAGTAAAATAGACTTAAAACAAGATATAGAAGAAATCGATTAAAAATTTAGAGAAGTTCTGTTGAAAGCAGCAAATTTATCGATAACTAAAAGTAAGGGGAAATTGAATAGGAAACCAGTTCCATGGTGGACAGATGAGTGCAGTAAAATCATTAAAGAAAGAAATAAGGCTTTTAATAGTTTGAGAAGAACTCATAACTTCCAAACATTAAAGGTAGGGTAGGTAAGAATGATCTAAAACACTTTTGTCCAAATTTGTTTAAACTTTTTTTATATGTCAATACATAATTAAAATTTAAGTAATCTGAAAAAGAGAGTATAAAAATCGAGTGACTCTAGACTTTTTAATCTGCAATAAACACCGCTCATTATTTTCGTTCGGGCCGAAACAAGTGATTGGCTTGGGCGACTGTCACTCTCTCTCGCTACCATGGCTACCACCGCTTTTGCTACAGGATCTGCCCACATGCGCGCACCCCAGTGTTGCCAAGTCGGGCTACTTCAAACACTGTTGCCGCGGGCTGTTTTTCATGTCCGCGGGTTGAAGCGACCCCAATTATGTGATATTTTGCCCTGGGATTTGCGAATTTTAGCAGGCAGCCCTACCAAAAATACACATATTTTACCCCCCAAACGCGATTTTTACCGGAGAAGCACGATTGGGCTTGTTTTGGGCTAGTTTTGAGTAGCAATTGGGCGGATTTTGTTGTGAAAACCTGGCAACCCTGGCGCACCCGTTTGAGGAGTTCAAGAGGCTGTATTTCTGATGGACAAGTAATCTTTCATTTTGATTATACATTTTTTTGGTTTATGTTTTCATGACGCATGTCTCACTAGCACACGTAGCTGCCTAATATAGCTAACATAACATTACTTAGCATAAAGTTACAATGTTATACACTTAGCGAACCATTAGTAGAGATGATAAATACTCAATATGCTTAGCTCAAGTTGATCGCTGTCGTGTTGAATTTCGCAAAATGTAACTTTAGATAACAAAATGCATGTGTAAAAGCTAGTACACCGCATCCAGGAACTTTTTTTAGAACTAAGTTGGCTTTAGCTACTCCCTCTGTCTAAACTCTTTTACCATGTTCACCGGGAACTTTACCTGCATGTTTATTTCGGCCCTTGGTTTGTTTTTATATACTCTGTTTATTATTTTATATACCAATGTTTATGTTGATGTTTTAATCTTGTATCTGTGTGTGTCGTAGACACTGTGTTGTGTGTGTATTTTAAACTTTACCAATATCGTTATTCCAGCTTGATAGTGAGTAGCCTACTAAAAGACATCTTATTTGTTTATAATCATAATGATAAAGTTAGATTTTTTATTACATGTGATTCTGACATGATGTCACTACATGCACTTCTTCTCCGCTCGCCTCAGGTAAATAATGCGTCTTTCAGCTGAGCTGATCGCGGTCGGCGTTGCGCGTTCATGTGTTTTGGGGGCGTGGCTTTGGAAAGAGCCCAGAAGGGAGAAGGTGGAGTGAATGGAAATAATGAGCTGTCTTTAAAACAGTCGTGAGAGGTCTACAGACACTCAATTTTTATACTTTCTTTTTCTGAGTACTTAAATTTTAATTATGTATTGATATATAAAGAAAGTTTAAACAAATTTGGAAAAAAAGTTTTTAACCAAATCCTACCTAACCCTTTAATGGTGTAAAAAAAGACTCAAGCTCAGGTAAAGAAAGTAGTGAGAAAGGCAAAACGAAACAGCTGGAGAGAACAATGCAGTAAAATAGGAAGAACAACTCCTTTAGGTGAGGTATGGGGAATGATAAGAAAGATGAGGGGAATTATGAGAGATTGGCAATATCAAAATCTGGGGAAATCATAGCAGTATCTAATGAAGTAAAAGTGGAAATAATAGCTAAGACACTTGTTGAAATTCATAGTTCAAATAATGTATCAGAGGAAGGTATACAAGGGAGAAATGAAACTAGGAATGCAAATTTAGGAACTTTTCAGAGACAGGAAAGTTCAAAGGATGCTATGGATGCTCCTTTTACATTTCAGGAATTGGGACGAGCTATAGACAGATCTAGAGTAACTTCACCAGGGAAAGATCAGATTAGTTACACTATGTTAAAACATCTAGGGATTTTAACTAAAGGTAAACTTTTAGGTCTATATAACAAGGTTTGGGATGAAGGTAGACTACCTATAAGTTGGAAAGATGCCGTAAATATTCCCATTATTAAACCAGGAAAGGATCCAACAAATCCAGCAAATTATAGGCCAATAGCCCTCACATCACATGTGGGGAAAATAATGGAAAGGATGATTGTTGAGAGAATGACATTTTATATAGAAAGCAGAAGAATGTTATCTCCTCATCAGAGTGGCTTTAGGAAAGGTAGATGAACAATGGATCCAGTAGTGTGTTTGGAAGCAGAAATCAAAAAAGCTCAAATTAACAAGGAATTAATCATGGCAATATTTTTAGATGTAGAAAAAGCTTATGACATGGTATGGAAGGAGGGACTGTTGATTAAACTAGTCAAAATTGGAATAAAGGGAAGAACTGTTAATTGGATTAATAATTGTTTTAATGAAAGACATATTCAGGTAAAAATGGGAACAACACTGTCCAGTAGATACAGAGTAGAAAATGGGACTCCACAGGGTAGTGTGATCAGCCCATTACTTTTTTCCATTATGATTAAAGATGTGTTCTGTGATATAAAATATGATATTGGTAAATCGTTGTTTGCTGATGATGTTGCTCTTTGGAAAAAAGGGAAGAACTTATCATTGATGCAAGAGAAGATTCAAGAAGAAATAAGAATGATTGAGAAATGGTCTTATTCACGGGGTTTTAAGTTTTCAGTAGAAAAGACAAAGATGATGGTTTTTACTAGAAAAAAGGTTAAAGAAGTAAATATAACAATGTATGGGAGGCAAATAGAACATGTAAACTACTTTCGGTTTTTAGGAGTTATATTTGATTCTAAACTGACTTGGAGTGATCATATAAAGATGATAGAGAAAAAAGGTAAGATGATTTTAAATATAAATATAGCTGCAAGCAGCAATACCGGGGCCAAGCGCAAAGAAGAAGACAAGACATGCCAAAAATGCTGGCAATGTCAGATCAACGGCAGCAATGAGCAATTAAAGACCTATTAAGGTGATTTTAGGCAAAATTGCTTTAAAATGATAAATACAGTCAATAATAATGATTTAATGATTTATCACTTTCAACCAATAGGTGGCACAGTTACGAAATTGATGTGGTGTGGTCAGAATAAGGGAACAATGACACATGCAAAGATTGGTGTCAATATATCAAAGCAGAGTGTCAATATAGTGTCAATATGTCATTGCAGAGATATAGCCTCAAGAGGCCTTTTCATTATAAGTATGGACCACATGGCGGTGCTGTTTTGAAACCGTTTAAGCAGCTTAAAGGCATGGTGCTGATGGCCAATTTCAAGTTTCGTAATGATACACCAATTCATTTGTGAAGCATAGCATTTTATATCATAAAACTGCATTGTAGTCAATGGGAATTTCATGTTTTGTTCTATTATAGCGCCACCAAGTGGCACAATCCTATCATTTTTTTTATGTGTCCTTGGAGTGAGCCCATACATGTCTGTGTCAATTTTGGTGAAAATATCTTGTTTAGTTTTGGAGTTATTTACATTTATATGAAAAAACACAAAACATAAAAAACATAAAAAATGACTGACACCTGACTTTGATTGGATTTTACACCCCCTTACTATCAATATTTTGACATTTGGTTATTAGCGTAGAGCTATCGACCTATGTTTCCGAACTTCTGATGCTGGTTTCGTCTCGATCGGACTAGCGGTTTCGAAGATATCAGCTAATGTTTTTAAAGTGCTAAATTACAACGCTGCACAAATAATACGCCGAAACCTGGCAAGTCTGGTATCGTTGGACTCGGCGAGGATTCAGGAGACAAAAAAAGTTACTCTCATGAAAATAAGTCAATCTCACCTAAAGTTATAAGCATTTGAAAAAAAAAATTCTCCACTAGGTGGCGCTGTTTCGAAACTTCTTGGGCTCATTCAGGGCACCGTGTTGATGACCCAAACCGAGTTTCGTAACAATCCGTTCATGTGTTCATAAAATACAGCATTTTAGCACATAATTCAAAATGGCCGACAGCCAAAATGGCCGATATGGTAAAATTGAATATCAGACGACTCGGCATGCCGTCCTGAATGTAACGAGACCACTTTTATGATTTTTGGACAAACAGTTCAGAAGTTATAAGCAAAAATAGCCATTTTTCATATCTCTGGACCAGTAGGTGGCGTTGTGCCGAAACGCTGCATGTTGCCTCAAGTCATGCTTGTGATGACATGTACCAAGTTTGGTTTGAATACGATAAAGCGTTGCGGAGATATTGCCTTAAGTGTGTTTTTTCAACCGCTACGTAAAATTTGTTTGCACGTTTATCGCAAATGATTTGACGAATCAACTTGATTTGCAAGATTTTTTGTCAGCATGGTCTGAAGATGATCTGGTTCAATTTTCGTGCAAATCGGATGAACTGTCTAGGACGAGTTCGTAAAAGTATGTTTTTCGGAAAATTAAAAATGGCGGGAAAATTTTTATGACGCAAAATGACGTCATAGTGTCCAATCGAATCGTCTTAAGCCAAGGGATCAGAGGAAAAAAGAATTTTGTTTCTAGCCCTTATGGTTCAAAAGTTATTAGCATAAACATGAGTCAAATTTTGGACTGATGGTGGCGCTAGAGGGATTGAGTTAGAGACTCCAAACTTGCTATGGAGACATTTCAGACTGTCCTCTATTAGTGTGCCAAATTTCACAACTTTTTACCATACGGTTCTATGGGCTGCCATAGACTTCGTGGCGGAAGAAGAAGAAGAAGAAGAAGATGAAATATAGCTGCAAGCAGCAATACCGGGGCCATGCGCAAAGAAGAAGACATGACATGCCAAAATGGCTGGCAGTGTCAGATGAACTGCATCAATGAGCAATTAATCACATTTTAAGATGATTTTAGGCAAAAGGCTGAAAGATGCTTTGTAGTCTGAGAGTGTCAGATCAACTGCAACAATGAACAATTATACAGTTTAAGAAGATTAGGCAAAATGGCTGAAATATCATATATAGAGTCACTGATAATATAAGTTAATGGTTTATCACTTTTGACCAATAGGTGGCACAGTTACGAAATTTATGTGGTGTGGTCAGAATAAGGGAACAATGACACATGCAAAGTTTGATGCCAATATGTCAAAGCATTGCAGAGATACAGCCTCAAGAGTCATTTTGGCATCATGCCTCAACTTCGTCGCTGCGGTGCACAAAAACGGTTTCATCTATTGATTCAAAATCCCTAACTTTTTATTGACACAGTCTGAAGATGATACGATTTGATTTTGGTGAAAATTGGACAAACGGTCTAGGATGAGTTTGAAAAAGTAGGTTTTGATCGAATAAGAATATTGAGGACAGTATGTTTGACCAAATATGGTAAAATTAGTATCTATATTCTCGGCATAAGCCAATAAATGTATTATGACCAGTTTCATTAAACTAGGCTAATTTAATCAAAAGTTATTAGCATTTTTGTAAATTTTGTTATAACCTTTGACCACAAGGTGGCACTTCCCCAAAACTTTTTGAGTACCTTCAAAGCATGGTGCGGAAGACATACCACATTTCATAACGATAGACTAATGCGTTTGTATTTTAGCACATAATTCAAAATGGCCGACAGCCAAAATGGCCGATATGGTAAAATTGAATATCAGACGACTCGGCATGCAGTCCTGAATCTAACGAGACAACTTTTATGATTTTTGGACAAACGGTTAAAAAAATGATAAAAGCAAAAATATCCATTCTTTGTATCTCCGGACCAGTAGGTGGCACTGCGCTGAAACGCAGCATGTTGCCTCAGGTCATGCTTGTGATGACATGTACCAAGATTGGTTTGAATACGATAAAGGATTGCAGAGATATTGCCTTATGAGTGTTTTTGCAACCGCTGCGCAAAATTTGTGTGCGCCTTTATCAAAAACGATTAGACTAATCAACTTGATTTGCAAGAGTTTTTGTCAGCATGGTCTGAAGATGATATGGTTCAATTTCTGTGCAAATCGGACAAACCGTCTAGGATGAGTTCGCAAAAGTAGGTTTTTTGGAAAATTAAAAATGGCGGGGAAATTGTCATGACCGAAAATGACGTCATAGGGTGCAATTGAATCGGTATGAGCCAATGAATGTATTATGACCAGTTTCATTAAACTAAGCTAATTTAATCAAAAGTTATTAGCATTTTTGTAAATTTTGTTATAACCTTTGACCACAAGGTGGCACTGCCCCAACACTTTTTGAGTACCTTCAAAGCATGGTGCGGAAGACACAAACCAAGTTTCGTAACGATAGACTAATGCGTTTCTAAAATATAGCATTTTAGCACATAATTCAAAATGGCCGAGAGCCAAAATGGCCGATATGGTAAAATTGAATATCAAACGACACGGCATTCCGTCCTGAATCTAACGAGACTACTTTTATGATTTTTGGACCAACGGTTCAAAAGTTATAAGCAAAAATAGCAATTTTTTGTATCTCCGGACCAGTAGGTGGCGCTGGGCCGAAACGCTGCATGTTGCTTCAGGTCATGCTTGTGATGACACGTACCAAGATTGGTTTGAATACGATAAAGCGTTTCGGAGATATAGCCTTAAGTGGGTTTTTGCAACCGCTACGTAAAATTTGTGTGCGCGTTTATCAAAAACGATTTGACGAATCAACTTGATTTGCAAGATTTTTTGTCAGCATGGTCTGAAGATGATCTGGTTCAATTTTCGTACAAATCGGATGAACCGTCTAGGACGAGTTCGCAAAAGTAGGTTTTTCGGAAAATTCAAAATGGCGGGAAAATTATTATGACGGAAAATGAAAACGTCATATGGTGCAATTGAATCGTATTAAGCCAAGGAATCAGAGGAAAAAATAATTTTGTTTCTAGCCCTTATGGTTCAAAAGTTATTAACATAAACATGAGTGCAATTTTCGACTGATGGTGGCGCTAGAGGGATTGAGTTAGAGACTCCAAATTTGCTATGGAGACACTTGAGACCGTCCTCTATAAGTGTGCCGAATTTCATAACTTTTTACCATATGGTTCTATGGGCTGCCATAGACTTCGTGGCGGAAGAAGAAGAAGAAGAAGAAGAAGAAGATGAATAATAATAATAATAGGAACGGGAACGGTTTCAATAGGTGCCTTCGCACCTTCGGTGCTTGGCCCCTAAATATAGCTGCAAGCAGCAATACCGGGGCCAAGCGCAAAGAAGAAGACAAGACATGCCAAAATGGCTGGCAGTGTCAGATCAACTGCAGCAATGAGCAATTAATCACGTTTTAAGATGATTTTAGGCAATAGGCTGAAAAATGCATTGTAGTTTGAGTGTGTCAGATCAACTGCAACAATGAACAATTATACAGTTTAAGAAGATTAGGCAAAATGGCTGAAATATCATATATAGAGTCACTAATAATATAATTTAATGGTTTATCACTTTTGACCAATAGGTGGCACAGTTACGAAATTGATGTGGTGTGGTCAGAATAAGGGAACAATGACACATGCAAAGTTTGATGCCAATATGTCAAAGCATTGCAGAGATACAACGTCAAGAGTCATTTTGGCATCATGCCTCAAATTCGTCGCAGCGATATACAAAAACGGTTTTGCCTATAAACGCAAAATCCATAATATTTTCTTGGCACAGCCTGAAGATGATACGATTACATTTTGGTGAAAATCGGACAAACGGCCTAGGAGAGTTTGAAGAAGTAGTTTTTTAACAAATAGCAAGATGGAGGACAGGAAGTTTGACCAAGTATGGCAAAATTTATATTTATGTTCTCAGCAGTAGCCAAGGAATGTATTATGACCAGTTTCATTATTATAGACAAATTTATTCAAAAGTTATTAGCCTTTTTGTATATCTTGTTATACATTTTGACCACAAGGTGGCGCTGCCCTGAAACCTTTTGAGTACCTTCAGGGCATGGTGCAGAACTCGAACACATAACGAGTTTCATAATTATACTCCAAAGCGTTATTTAAACAAAGGCCTAGAATTAATTTTTTTCATAATCCTGTATTTCATGTTTTTTCTATTATTGTGCCACCAAGAGATATGATACCACCATTTTTTATGTGTCCTCGGAGTGAGCCCATACATATGTGTGTCGATTTTGGTGAAAATATCTCATTTTGTTTTTGAGTTATAGACATTTATATGAAAAAACACATAAAAAATTACTGACACCTGACTTTGATTGGATTTTACTTCCCCTTAATGTCAATATTTTGACATTTGGGTATTAACACTTGGCTATCGACCTATGTTTCAGAACTTCTGATGCTGGTTTCGTCTTGGTCAGACTAGCATTCGAAGATATCCGCTAATGTTTTTTTAGCGCTAAGTTACCATGCTGCGAAATCTGGCAAGTCTGGTATCGTTGGACTTGGCAAGGATTCAGGAGACAAAAAAAAGTTACTCCTATGAAAACAAGTCAACCACACCCAAAGTTATAAGCATTTGGGAGGGGCAATCTCCACTAGGTGGTGCTGTTTCTAAACCTCTCAGGCTACCTCAGGGCATCGTGGTGATGACCCATACTGAGTTTTGTCAACCCTATGTCAACCTAAAATGTATTACTGAGACCACAAAATATGGCGGAAAATGAATACTTAAACAATAATACTTAAACAATAGGCTTAAACAATAATATTTTATACAGACTAAACATGCTCACACACACAAACACACATTTTGTTGTAGATACAGATATGTGAAATATATGGTGGGAACAAAATGTTTACTGCAAGTTTTTTTCAGGTTTCACATTACTCATCATGTGGCACAATTGTCAATACCAATACTTCAATAGAAAGGAAGTGATGCATTTTACAAAATGTGATTGTAAATGTTATAATAGTGATTTTATAATGTCTAAATATTAATTACAGATCAATATTAGGGAGTAGTATGAGCACAAATTGATGACAATAACTTAGTAGAAGCTGTATCGTTAGATTTTAGCTCAGCATTTTATGTAATGGATCATAAATTATTGCTGGATAAATTGATTGTTTAATATGTGACAATGACTACGTTTACATGGACAACAATACTCTGATATTAATCTGATTAAGACCATACTCTGATTAAGAATCTACCATGTAAACAGTGATTTCTAATTACCTTAATCTGGTTAAAGCCATACTTGAATTAAAGGTCCCATGGCATGGCATTTTTCTATTATTTTATAGCGTTTCCTGAGGTGTACTTATATTGTTAGTATGATTTTTACATCATAAAATGTCATAATTTAGAAATAAAAGGCATTTTTTCTATACTGCTGTTTGCCCTGTGGCTGAATGCCCTGCTTCAAGAGGCGTGTCTGCTGTGAGACTTCAGTAAAAACGGCCACTGTTGTGATTGGCTGACATCTTTGCGGAGGGAGGGGGCGTGGTTTAACGAGGCACGAGCAGGCACGAGTCTGCCAGAGACGGATGGACCTGTGTTCACTTCTCATCAGTTCTCTCAGCATGTCTCAGTTCAGGGTGAACTGTTGTAGGTACTAGCATATACTTCAGGTTATTCGTTTATTTCTAGTCGGAGGGATTGTCACTCATGTGGATCAGCGCTGACTCGAGACGCGAACCGTTTAGAACGATTCAGTCCGATTTGGTGAACTGGTTCGGTTCACTAAAAAGAACCGATTCAAAAGAATGATTTGTTTGCGAACCGGACATCACGGAGACGGAGCGATTGCTAACAAAGTTATTTATAGTAACTACTGAGTTATGAGAGCGCTGTCTGTCAGCGCAAGTTTATTGTGTTTGTATCTGAGAGTTCTGAATAAACAGTCCCAGTCACGCCGAGTCCGTCTTCATCATTATTCTACCAACTTTGTAACACATGCAATGTACCATTACAGCGAGATGAACGAGTTAGTAAGTGTTGAGTATAGCATTATTTCTAGATATGTTCCAATCATATGAAAAGCGTCAGTGACGCGCATTGAGTAACGTTACAGAGCGCAAACAAAGACACAGCAGCAGTAATCGAATGTAATCCAGTTTATTGTGGGGAAAGCTGGCTAGCCCGGATATGCTCACGCTTACCCCCCTTCTGCTTAATCTCACGCCGCATTTGGTGCCTCCGCTGTGGGCCAGATGCAGCACTGGGGGTCGGGGATGTTGAAGGCCGAGCTTCGGCGTGTGTGAGGTTTATCTCTACAGATGTGACTCTGCTGGTGTTGAGCAGAAAAGACTGTATGCACATTTAAGAACAGATAGACGCGACGAGGACGAACAAAAACACTGACTCACAAGATAGAAAACACCTTTCTGTCGGGAGAGAAGCCGCAGTGTGTGCACGAATAATAAATAATTAGCTACACATAAAAAATTAATGATCACAGATCAGAAGGAACTGAAGAAAGACTTCTGTTTTCATTTGTACATCCAAACACTGAGAAACTGCCAGCGTTCACTCGTTCACAAGTAATGATCTCTCGAGCACTTGCAAGGGCGTGCCAGATTCTCTGGGCGGAGGAAAGGGAGGTTACCGTTCCTGCTTGGACATCAAACCAGGAGACTTCAGGATTGGCTTGTCTGGCCTGTCATTTTCTCAAAGGCAGAGAAAGACAGCCAGAACTCGGTTTTACACCGATCAACATTTCTATACACTTGGGGACAATATTCAGGCTAGGGGAACTCATATTAATGTTGAAATACCTCATAAAATGAAAATTTCATGCCATGGGACCTTTAAACAAAAATCGAATTAAGACATGTGGAGTATGCCTATTTTAGTCGCATTATCGAAGTGCATTGTAGACATGTATACACCTTAATCTAACTATTAACGTCGTCGTGTAGGAGTTTTCGCCGCATTTTGTGACAGGACACACACACACACACACACCAGGCAAGTGCAGAGCGGAGGAGGGCTTTGGAACGCGAGCCCCTGTCCTTTTTAAAAATGTATCAAAAGTGCCCCTCTCAACAATCATCAATAATATTGTGACAAATAAAACAGAATTTGAATTATAATTAATATAACAGCGCGTACAAAACAGTAACAAGGCACTCAAATGTCCCGTTTATCTTTTACGTATCTGTCAGTTTGAAATGTCGATGCCATGACGTGTTGCTATGGTTGGTGCGTGTCTTGCTTGACTGCTCATTCTGACACTGCCTCCTCTATATTTTTTTCTTTGTGTTGTAATATGTAAAAGTACATTGTAAAAGTAAAATACAATAAGTTTGTATCTGTAATCTCAGATTCATAATTGTCTGCTTACAACAGCGGTCGAGAACCTCTAGGCTCGCGAGCCATATGGCCATTCAGTGAACGCCTGTTGCTCGACGGCAGAAAAAAACAATCCAAACAATCACGATTTTGAAACCTCAATTTTCATCATTAATCAAAGCTATTAATCGAAATGTAGGCTGTCAAGAAAGAGGCAAGATGGGCAGTGTCTCTTAAAAAAAAACTGAAAGACACAACATATAATATTACAAAAATAAAACAACGTAGCCTATATATATATATATATATATATATATTACATTAAAAAGTATAAAAATCACTCATTTTTATAAAGGAACACTGTCCGACAGCGACACCCGCAGGTAGCCTAAAGTTACAGTGGTTTGCCTGAGCCTAATGATTTTAACAGACCCATGAAAGTCGCACTATGATTGGCCGTCGGGTGGCATGGAGACGTAATGACGTGCCATTAATCGAGCTATGTTCTATATGTAAAACGGGAACATGAACGGAATATTCTAAAATCAACTCATGTAAACACCTTAATCAGATTATTGTCTTATTCAGATTAAGGGCAATAATTAGATTACTGCTGTCCATGTAAACATAGTCACTGTTTATGTTATTATGGAAGTTATTCAGATTTTAAAGAGAATTGTGGTGTTCCTCAAGGAAGTTGTTTAGGACTATTATTATCATCATCATTATTTTATCAATGATCTTCCTCCTGTTTTAAACTGTGCACAGACAGTCATGTATTTTGTTTTGAAAACCACTGCACAACAATGGACTATAATATCTGGAGGAATGAAAATATGGAATGATTTACTATCAGATATTATAAAATGAGTTTTACAAGGAAGGAACATTTAATGGAATTTGTTAATGGGATTTGTATGTTTAATTTTATTGTTGTTGATTTAATTAGGGCCCGAGCACCGATGGTTGTCTACATGCCAATATTTAGTCAGTTATAGTGCCACCTGTGGGCAACAGTAAACTGTGATTAACTCCTCATTAAGATTGAACCAGAATCATATTTGGTCAGTGTAATCTTAAGCCTTAGTGATGTAAAATTTCAAAGATCTTGAGTTTCGTTGAACTGAGTTTTGAGTTTGAGTTTCGTCTGTGGCATCCTGACAAAGTCTGATGTTTCTGCAAAATTTTAGTTAGTCATAGTGCCACCAGCTGGTCAAGTCAAGTCACCTTTATTTAAATAGCGCTTTCAACAAGTCCAATTGTTTCAAAGTAGCTTCACAGTGTTAACTATCTAACTATCTAACTATCCAGCTAATTTCAATTTTCATATAGTGTCAATGCGGGCAGAACGGTAATATATTTGAAATTTAGGTGTCCCCAACTGAGCAAGCCAAAGGCAACGGTGGCAAGGAACCAAAATTCCTTTCAAGGCCAGAATGGAGAAAAAGAAACCTTGGGAGAAACCAGTTTGGGTGCCAGTTGTCCTCTGGCCGACGAACAAACAGTGTATGATTATAATTCTGGCAACATTACAGTTCAGAAGTCATATTAGATAAATAGATATTCGTAAGATTATTCGATAGATTGGAGTCGTCGTGCTGGAGACGGGTTTAATGAGGGTGTCGTTTAGATGCAGCATTTACAGGGCAGAGTTTAGTTGACACGCTCTCTTCAGACATATCAGGGATGCATTGGTCATGTCCAGGTGCAGGTCCAGCATCTGATCTGAATAAAGCCCGGTAGCAGGAAGTGTGGCAAATACAAATGATTGATGTAGTCCTCCTATTTTTATATACTTAAATGCATATTGACCACCGTGCTCTGTGTTCCTAAAGCCCCAAGGTGGTGGTGGCACAGGTGCGAGATCCCTTTCATTGCTCTTGCAGCTTTAATGTAGTTTTGTATTTTTTACTTTTTGGGACCTCATGAAGAGTCGTCACTGCCTAGGTACTGGCTAATGGGGATCCAAGTAAACAAATAAACTTAGATCATAGATGGGAAAGAGCATTCACAGCAAAACAGGCAATTTAACTAAGGAACAATATGTTTTTTTGACAGTTATAACACATCTCTGCTTTTTTTTAGGTGTCCTCAAAGTGCCCAAAAATATATGTGTAAAATTTGTTGTAAATATCTCATTTTATTTTAAAGTTATAGCCACTTATATTTAGAGAGAATTGGCTGCATTGATTGGATTTTTTTTTTTGCCACTTCCTTCCAAAATGTTGGCTTTTGGTCATTATTGTTTAGCTATTGACCTATGTTATGTGTCTTGAAGACATTCGCAAAGGTTTTTTAGGTGCTAAAATACACCTTTTCACATACCATAAGGTGAAACCTGGCATGTTTGGTATCACTGGAATTAAGCAATGATTCAGGAGTCTAAGGAGGTGAATGCTCATTCAGGGCATTGTGCCAATGATGTATACAGAGTTTTTTGAGATATGCAAGTGTCCTCATAGACTATCATGGCAACCTGGATGAAGACAATGAATGCCCATTGTCATCTGACTAATGTTTGGGTGCCTATATTGCCATTTTCACGTGTTTTTCCCCTGTTATAGCGCCAACAAGTGGTTAATAGTTGCGATTTTTTTCATGTGATCCCAGACTGAGCTCAAATACATGTGACCTGAATTTGGTGAAAATATCTCATTCCGTTCACAAGTTATAGCCATTTTAGTAAAAGAGGTCCCGGTTACATCAAACATTTTGGCTCCCCTTAGCGACCATGAATCAAAATGTGTTTTTTTTTTTATAATTATTGATAATCATTCTCCAGAGAACATTTCTGCAGTGATTTGGTTCTGATCAGGCAAAGAACCTGGGAGTAATTTGCAAAAGTATGTTTTACAAAAAACCTAAAATATCTCGAAATTGGCGCCTGAAGGGCGAGCAAATCCGAGGCATGCATTTTGTCCGCCTTGAGCCAAGGATTCCAGCGATATAAGGCACTCGAGGCTACGCCTTACGTTTGATGAGTTATGAGCCGTTTCGTACTTTTGATTGCCGTTTCGTACTTTTGATCGCTGTAGCACCCCCGTCAGGCCGATCGGGGCGTGCTTCGGTGACGTCAGTAGTCGTTGTGAGTACTACCATCCCTGCAAGTTTCAAGTCTCTACGACTTACGGTTTGGTCTGCCCGATCAGTTTTAGCTGGAGAATGATGCATCATGGGAAAATGAACAGTTACAATAGGGTTTCAGCCTGACACCTGACTTTGATTGGATTTTACTACCCCTTACTATCAATATTTTGACATTTGGGCTCACGATTGTGCCTAACGACCTATGTTTCCGAACTTCTGACGCTGGTTTTGTCTCGATCGGACTAGCGGTTTCGAAGATATCGGCAAAAAAGTTTTAAGCGCTAAATTACAACGGTGCACAAACCATACGATGAAACCTGGCAAGTGTGGTATTGTTGGACTCGGCAACGATTCAGGAGTCTAATGAGATGAGTCTCGTGAAAATAAGTCAACCACACCCAAAGTTCTGAGCCTTTTTTAAAAAAAATCTCCACTAGGCGGCGCTGTTTCGAAACTTGTCAGGCTACTTTGGGGTATCGTGGTGATGACCCATACCGAGTTTTGCAACAATCCGTTCATGCGTTGATAAAATACAGCATTTTAGCACATAATTCAAGATGGCCGACAGCCAAAATGGCCGATATGGTAAAATTGGATATCCTTCGACTCGGCATGACGTCCCGAATCTAACGAGGCCCCTTTTATGATATTTGGACAAACGGTTCAGCAAAGAAAAGCTAAAATAGCCATTTTTCGTATCTCCAGACCAGTAGGTGGCACAGCGACGAAACGCTGCATGTAGCCTCAAGTCATGCTTATGATGACATGTACCAAGTTTGGTTTGAACACGATAAAGCGTTGCGGAGATATTGCCTTAAGTGTGTTTTTGCAAACGTTATGTAAAATTTGTTCGCGCGTTTATCGAAAACGAATAGACGAATCAACTTGATTTGCAAGATTTTTTGTCAATATTGTCTGAAGATGATCTGGTTAAATTTTCGTGCAAATCGGATGAACCGTCTAGGACGAGTTCGCAAAAGTAGGTTTTTCGGTTAATTGAAAATGGCGGGGAAATATCCAAGACGGAAAATGACGTCATAGGGTGCAATCGAATTGGCACGAGCTCAGAAATTAGAGGAAAAAAGAATTTCGTTTCTAGCCCTTACGGTTCAAAAGTTATTAGCATAAACATGAGTACACATTTGGACAGGTGGTGGCGCTAGAGGGATTGAGATAGAGACACCAAAATTTCCATGGTGACATACCAGACCATCCTCTATTAGTGTGCCAAATTTCACAACTTTTTACCATACGGTTCTATGGGCTGCCATAGACTCCCATGGCGGAAGAAAAAAAGACGGGAACGGTTTCAATAGGTGCCTTCGCACCTTTGGTGCTTGGCCCCTAAATATAGCTGCAAGCAGCAATACCGGGGCCAAGCGCAAAGAAGAAGACAAGACATGCCAAAATGGCTGGCAGTGTCAGATCAACTGGAGCAATGAGCAATTAATCACGTTTTAAGATGATTTTAAGCAAAAGGCTGAAAATGCATTGTAGTCTGAGAGTGTCACACCAACTGCAACAATTAACAATTATACAGTTTAAGAAGATTAGGCAAAATGGCTGAAATATCATATATTGAGTCACTGATAATGTAAGTTAATGGTTTATCACTTTTGACCAATAGGTGGCACAGATACGAAATTGATGTGGTGTGGTCAGAATAAGGGAACAATGACACATGCAAAGTTTGATGCCAATATGTCAAAGCATTGCAGAGATACAGCCTCAAGAGTCATTTTGGCATAATGGCTCAACTTCGTCGCTGCGGTTTACAAAAACGGTTTCATCTATTGATGCAAAATCCCTAACTTTTTGTTGACACAGTCTGAAGATGATACGATTCGATTTTGGTGGAAATTGGACAAACGGTCTAGGATGAGTTTGAAAAAGTAGGTTTTGATCAAATAAGAACATTGAGGACAGGATGTTTGACCAAATATGGAAAAATTAGTATCTCTGTTCTCGGCATGAGCCAATGACTGTATTATGACCAGTTTCATTAAACTAGGCTAATTTAATCAAAAGTTATTAGCATGTTTGTAAATGTTGTTATAACCTCTGACCACAAGGTGGCACTGCCCCAAAACGTTTTGAGTACCTTCAAAGCATGGTGCGGAAGACATGATTTTTGGACAAACAGTTCAAAAGTTATAAGCAAAAATAGCCATTTTTTGTATCTCCGGACCAGTAGGTGGCGCTGCGCCGAAACGCTGCATGTTGCTTCAGGTCATGCTTGTGATGACATATACCAAGATTGGTTTGAATACGATAAAGCGTTGTGGAGATATAGGCTTATGAGTGTTTTTGCAACCGCTACACAAAATTTGTGTGCGCGTTTATCGAAAAAGATTTGACAAATCAACTTGATTTGCAAGATTTTTTGTCAGCATGGTCTGAAGATGATCTGGTTCAATTTGCGTGCAAATCGGACAAACCGTCTAGGACGAGTTCGTAAAAGTAGGTTTTTTGGAAAATTAAAAATGGCGGGGAAATTATCATGACCGAAAATGACATCATAGGTTGCAATTGAATCGGCATGAGCCAATGACTCTATTATGACCAGTTTCAATATACTAGGCTAATTTAATCAAAAGTTATTAGCATTTTTGTCAAGTTTGTTATATCTTTTGACCACAAGGTGGCACTGCCCTAAAACTTTTTGTGTACTTTCAGGGCATAGCAAGGAAGTCACATACCGAGTTTAGTAACAATATACTAATGCATTTGTAAAATATAGCATTTTTTGACAAAATTCAAAATGGCCGACAGCCAAAATGGCCGATATGGTAAAATTGAATATCAGACGACTCGGCATGCCGTCCTGAATGTAACGAGACCACTTTTATGATTTTTGGACAAACAGTTCAGAAGTTATAAGCAAAAATAGCAATTTTTCGTATCTCCGGACCAGTAGGTGGCGCTGCGCCGAAACGCTGTATGTTGCCTCAAGTCATGCTTGTGATGACATGTACCAAGTTTGGTTTGAATACGATAAAGCGTTGCGGAGATATTGCCTTAAGAGTGTTTTTGCAACCGCTACGTAAAATTAGTTTGCGCGTTTATCGCAAACGATTTGACGAATCAAGTTGATTTGCAAGATTTTTTGTCAGCATGGTCTGAAGATGATCTGGTTCAATTTTCGTGCAAATCGGATGAACCGTCTAGGACGAGTTCGTAAAAGTAGGTTTCTCGAAAAATTCAAAATGGCGGGAACATTTTTATGACGGAAAATGACGTCATAGGGTGCAATCGAATCGTCTTGAGCCAAGGAATCAGAGGAAAAAAGAATTTTGTTTCTAGCCCTTATGGTTCAAAAGTTATTAGCATAAACATGAGTCAAATTTTGGACTGATGGTGGCGCTAGAGGGATTGAGTTTGAGACTCCAAATTTGCTACGGTGACATTTCAGACTGTCCTCTATTAGTGTGCCAAATTTCACAACTTTTTACCATACGGTTCTATGGGCTGCCATAGACTTCGTGGCGGAAGAAGAAGAAGAAGAAGAAGATGAATAATAAATATAGCTGCAAGCAGCAATACCGGGGCCAAGCGCAAAGAAGAAGAAAAGACATGCCAAAATGGCTGGCAGTGTCAGATCAACTGGAGCAATGAGCAATTAATCACGTTTTAAGATGATTTTAGGCAAAAGGCTGAAAAATGCATTGTAGTCTGAGAGTGTCAGACCAACTGCAACAATGAACAATTATACAGTTTAAGAAGATTAGGCAAAATGGCTGAAATATAATTTATAGAGTCACTAATAATATAATCTAATGGTTTATCACTTTTGACCAATAGGGGGCACAGTTACGAAATTGATGTGGTGTGGTCAGAATAAGGGAACAATGACACATGCAAAGTTTGATGCCAATATGTCAAAGCATTGCAGAGATACAGCCTCAAGAGTCATTTTGGCATCATGCCTCAACTTCGTCGCTGCGGTTTACAAAAACGTTTCATCTATTGATGCAAAATCCCTAACTTTTTGTTGCCATAGTGTGAAGATGATGCGATTCGATTTTGGTGGAAATTGGACAAACGGTCTAGGATGAGTTTGAAAAAGTAGATTTTGATCAAATAAGAACATTGAGGACAGGATTTTTGACCAAATATGGCAAAATTAGTATCTATTTTCTCGGCATGAGCCAATAAATGTATTATGACCAGTTTCATTAAACTAGGCTAATTTAATCAAAAGTTATTAGCCTTTTTGTAAATTTTGTTATAACCTTTGACCACAAGGTGGCACTACCCCAAAACTTTTTGAGTACCTTCAAAGCATGGTGCGGAAGATATGATTTTTGGACAAACAGTTCAAAAGTTATAAGCAAAAATAGCCATTTTTTGTATCTCCGGACCAGTAGGTGGCGCTGCGCCGAAACGCTGCATTTTGCCTCAGGTCATGCTTGTGATGACATCTACCAAGATTGGTTTGAATACGATAAAGCGTTGTGGAGATATAGGCTTATGAGTGTTTTTGCAACCGCTACGCATAATTTGTGTGCGAGTTTTTCGAAAACGATTTGACAAATCAACTTGATTTGCAAGATTTTTTGTCAGCATGGTCTGAAGATGATATGGTTTAATTTCTGTGCAAATCGGACAAACCGTCTAGGACGAGTTCGCAAAAGTAGGTTTTTTGGAAAATTAAAAATGGCGGGAAAATTATCATGACCGAAAATGACATCATAGGTTGCAATTGAATCGGCATGAGCCAATGACTCTATTATGACCAGTTTCAATATACTAGGCTAATTTAATCAAAAGTTATTAGCATTTTTGTCAAGTTTGTTATATCTTTTGACCACAAGGTGGCACTGCCCTAAAACTTTTTGAGTACCTTCAAAGCATGGTGCGGAAGACACATACCAAGTTTCGTAACGATAGACTAATGAGTTTGTAAAATATAGTATTTTAGCACATAATTCAAAATGGCCGACAGCCAAAATGGCCGATTTGGTAAAATTGAATATCAGACGACTTGGCATGCCTTCCTGAATCTAACGAGACCACTTTTATGATTTTTGGACAAACGGTTCAAAAGTTATAAGCAAAAATAGGCATTTTTCATATCTCCGGACCAGTAGGTGGCGCTGCGCCGAAACACTGCATGTTGCCTCATGTCATGCTTGTCATGACATGTACCAAGTTTGGTTTGAACACGATAAAGCGCTGCGGAGATATTGCCTTAAGTGTGTTTTTGCAACCGCTACGTAAAATTTGTTTGCACGTTTATCAAAAATGATTTGACGAATCAACTTGATTTGCAAGTTTTTTTGTCAACATGGTCTGAAGATGATCTGGTTCAATTTTCGTGCAAATCGGATGAACCGTCTAGGACGAGTTCGCAAAAGTAGGTTTTTCGGAAAATTCAAAATGGCGGGAAAATTTTTATGACCGAAAATGACGTCATATGGTGCAATCGATTCGTCTTGAGCCAAGGAATCAGAGGAAAAAAGAATTTTGTTTCTAGCCCTTATGGTTCAAAAGTTATTAGCATAAACATGAGTCAAATTTTGGACTGATGGTGGCGCTAGAGGGATTGAGTTAGAGACTCCAAATTTGCTAGGGTGACTTTTCAGACTGTCCTCTATAAGTGTGCCAAATTTTACAACTTTTTACCATACGGTTCTATGGGCTGCCATAGACTTCGTGGCGGAAGAAGAAGAAGAAGAAGAAGAAGAAGATGAATAATAATAATAAGAACGGGAACGGTTTCAATAGGTGCCTTCGCACCTTCGGTGCTTGGCCCCTAAATATAGCTGCAAGCAGCAATACCGGGGCCAAGCGCAAAGAAGAAGACAAGACATGCCAAAATGGCTGGCAGTGTCAGATCAACTGGAGCAATGAGCAATTAATCACGTTTTAAGATGATTTTAGGCAAAAGGCTGAAAAATGCATTGTAGTCTGAGAGTGTCAGACCAACTGCAACAATTAACAATTATACAGTTTAAGAAGATTAGGCAAAATGGCTGAAATATCATATATAGAGTCACTGATAATATAAGTTAATGGTTTATCACTTTTGACCAATAGGTGGCACAGTTACGAAATTGATGTGGTGTAGTCAGAATAAGGGAACAATGACACATGCAAAGTTTGATGCCAATATGTCAAAGCATTGCAGAGATACAGCCTCAAGAGTCATTTTGGCATCATGGCTCAACTTCGTCACTGCGGTTTACAAAAACGGTTTCATCTATTGATGCAAAATCCCTAACTTTTTGTTGACATAGTCTGAAGATGATAAGATTCGATTTTGGTGGAAATTGGATAAACGGTCTAGGATGAGTTTGAAAAAGTAGGTTTTGATCAAATAAGAACATTGAGGACAGGATGTTTGACCAAATATGGCAAAATTAGTATCTATGTTCTCGGCATGAGCCAATAAATGTATTATGACCAGTTTCAATATACTAGGCTAATTTAATCAAAAGTTATTAGCATTTTTGTCAAGTTTGTTATATCTTTTGACCACAAGGTGGCACTGCCCTAAAACTTTTTGAGTACCTTTAGGGCATAGCATGGAAGTCACATACCGAGTTTAGTAACAATATACTAATGCATTTGTAAAATATAGCATTTTTTGACAAAAATCAAAATGGCCGACAGCCAAAATGGCCGATATGGTAAAATTGAATATCAGACGACTCGGCATGCCGTCCTGAATGTAACGAGACCACTTTTATGATTTTTGGACAAACAGTTCAGAAGTTATAAGCAAAAATAGCCATTTTTCGTATCTCCGGACCAGTAGGTGGCGCTGCGCCGAAACGCTTTATGTTGCCTCATGTCATGCTTGTGATGACATGTACCAAGTTTGGTTTGAATACGATAAAGCGTTGCGGAGATATTGCCTTAAGTGTGTTTCTGCAACCGCTACGTAAAATTTGTTTGCGCGTTTATCGCAAATGATTTGACGAATCAACTTGATTTGCAAGATTTTTTGTCAGCATGGTCTGAAGATGATCTGGTTCAATTTTCGTGCAAATCGGACAAACCGTCTAGGACGAGTTCGCAAAAGTAGGTTTTTTGGAAAATTAAATATGGCGGGGAAATTATCATGACCGAAAATGACGTCATAGGATGCAATTGAATCGGCATGAGCCAATGAATGTATTATGACCAGTTTCATTATACTAAACTAATTAAATCAAAAGTTATTAGCATTTTTGTCAAGTTTGTTATAACTTTTGACCACAAGGTGGCACTGCCCCAAAACTTTTTGAGTACCTTCAGGGCATGGAGTGGAAGTCACATACCGAGTTTAGTAACAATACACTAATGCATTTGTAAAATATAGCATTTTAGCACATAATTCAAAATGGCCGACAGCCAAAATGGCCGATATGGTAAAATTGAATATCAGACGACTCGGCATGCCGTCCTGAATCTAACGAGACTACTTTTATGATTTTTGGACAAACGGTTCAAATGGTATAAGCAAAAACAGCCATTTTTTGTATCTCCGGACCAGTAGGTGGCGCTGCGCCGAAACACTGCATGTAGCCTCAAGTCATGCTTGTGATGACATGTACTAAGTTTGGTTTGAATACGATAAAGCGTTGCGGAGATATTGCCTTAAGAGTGCTTTTGCAACCGCTACGTAAAATTTGTTTGCGCGTTTTTCGCAAAGGATTTGACGAATCAACTTGATTTGCAAGATTTTTTGTCAGCATGGTCTGAAGATGATCTGGTTCAATTTTCGTGCAAATCGGATGAACCGTCTAGGACGAGTTCGCAAAAGTAGGTTTTTCAGTTAATTAAAAATGGCGGGAAAATTATTATGACGGAAAATGACGTCATAGGGTGCAATCGAATTGTCTTGAGCCAAGGAATCAGAGGAAAAAAGAATTTCGTTTCTAGCCCTTATGGTTCAAAAGTTATTAGCATAAACATGAGTCTAATTTTGGACTGATGGTGGCGCTAGAGGGATTGAGTTAGAGACTCAAAATTTGCTATGGTGACATTTCAGACTGTCCTCTATGAGTGTGCCAAATTTCATAACTTTTTACCATACGGTTCTATGGGCTGCCATAGACTTCGTGGCGGAAGAAGAAGAAGAAGATGAAATATAGCTGCAAGCAGCAATACCGGGGCCAAGCGCAAAGAAGAAGACAAGACATGCCAAAATGGCTGGCAGTGTCAGATCAACAGGAGCAATGAGCAATTAATCACGTTTTAAGATGATTTGAAGCAAAAGGCTGAAAATGCATTGTAGTCTGAGAGTGTCAGACCAACTGCAACAATTAACAATTATACAGTTTAAGAAGATTAGGCAAAATGGCTGAAATATCATATATTGAGTCACTGATAATGTAAGTTAATGGTTTATCACTTTTGACCAATAGGTGGCACAGATACGAAATTGATGTGGTGTGGTCAGAATAAGGGAACAATGACACATGCAAAGTTTGATGCCAATATGTCAAAGCATTGCAGAGATACAGCCTCAAGAGTCATTTTGGCATAATGGCTCAACTTCGTCGTTGCGGTTTACAAAAACGGTTTCATCTATTGATGCAAAATCCCTAACTTTTTGTTGACACAGTCTGAAGATGATACGATTCGATTTTGGTGGAAATTGGACAAACGGTCTAGGATGAGTTTGAAAAAGTAGGTTTTGATCAAATAAGAACATTGAGGACAGGATGTTTGACCAAATATGGAAAAAATAGTATCTCTGTTCTCGGCATGAGCCAATGACTGTATTATGACCAGTTTCATTAAACTAGGCTAATTTAATCAAAAGTTATTAGCATGTTTGTAAATTTTGTTATAACCTCTGACCACAAGGTGGCACTGCCCCAAAACGTTTTGAGTACCTTCAAAGCATGGTGCGGAAGATATGATTTTTGGACAAACAGTTCAAAAGTTATAAGCAAAAACAGCCATTTTTTGTATCTCCGGACCAGTAGGTGGCGCTGCGCCGAAACACTGCATGTTGCCTCAAGTCATGCTTGTGATGACATGTACCAAGTTTGGTTTGAATACGATAAAGCATTGTGGAGATATAGCCTTATGAGTGTTTTTGCAACCGCTACGTAAAATTTGTGTGCACGTTTATCAAAAACGATTTGACGAATCAACTTGATTTGCAAGATTTTTTGTCAGCAAGGTCTGAAGATGATCTGGTTCAATTTCTGTGCAAATCGGACAAACCGTCTAGGACGAGTTCGCAAAAGTAGGTTTTTTGGAAAATTAAATATGGCGGGGAAATTATCATGACCGAAAATGACGTCATAGGATGCAATTGAATCGGCATGAGCCAATGAATGTATTATGACAAGTTTCATTATACTAAGCTAATTAAATCAAAAGTTATTAGCATTTTTGTCAAGTTTGTTATAACTTTTGACCACAAGATGGCACTGCCCCAAAACTTTTTGAGTACCTTCAGGGCATGGATTGGAAGTCACATACCGAGTTTAGTAACAATACACTAATGCATTTGTAAAATATAGCATTTTAGCACATAATTCAAAATGGCCGACAGCCAAAATGGCCGATATGGTAAAATTGAATATCAGACGACTCGGCATGCCGTCCTGAATCTAACGAGACCACTTTTATGATTTTTGGACAAACGGTTCAAAAGTTATAAGCAAAAACAGCCATTTTTTGTATCTCCGGACCAGTAGGTGGCGCTGCGCCGAAACACTGCATGTTGCCTCAAGTCATACTTGTGATGACATGTACCAAGTTTGGTTTGAATACGATAAAGCGTTGCGGAGATATTGCCTTAAGTGTGTTTTTGCAACCGCTACGTAAAATTTGTTTGCGCGTTTATCGCAAATGATTTGACGAATCAACTTGATTTGCAAGATTTTTTGTCAGCGTGGTCTGAAGATGATCTGGTTCAATTTTCGTGCAAATCGGATGAACCGTCTAGGACGAGTTCGTAAAAGTAGGTTTTTCGAAAAATTCAAAATGGCGGGAAAATTTTTATGACGGAAAATGACGTCATAGGGTGCAATCGAATCGTCTTGAGCAAAGGAATCAGAGGAAAAAAGAATTTTGTTTCTAGCCCTTATGGTTCAAAAGTTATTAGCATAAACATGAGTCACATTTTGGACTGATGGTGGCGCTAGAGGGATTGAGTTTGAGACTCCAAATTTGCTACGGTGACATTTCAGACTGTCCTCTATTAGTGTGCCAAGTTTCACAACTTTTTACCATACGGTTCTATGGGCTTCCATAGACTTCGTGGCGGAAGAAGAAGAAGAAGATGAAATATAGCTGCAAGCAGCAATACCGGGGCCAAGCGCAAAGAAGAAGACAAGACATGCCAAAATGGCTGGCAGTGTCAGATCAACTGGAGCAATGAGCAATTAATCACGTTTTAAGATGATTTTAAGCAAAAGGCTGAAAATGCATTGTAGTCTGAGAGTGTCAGACCAACTGCAACAATTAACAATTATACAGTTTAAGAAGATTAGGCAAAATGGCTGAAATATCATATATTGAGTCACTGATAATGTAAGTTAATGGTTTATCACTTTTGACCAATAGGTGGCACAGATACGAAATTGATGTGGTGTGGTCAGAATAAGCGAACAATGACACATGCAAAGTTTGATGCCAATATGTCAAAGCATTGCAGAGATACAGCCTCAAGAGTAATTTTGGCATAATGGCTCAACTTCGTCGCTGCGGTTTACAAAAACGGTTTCATCTATTGATGCAAAATCCCTAACTTTTTGTTGACACAGTCTGAAGATGATACGATTCGATTTTGGTGGAAATTGGACAAACGGTCTAGGATGAGTTTGAAAAAGTAGGTTTTGATCAAATAAAAACATTGAGGACAGGATGTTTGACCAAATATGGAAAAATTAGTATCTCTGTTCTCGGCATGAGCCAATGACTGTATTATGACCAGTTTCATTAAACTAGGCTAATTTAATCAAAAGTTATTAGCATGTTTGTAAATTTTGTTATAACCTCTGACCACAAGGTGGCACTGCCCCAAAACGTTTTGAGTACCTTCAAAGCATGGTGCGGAAGACATGATTTTTGGACAAACAGTTCAAAAGTTATAAGCAAAAATAGCCATTTTTTGTATCTCCGGACCAGTAGGTGGCGCTGCGCCGAAACGCTGCATGTTGCTTCAGGTCATGCTTGTGATGACATATACCAAGATTGGTTTGAATACGATAAAGCGTTGTGGAGATATAGGCTTATGAGTGTTTTTGCAACCGCTACGCAAAATTTGTGTGCGCGTTTATCAAAAACGATTTGACAAATCAACTTGATTTGCAAGATTTTTTGTCAGCATGGTCTGAAGATGATCTGGTTCAATTTTCGTGCAAATCGGACAAACCGTCTAGGACGAGTTCGTAAAAGTAGGTTTTTGGAAAATTAAAAATGGCGGGGAAATTATCATGACCGAAAATGACATCATAGGTTGCAATTGAATCGGCATGAGCCAATGACTCTATTATGACCAGTTTCAATATACTAGGCTAATTTAATCAAAAGTTATTAGCATTTTTGTCAAGTTTGTTATATCTTTTGACCACAAGGTGGCACTGCCCTAAAACTTTTTGAGTACCTTCAGGGCATAGTAAGGAAGTCACATACCGAGTTTAGTAACAATATACTAATGCATTTGTAAAATATAGCATTTTTTGACAAAATTCAAAATGGCCGACAGCCAAAATGGCCGATATGGTAAAATTGAATATCAGACGACTCGGCATGCCGTCCTGAATGTAACGAGACCACTTTTATGATTTTTGGACAAACAGTTCAGAAGTTATAAGCAAAAATAACAATTTTTCGTATCTCCGGACCAGTAGGTGGCGCTGCGCCGAAACGCTGTATGTTGCCTCAAGTCATGCTTGTGATGAAATGTACCAAGTTTGGTTTGAATACGATAAAGCATTGTGGAGATATAGCCTTATGAGTGTTTTTGCAACCGCTACGTAAAATTTGTGTGCACGTTTATCAAAAACGATTTGACGAATCAACTTGATTTGCAAGATTTTTTGTCAGCAAGGTCTGAAGATGATCTGGTTCAATTTCTGTGCAAATCGGACAAACCGTCTAGGACGAGTTCGCAAAAGTAGGTTTTTTGGAAAATTAAATATGGCGGGGAAATTATCATGACCGAAAATGACGTCATAGGATGCAATTGAATCGGCATGAGCCAATGAATGTATTATGACAAGTTTCATTATACTAAGCTAATTAAATCAAAAGTTATTAGCATTTTTGTCAAGTTTGTTATAACTTTTGACCACAAGATGGCACTGCCCCAAAACTTTTTGAGTACCTTCAGGGCATGGATTGGAAGTCACATACCGAGTTTAGTAACAATACACTAATGCATTTGTAAAATATAGCATTTTAGCACATAATTCAAAATGGCCGACAGCCAAAATGGCCGATATGGTAAAATTGAATATCAGACGACTCGGCATGCCGTCCTGAATCTAACGAGACCACTTTTATGATTTTTGGACAAACGGTTCAAAAGTTATAAGCAAAAACAGCCATTTTTTGTATCTCCGGACCAGTAGGTGGCGCTGCGCCGAAACACTGCATGTTGCCTCAAGTCATACTTGTGATGACATGTACCAAGTTTGGTTTGAATACGATAAAGCGTTGCGGAGATATTGCCTTAAGTGTGTTTTTGCAACCGCTACGTAAAATTTGTTTGCGCGTTTATCGCAAATGATTTGACGAATCAACTTGATTTGCAAGATTTTTTGTCAGCGTGGTCTGAAGATGATCTGGTTCAATTTTCGTGCAAATCGGATGAACCGTCTAGGACGAGTTCGTAAAAGTAGGTTTTTCGAAAAATTCAAAATGGCGGGAAAATTTTTATGACGGAAAATGACGTCATAGGGTGCAATCGAATCGTCTTGAGCAAAGGAATCAGAGGAAAAAAGAATTTTGTTTCTAGCCCTTATGGTTCAAAAGTTATTAGCATAAACATGAGTCACATTTTGGACTGATGGTGGCGCTAGAGGGATTGAGTTTGAGACTCCAAATTTGCTACGGTGACATTTCAGACTGTCCTCTATTAGTGTGCCAAGTTTCACAACTTTTTACCATACGGTTCTATGGGCTTCCATAGACTTCGTGGCGGAAGAAGAAGAAGAAGATGAAATATAGCTGCAAGCAGCAATACCGGGGCCAAGCGCAAAGAAGAAGACAAGACATGCCAAAATGGCTGGCAGTGTCAGATCAACTGGAGCAATGAGCAATTAATCACGTTTTAAGATGATTTTAAGCAAAAGGCTGAAAATGCATTGTAGTCTGAGAGTGTCAGACCAACTGCAACAATTAACAATTATACAGTTTAAGAAGATTAGGCAAAATGGCTGAAATATCATATATTGAGTCACTGATAATGTAAGTTAATGGTTTATCACTTTTGACCAATAGGTGGCACAGATACGAAATTGATGTGGTGTGGTCAGAATAAGCGAACAATGACACATGCAAAGTTTGATGCCAATATGTCAAAGCATTGCAGAGATACAGCCTCAAGAGTAATTTTGGCATAATGGCTCAACTTCGTCGCTGCGGTTTACAAAAACGGTTTCATCTATTGATGCAAAATCCCTAACTTTTTGTTGACACAGTCTGAAGATGATACGATTCGATTTTGGTGGAAATTGGACAAACGGTCTAGGATGAGTTTGAAAAAGTAGGTTTTGATCAAATAAAAACATTGAGGACAGGATGTTTGACCAAATATGGAAAAATTAGTATCTCTGTTCTCGGCATGAGCCAATGACTGTATTATGACCAGTTTCATTAAACTAGGCTAATTTAATCAAAAGTTATTAGCATGTTTGTAAATTTTGTTATAACCTCTGACCACAAGGTGGCACTGCCCCAAAACGTTTTGAGTACCTTCAAAGCATGGTGCGGAAGACATGATTTTTGGACAAACAGTTCAAAAGTTATAAGCAAAAATAGCCATTTTTTGTATCTCCGGACCAGTAGGTGGCGCTGCGCCGAAACGCTGCATGTTGCTTCAGGTCATGCTTGTGATGACATATACCAAGATTGGTTTGAATACGATAAAGCGTTGTGGAGATATAGGCTTATGAGTGTTTTTGCAACCGCTACGCAAAATTTGTGTGCGCGTTTATCAAAAACGATTTGACAAATCAACTTGATTTGCAAGATTTTTTGTCAGCATGGTCTGAAGATGATCTGGTTCAATTTTCGTGCAAATCGGACAAACCGTCTAGGACGAGTTCGTAAAAGTAGGTTTTTGGAAAATTAAAAATGGCGGGGAAATTATCATGACCGAAAATGACATCATAGGTTGCAATTGAATCGGCATGAGCCAATGACTCTATTATGACCAGTTTCAATATACTAGGCTAATTTAATCAAAAGTTATTAGCATTTTTGTCAAGTTTGTTATATCTTTTGACCACAAGGTGGCACTGCCCTAAAACTTTTTGAGTACCTTCAGGGCATAGTAAGGAAGTCACATACCGAGTTTAGTAACAATATACTAATGCATTTGTAAAATATAGCATTTTTTGACAAAATTCAAAATGGCCGACAGCCAAAATGGCCGATATGGTAAAATTGAATATCAGACGACTCGGCATGCCGTCCTGAATGTAACGAGACCACTTTTATGATTTTTGGACAAACAGTTCAGAAGTTATAAGCAAAAATAACAATTTTTCGTATCTCCGGACCAGTAGGTGGCGCTGCGCCGAAACGCTGTATGTTGCCTCAAGTCATGCTTGTGATGAAATGTACCAAGTTTGGTTTGAATACGATAAAGCGTTGCGGAGATATTGCCTTAAGAGTGTTTTTGCAACCGCTACGTAAAATTTGTTTGCGCGTTTATCGCAAATGATTTGACGAATCAACTTGATTTGCAAGATTTTTTGTCAGCATCGTCTGAAGATGATCTGGTTCAATTTTCGTGCAAATCGGACGAACCGTCTAGGACGAGTTTGCAAAAGTAGGTTTTTCGGTTAATTAAAAATGGCGGGAAAATTGTTATGACGGAAAATGAGGTCATAGGGTGCAATCGAATTGTCTTGAGCCAAGGAATCAGACGAAAAAAGAATTTTGTTTCTAGCCCTTATGGTTCAAAAGTTATTAGCATAAACATGAGTCAAATTTTGGACTGATGGTGGCGCTAGAGGGATTGAGTTAGAGACTCCAAATTTGCTATGGTGACTTTTCAGACTGTCCTCTATGAGTGTGCCAAATTTCACAACTTTTTACCATACGGTTCTATGGGCTGCCATAGACTTCGTGGCGGAAGAAGAAGAAGAAGAAGAAGAAGAAGAAGAAGATGAATAATAATAATAAGAACGGGAACGGTTTCAATAGGTGCCTTCGCACCTTCGGTGCTTGGCCCCTAATAATAATAATAAGAACGGGAACGGTTTCAATAGGTGCCTTCGCACCTTCGGTGCTTGGCCCCTAATAATAGGAACGGGAACGGTTTCAATAGGTGCCTTCGCACCTTCGGTGCTTGGCCCCTAATAATAATAATAATAGGAACGGGAACGGTTTCAATAGGTGCCTTCGCACCTTCGGTGCTTGGCCCCTAAATATAGCTGCAAGCAGCAATACCGGGGCCAAGCGCAAAGAAGAAGACAAGACATGCCAAAATGGCTGGCAGTGTCAGATCAACTGCATTTTAAGATGATTTTAGACAAAAGGCTGAAAATGCATTGTAGTTTGAGAGTGTCAGACCAACTGCAACAATGAACAATTATACAGTTTAAGAAGATTAGGCAAAATGGCTGAAATATAATATATAGAGTCACTGATAATATAAGTTAATGGTTAATCACTTTTGAGCAATAGGTGGCACAGTTACGAAATAAATGTGGTGTGGTCAAAATAAGGGAACAATGACACAGGCAAAGTTTGATGCCAATATGTCAAAGCATTGCAGAGATAAAGCCTCAAGAGTCATTTTGGCATCATGCCTCAACTTCGTCACTGTGGTAAACTAAAACATTGTTTCATCTATTGATGCAAAATCCATAACTTTTTGTCGGCACAGTCTGAAGATGATACGATTTCATTTTGGTGGAAATCGGACAAACGGTCTAGGACGAGTTAAAAAAATACTACATTGTAGTCAATGGGAATTTCATGTTGTGTTCTATTATAGCGTCACCAAGACGCACAATCCCACCACTTTTTTTATGTGTCCTCAGAGTCCATACATATGGGTGTCGATTTTGGTAAAATTCTTGTTAGATTTTAGCTCAGCATTTTATGTAATGGATCATAAATTATTGCTGGATAAATTGAAATGTCACATATGTACTTCTTACTGTCTGCATTGGTTTAAAAGTTATCTGTTTAATATGTGACAATGTTTATGTTATTATGGAAGTTATTCAGATTTTAAAGAGCAATGTGGTGTTCCTCAAGGAAGTTGTTTAGGACTATTATTGTCATCATTATTTTTCCAATGATCTTTCTCCTGTTTTAAAGTGTGCACGGACTGTCATGTATTTTTTTTTTTTTAAATCACTGCAGAACAATGGACTATAATATATAGAGGAATGAAAATATGGAATGATTTACTATCAGATATTACATATTTTAAGAAGTAAAATTAGTTTTAAATGGAAGGAACATTTAATGGGATTTGTATGTTTAATTTTATTGTTGTTGATTGAATTAGGGCCCGAGTACCGATGGCGGTCTACATGCCAATATTCAGTTGGTTATAGTGCCACCTGTGGGTAACTCCTCATTAAGATTGAACCAGAATCATATTTCGTCAGTCTAATCTTAAGCCTTAGTGATGTTAAATTTCAAAGATCTTGAGTTTTGTTGAACGGCGTGTCCGCGGCATCCTGACAAATTCTGATGTTTTGCCAAAATTTTAGTTAGTCATAGTGCTACCAGCTGGTAGCAGGAAGTGTGGCAAATACAAATGATTGATTTAGTCCTCCTATTTTTATATACTTAAATGCATTTTGCTCACCATGCTCTGTGTTCCTAAAGCCCACAAGGTGGTGGTGGCCAGAGTATGTGAGCGGAGTGGAGTGGGAACGGAGCGAGGAGTCGAGCGGCGTGATTTTTTAAAAAGTCTCCACTACCGCTCCATCACAAGTGCAATTATTGTCAATGGCCCATAATAAAACTGCTTTTTTATCCACAATACACACACACGTTAAACACGTTTAACTAGCTTCAGTACTGCCGCTTCCACCACACAGATGGATCATTCAAATCAGAAAGAATGTAAAGGTTATGATGACGACGACGGACATGAGCGGGATGTTATAGTTCAAGGAATTTTTTGTACCTTCTACATACTGAATATGATCGGGTGAAAGCACATTTTAAACAGGTAGCACTTATTCACACACACAAGCATTCTCTCTAATGCATTCAAACAAATGTAGTCTTACAGTGCTTATCTGCTTATCTGGATCTTATTTTGAATGAGCAGAAATCTGTAATGTATAGTGAGCCGTAGATAAAATAACGGATGAAAACGTAGTACTATTTTCATGATTCTCAACTAAATTTGCACTGCAAAAAGCAGAAATGATATTTAACTTTTAATGCTGATAAAGCCTAATGAGCTTGGCATGTCGTATTTTTTTTTGCACACAATGTTCCAATAAAGCACGTTGAAACTATCGCCTATTATTATTTTTTTTTTTTCATTTAATGAATGTTATAAAGCAAATTTTTGTGACATTTCTGAGCTTACTTAAATAGACGCAAATTTCCTCGGAGCGAAGACGGAGCAGTGTTTCTGATATCAGTGAGCGAGGAGTGGAGCTGGGAGTGGGAAATGGTGAACCCGGAGTGGAGCTGGAGCGGAGTGATTATTGAACGCTTAGAGCGTGAATGGGAAATTGATGCCGCTCCACTCTGCTCACATACTCTGGTGGTGGCACAGGAGCGAGGACCCTTTCATTGCTCTTGCAGCTTTAATGTAGGTTTGTAGTTTTTACTTTTTGGGACCTCAGGAAGAGTAGTCACTGCCTAGTTGTTGGCTAATGAGGATCCAAAGAAATAAATAAACTTAGATCAAAGATGGGAAAGAGCATTCACGGCAATACAGGCAATTTAACTAATGAAAAATATGGGGTTTTTTACAGTTATAACACATCTCTGCTTTTTTTTTAGGTGTCCTCAATGTGTGCCCATAAATATGTGTCAAATTTGTTGTAAATATCTCATTTTGTTTTGAAGTTATAGCCACTTATATTTATGAAAGCATGGGCTGCATTAATTGGATTTTTTTGCCACTTCCTTCCAAAATGTTGGCTTTTTGTCATTATTGTTTAGCTATTGACCTATGTTTCTGAATTTGCTGATGTGGTTTTGTTTTGATCGGACTAACTGTTTCGAAGACATTCGCAAAGGTTTTTTAGGTGCTAAAGTACACCTTTTTACAAATCGTAAGGTGAAACCTGGCATGTTTGGTATCATTGGACTCGGCAAGGATTCAGAAGTCTAAGGAGGTGAATGCTGTGAAAAACGTAGGCTTGAAATTTCTCAGGCTCCTTCAGGGCATTGTGGCAATGACATATAGAAAGTTTTTTGAGATACACCAATTTCCTCATAGACTATCATGGCACCCTGGACGAAGACAATGAATGCCCATTTTCATCTGACTAATGTTTGGGTGTGTATATTGCATTTTCATGTGTTTTTCCACTAATATAGCGCCACCAAGTGGTCAATAATTGCGATTTTTTTCATGTGATCTCAGATTGAGCTCATACATATGTGACCTGAACTTGGTGAAAATATCTCATTTTGTTCACGAGTTATAGCCATTTTAGTAAAAGAGGTCCCGGTCACATCGTACATTTTGGCTCCTCTTACCAATCATGAATCAAAATATGATATTTTTTTTATAATTATTGATAAGCACTCTCCAGAGAACATTTCTGCAGTGGTTTGGTTCTGATCAGGCAAAGAACCTGGGAGTAATTTGCAAAAGTAGGTTTTACAAAAAACCTAAAATATCTCGAAATTGGCGCCTGAAGGGCGAGCAAATCCGAGGCATGCATTTTGTCCGCCTTGAGCCAAGGATTCCAGCGATTTAAGGCACTCGAGGCTACGCCTTACGGTTGAGGAGTTATGAGCCGTTTCGTACTTTTGATCGCCGTTTGGTACTTTTGATCGCTGTAGCGCCCCCGTCAGGCCGATCGGGGCGGGCTTCGGTGACGTCAGTAGTCGTTGTGAGTACTACCAGCCCTGCAAGTTTCAAGTCTCTACGACTTACGGTTTGGTCTGCCCGATCAGTTTTAGCTGGAGAATGATGCATCATGGGAAAATGAACAGTTACAATAGGGTTTCAGCCTGACACCTGACTTTGATTGGATTTTACTACCCCTTACTATCAATATTTTGACATTTGGGCTCGCGATTGTGCCTAACGACCTATGTTTCCGAACTTCTGACGCTGGTTTCGTCTCGATCGGACTAGCGGTTTCGAAGATATCGGCAAAAATGTTTTAAGCGCTAAATTACAACGGTGCACAAACCATACGGCGAAACCTGGCAAGTGTGGTATCGTTGGACTCGGCAACGATTCAGGAGTCTAAGGAGATGAGTCTCGTGAAAATAAGTCAACCACACCCAAAGTTCTGAGCATTTTTAAAAAAAAATCTCCACTAGGTGGCGCTGTTTCGAAACTTGTCAGGCTACTTTGGGGTATCGTGGTGATGACCCATACCGAGTTTCGTAACAATCCGTTCATGCGTTGATAAAATACAGCATTTTAGCACATAATTCAAGATGGCCGACAGCCAAAATGGCCGATATGGTAAAATTGGATATCCGTCGACTCAGCATGACGTCCCGAATCTAACGAGGCCCCTTTTATGATATTTGGAAAAACGGTTCAGCAAAGAAAAGCTAAAATAGCCATTTTTTGTATCTCCAGACCAGTAGGTGGCACAGCGCCGAAACGCTGCATGTAGCCTCGAGTCATGCTTATGATGACATGTACCAAGTTTGGTTTGAACACGATAAAGCGTTGCGGAGATATTGCCTTAAGTGTGTTTTTGCATACGTTATGTAAAATTTGTTCGCGCGTTTATCAAAAACGATTAGACGAATCAACTTGATTTGCAAGATTTTTTGTCAATATTGTCTGAAGATGATCTGGTTAAATTTTCGTGCAAATCGGATGAACCGTCTAGGACGAGTTCGCAAAAGTAGGTCTTCCGGTTAATTGAAAATGGCGGGGAAATATCCAAGATGGAAAATGACGTCATAGGGTGCAATCGAATTGGCACGAGCTCAGAAATTAGAGGAAAAATGAATTTCGTTTCTAGCCCTTACGGTTCAAAAGTTATTAGCATAAACATGAGTACACATTTGAACAGGTGGTGGCGCTAGAGGGAATGAGATAGAGACACCAAAATTGCCATGGTGACATACCAGACCGTCCTCTATTAGTGTGCCAAATTTCACAACTTTTTACCATACGGTTCTATGGGCTGCCATAGACTCCCATGGCGGAAGAAAAAAAGACGGGAACGGTTTCAATAGGTGCCTTCGCACCTTTGGTGCTTGGCCCCTAATAAATATAGCTGCAAGCAGCAATACCGGGGCCAAGCGCAAAGAAGAAGACAAGACATGCCAAAATGGCTGGCAGTGTCAGATCAACTGCAGCAATGAGAAATTAATCACGTTTTAAGATGATTTTAGGCAAAAGGCTGAAAATGCATTGTAGTCTGAGAGTGTTAGACCAACTGCAGCAATGAACAATTATACAGTTTAAGAAGATTAGGCAAAATGGCTGAAATATCATATATAGAGTCACTGATAATATAAGTCAATGGTTTATCACTTTTGACCAATAGGTGGCACAGTTACAAATGTATGTGGTGTGGTCAGAATAAGGGAACAATGACACATGCAAAGTTTGATGCCAATATGTCAAAGCATTGCAGAGATAGCCTCAAGAGTCATTTTGGCATCATGGCTCAACTTCGTCGCTGCGGTTTACAAAAACGGTTTCATCTATTGATGCAAAATTCCTAACTTTTTGTTGACACAGTCTGAAGATGATACGATTCGATTTTGGTGGAAATTGGACAAACGGTCTAGGATGAGTTTGAAAAAGTAGGTTTTGATCAAATAAGAACATTGAGGACAGGATGTTTGACCTAATATGGCAAAATTAGTATCCATGTTCTCGGCATAAGCCAATGACTGTATTATGACCAGTTTCATTAAACTAGGCTAATTTACTCAAAAGTTATTAGCATGTTTGTAAATTTTGTTATAACCTCTGACCACAAGGTGGCACTGCCCCAAAACTTTTTGAGTACCTTCAAAGCATGGTGCGGAAGACATGAATTTTGGACAAACAGTTCAAAAGTTATAAGCAAAAATAGCCATTTTTTGTATCTCCGGACCAGTAGGTGGCGCTGCACCGAAATGCTGCATGTTGCCTCAGGTCATGCTTGTGATGACATATACCAAGATTGGTTTGAATACGATAAAGCGTTGCGGAGATATAGGCTTATGAGTGTTTTTGCAACCGCTACGCAAAATTTGTGTGCGCGTTTATCGAAAACGATTTGACAAATCAACTTGATTTGCAAGATTTTTTGTCAGCATGGTCTGAAGATGATCTGGTTCAATTTCTGTGCAAATCGGACAAACCGTCTAGGACGAGTTCGCAAAAGTAGGTTTTTTGGAAAATTAAAAATGGAGGGGAAATTATCATGACCGAAAATGACATCATAGGGTGCAATTGAATCGGCATGAGCCAATGACTCTATTATGACCAGTTTCAATATACTAGGCTAATTTAATCAAAAGTTATTAGCATTTTTGTCAAGTTTGTTATATCTTTTGACCACAAGGAGGCACTGCCCTAAAACTTTTTGAGTACCTTCAGGGCATGGCATGGAAGTCACATACCGAGTTTAGTAACAATACACTAATGCATTTGTAAAATATAGCATTTTTTGACAAAATTCAAAATGGCCGACAAGCAAAATGGCCGATATGGTAAAATTGAATATCAGACGACTCGGCATGCTGTCCTGAATGTAACGAGACCACTTTTTTGATTTTTGGACAAACAGTTCAAAAGTTATAAGCAAAAACAGCCATTTTTTGTATCTCCGGACCAGTAGGTGGCGCTATGCCGAAACGCTGCATGTAGCCTCAAGTCATGCTTGTGATGAGATGTACCAAGTTTGGTTTGAACAAGATAAAGCGTTGTGGAGATATTGCATTAAGTGTGTTTTTGCAACCGCTACGTAAAATTTGTTTGCGCGTTTATCGCAAATGATTTGACGAATCAACTTGATTTGCAAGATTTTTTTGTCAGCATGGTCTGAAGATGATATGGTTCAATTTCTGTGCAAATCGGACAAACCGTCTAGGACGAGTTCGCAAAAGTAGGTTTTTTGGAAAATTAAAAATGGAGGGGAAATTATCATGACCGAAAATGACATCATAGGGTGCAATTGAATCGGCATGAGCCAATGACTCTATTATGACCAGTTTCAATATACTAGGCTAATTTAATCAAAAGTTATTAGCATTTTTGTCAAGTTTGTTATATCTTTTGACCACAAGGTGGCACTGCCCTAAAACTTTTTGAGTACCTTCAGGGCATGGCATGGAAGTCACATACCGAGTTTAGTAACAATACACTAATGCATTTGTAAAATATAGCATTTTTTGACAAAATTCAAAATGGCCGACAGCCAAAATGGCCGATATGGTAAAATTGAATATCAGACGACTCGGCATGCTGTCCTGAATGTAACGAGACCACTTTTATGATTTTTGGACAAACAGTTCAGAAGTTATAAGGGTGGCACTGCCCCAAAACTTTTTGAGTACCTTCAAAGCATGGTGCGGAAGACCCATACCAAGTTTCGTAACGATAGACTAATGCGTTTGTAAAATATAGTATTTTAGCACATAATTCAAAATGTCAGACAGCCAAAATGGCCGATTTGGTAGAATTTAATATCAGACGACTCGGCATGCCTTCCTGAATCTAACGAGACCACTTTTATGATTTTTGGACAAACGGTTCAAAAGTTATAAGCAAAAATAGCCATTTTTCATATCTCCGGACCAGTAGGTGGCGCTGCGCCGAAACGCTGCATGTTGCCTCAGGTCATGCTTGTGATGACATGTACCAAGTTTGGTTTGAATACGATAAAGCGTTGCGGAGATATTGCCTTAAGTGTGTTTTTGCAACCGCTACGTAAAATTTGTTTGCGCGTTTATCGCAAATGATTTGACGAATCAACTTGATTTGCAAGATTTTTTGTCAGCATGGTCTGAAGATGATCTGGTTCAATTTTCGTGCAAATCGGATGAACCGTCTAGGACGAGTTCGTAAAAGTAGGTTTTTTGGAAAATTAAAAATGGCTGGAAAATTTTTATGACGGAAAATGACGTCATAGGGTGCAATCGAATCGTCTTGAGCCAAGGAATCAGAGGAAAAAAGAATTTTGTTTCTAGCCCTTATGGTTCAAAAGTTATTAGCATAAACATGAGTCAAATTTTGGACTGATGGTGGCGCTAGAGGGATTGAGTTAGAGACTCCATACTTGCTATGGAGACACTTGAGACCGTCCTCTATAAGTGTGCCGAATTTCATAACTTTTTACCATACGGTTCTATGGGCTGCCATAGACTTCGTGGCGGAAGAAGAAGAAGAAGAAGAAGAAGAAGAAGAAGAAGAAGAAGAAGAAGAAGAAGATGAAATATAGCTGCAAGCAGCAATACCGGGGCCAAGCGCAAAGAAGAAGACAAGACATGCCAAAATGGCTGGCAGTGTCAGATCAACTGGAGCAATGAGCAATTAATCACGTTTTAAGATGATTTTAAGCAAAAGGCTGAAAATGCATTGTAGTCTGAGAGTGTCAGACCAACTGCAACAATTAACAATTATACAGTTTAACAAGATTAGGCAAAATGGCTGAAATATCATATATTGAGTCACTGATAATGTAAGTTAATGGTTTATCACTTTTGACCAATACTTTGACCAGTTACGAAATGTATGTGGTGTGGTCAGAATAAGGGAACAATGACACATGCAAAGTTTGATGCCAATATGTCAAAGCATTGCAGAGATACAGCCTCAAGAGTCATTTTGGCATAATGGCTCAACTTCGTCACTGCGGTTTACAAAAATGGTTTCATCTATTGATGCAAAATCCATAACTTTTTGTTGACACAGTCTGAAGATGATACGATTCGATTTTGGTGGAAATTGGACAAACGGTCTAGGATGAGTTTGAAAAAGTAGGTTTTGATCAAATAAGAACATTGAGGACAGGATGTTTGACCAAATATGGAAAAATTAGTATCTCTGTTCTCGGCATGAGCCAATGACTGTATTATGACCAGTTTCATTAAACTAGGCTAATTTAATCAAAAGTTATTAGCATGTTTGTAAATTTTGTTATAACCTCTGACCACAAGGTGGCACTGCCCCAAAACGTTTTGAGTACCTTCAAAGCATGGTGCGGAAGACATGATTTTTGGACAAACAGTTCAAAAGTTATAAGCAAAAATAGCCATTTTTTGTATCTCCGGACCAGTAGGTGGCGCTGCGCCGAAACGCTGCATGTTGCTTCAGGTCATGCTTGTGATGACATATACCAAGATTGGTTTGAATACGATAAAGCGTTGTGGAGATATAGGCTTATGAGTGTTTTTGCAACCGCTACGCAAATTTTGTGTGCGCATTTATCGAAAACGATTTGACAAATCAACTTGATTTGCAAGATTTTTTGTCAGCATGGTCTGAAGATGATCTGGTTCAATTTTCGTGCAAATCGGACAAACCGTCTAGGACGAGTTCGTAAAAGTAGGTTTTTTGGAAAATTAAAAATGGCGGGGAAATTATCATGACCAAAAATGACATCATAGGTTGCAATTAAATCGGCATGAGCCAATGACTCTATTATGACCAGTTTCAATATACTAGGCTAATTTAATCAAAAGTTATTAGCATTTTTGTCAAGTTTGTTATATCTTTTGACCACAAGGTGGCACTGCCCTAAAACTTTTTGAGTACCTTCAGGGCATAGCAAGGAAGTCACATACCGAGTTTAGTAACAATATACTAATGCATTTGTAAAATATAGCATTTTTTGACAAAATTCAAAATGGCCGACAGCCAAAATGGCCGATATGGTAAAATTGAATATCAGACGACTCGGCATGCCGTCCTGAATGTATCGAGACCACTTTTATGATTTTTGGACAAACAGTTCAGAAGTTATAAGCAAAAATAGCAATTTTTCGTATCTCCGGACCAGTAGGTGGCGCTGCGCCGAAACGCTGTATGTTGCCTCAAGTCATGCTTGTGATGACATGTACCAAGTTTGGTTTGAATACGATAAAGCGTTGCGGAGATATTGCCTTAAGAGTGTTTTTGCAACCACTACGTAAAATTTGTTTGCGCGTTTATCGCAAATGATTTGACGAATCAACTTGATTTGCAAGATTTTTTGTCAGCATGGTCTGAAGATGATCTGGTTCAATTTTCGTGCAAATCGGATGAACCGTCTAGGACGAGTTCGTAAAAGTAGGTTTTTCGGAAAATTCAAAATGGCGGGAAAATTTTTATGACGGAAAATGACGTCATAGGGTGCAATGGAATCGTCTTGAGCCAAGGAATCAGAGGAAAAAAGAATTTTGTTTCTAGCCCTTATGGTTCAAAAGTTATTAGCATAAACATGAGTAAAATTTTGGACTGATGGTGGCGCTAGAGGGATTGAGTTTGAGACTCCAAATTTGCTACGGTGACATTTCAGACTGTCCTCTATTAGTGTGCCAAATTTCACAACTTTTTACCATACGGTTCTATGGGCTGCCATTGACTTCGTGGCGGAAGAAGAAGAAGAAGATGAAATATAGCTGCAAGCAGCAATACCGGGGCCAAGCGCAAAGAAGAAGACAAGACATGCCAAAATGGCTGGCAGTGTCAGATCAACTGGAGCAATGAGCAATTAATCACGTTTTAAGATGATTTTAAGCAAAAGGCTGAAAATGCATTGTAGTCTGAGAGTGTCAGACCAACTGCAACAATTAACAATTATACAGTTTAAGAAGATTAGGCAAAATGGCTGAAATATCATATATTGAGTCACTGATAATGTAAGTTAATGGTTTATCACTTTTGACCAATAGGTGGCACAGATACGAAATTGATGTGGTGTGGTCAGAATAAGGGAACAATGACACATGCAAAGTTTGATGCCAATATGTCAAAGCATTGCAGAGATACAGCCTCAAGAGTCATTTTGGCATCATGCCTCAAATTTGTCGCTGCGGTTTACAAAAACAGTTTCATCTATTGATGCAAAATCCCTAACTTTTTGTTGACACAGTCTGAAGATGATACGATTCAATTTTGGTGGAAATTGGACAAACGGTCTAGGATGAGTTTGAAAAAGTAGATTTTGATCAAATAAGAACATTGAGGACAGGATGTTTGACCAAATATGGCAAAATTAGTATCTATGTTCTCGCCATGAGCCAATAAATGTATTATGACCAGTTTCATTAAACTAGGCTAATTTAATCAAATGTTATTAGCATGTTTGTAAATTTTGTTATAACCTCTGACCACAAGGTGGCACTGCCCCAAAACTTTTTGAGTACCTTCAAAGCATGGTGCGGAAGACATGATTTTTGGACAAACAGTTCAAAAGTTATAAGCAAAAATAGCCATTTTTTGTATCTCCGGACCAGTAGGTGGTGCTGCGCCGAAACGCTGCATGTTGCCTCAGGTCATGCTTGTGATGACATATACCAAGATTGGTTTGAATATGATAAAGCGTTGTGGAGATAAAGGCTTATGAGTGTTTTTGCAACCGCTACGCAAAATTTGTGTGCGCGTTTATCAAAAACGATTTGACAAATCAACTTGATTTGCAAGATTTTTTGTCAGCATGGTCTGAAGATGATATGGTTCAATTTTCGTGCAAATCGGATGAACCGTCTAGGACGAGTTCGCAAAAGTAGGTTTTTTGGAAAATTAAAAATGGCGGGGAAATTATCATAACCGAAAATGACATCATAGGGTGCAATTGAATCGGCATGAGCCAATGACTCTATTATGACCAGTTTCATTATACTAGGCTAATTTAATCAAAAGTTATTAGCATTTTTGTCAAGTTTGTTATATCTTTTGACCACTAGGTGGCACTGCCCTAAAACTTTTTGAGTACCTTCAGGGCATGGCATGGAAGTCACATACCGAGTTTAGTAACAATACACTAATGCATTTGTAAAATATAGCATTTTTTGACAAAATTCAAAATGGCCGACAGCCAAAATGGCCGATATGGTAAAATTGAATATCAGACGACTCGGCATGCCGTCCTGAATGTAACGAGACCACTTTTATAATTTTTGGACAAACAGTTCAGAAGTTATAAGCAAAAATTGCAATTTTTCGTATCTCCGGACCAGTAGGTGGCGCTGCGCCGAAACGCTGTATGTTGCCTCAAGTCATGCTTGTGATGACATGTACCAAGTTTGGTTTGAATACGATAAAGCGTTGCGGAGATATTGCCTTAAGAGTGTTTTTGCAACCGCTACGTAAAATTTGTTTGCGCGTTTATCGCAAATGATTTGACGAATCAACTTGATTTGCAAGATTTTTTGTCAGCATGGTCTGAAGATGATCTGGTTCAATTTTCGTGCAAATCGGATGAACCGTCTAGGACGAGTTCGTAAAAGTAGGTTTTTCGGAAAATTCAAAATGGCGGGAAAATTTTTATGACGGAAAATGACGTCATAGGGTGCAATGGAATCGTCTTGAGCCAAGGAATCAGAGGAAACAAGATTTTTGTTTCTAGCCCTTATGGTTCAAAAGTTATTAGCATAAACATGAGTCAAATTTTGGACTGATGGTGGCGCTAGAGGGATTGAGTTTGAGACTCCAAATTTGCTACGGTGACATTTCAGACTGTCCTCTATTAGTGTGCCAAATTTCACAACTTTTTACCATACGGTTCTATGGGCTGCCATAGACTTCGTGGCGGAAGAAGAAGAAGAAGAAGATGAATAAATATAGCTGCAAGCAGCAATACCGGGGCCAAGCGCAAAGAAGAAGACAAGACATGCCAAAATGGCTGGCAGTGTCAGATCAACAGGAGCAATGAGCAATTAATCACGTTTTAAGATGATTTGAAGCAAAAGGCTGAAAATGCATTGTAGTCTGAGAGTGTCAGACCAACTGCAACAATTAACAATTATACAGTTTAAGAAGATTAGGCAAAATGGCTGAAATATCATATATTGAGTCACTGATAATGTAAGTTAATGGTTTATCACTTTTGACCAATAGGTGGCACAGATACGAAATTGATGTGGTGTGGTCAGAATAAGGGAACAATGACACATGCAAAGTTTGATGCCAATATGTCAAAGCATTGCAGAGATACAGCCTCAAGAGTCATTTTGGCATAATGGCTCAACTTCGTCGTTGCGGTTTACAAAAACGGTTTCATCTATTGATGCAAAATCCCTAACTTTTTGTTGACACAGTCTGAAGATGATACGATTCGATTTTGGTGGAAATTGGACAAACGGTCTAGGATGAGTTTGAAAAAGTAGGTTTTGATCAAATAAGAACATTGAGGACAGGATGTTTGACCAAATATGGAAAAAATAGTATCTCTGTTCTCGGCATGAGCCAATGACTGTATTATGACCAGTTTCATTAAACTAGGCTAATTTAATCAAAAGTTATTAGCATGTTTGTAAATTTTGTTATAACCTCTGACCACAAGGTGGCACTGCCCCAAAACGTTTTGAGTACCTTCAAAGCATGGTGCGGAAGATATGATTTTTGGACAAACAGTTCAAAAGTTATAAGCAAAAACAGCCATTTTTTGTATCTCCGGACCAGTAGGTGGCGCTGCGCCGAAACACTGCATGTTGCCTCAAGTCATGCTTGTGATGACATGTACCAAGTTTGGATTGAATACGATAAAGCATTGTAGAGATATAGCCTTATGAGTGTTTTTGCAACCGCTACGTAAAATTTGTGTGCACGTTTATCAAAAACGATTTGACGAATCAACTTGATTTGCAAGATTTTTTGTCAGCATGGTCTGAAGATGATCTGGTTCAATTTTCGTGCAAATCGGACAAACCGTCTAGGACGAGTTCGCAAAAGTAGGTTTTTTGGAAAATTAAATATGGCGGGGAAATTATCATAACCGAAAATGACGTCATAGGATGCAATTGAATCGGCATGAGCCAATGAATGTATTATGACCAGTTTCATTATACTAAGCTAATTAAATCAAAAGTTATTAGCATTTTTGTCAAGTTTGTTATAACTTTTGACCACAAGGTGGCACTGCCCCAAAACTTTTTGAGTACCTTCAGGGCATGGAGTGGAAGTCACATACCGAGTTTAGTAACAATACACTAATGCATTTGTAAAATATAGCATTTTAGCACATAATTCAAAATGGCCGACAGCCAAAATGGGCGATATGGTAAAATTGAATATCAGACGACTCGGCATGCCGTCCTGAATCTAACGAGACCACTTTTATGATTTTTGGACAAACGGTTCAAAAGTTATAAGCAAAAACAGCCATTTTTTGTATCTCCGGACCAGTAGGTGGCGCTGCGCCGAAACACTGCATGTTGCCTCAAGTCATGCTTGTGATGACATGTACCAAGTTTGGTTTGAATACGATAAAGCGTTGCGGAGATATTGCCTTAAGAGTGCTTTTGCAACCGCTACATAAAATTTGTTTGCGCGTTTATCGCAAATGATTTGACGAATCAACTTGATTTGCAAGATTTTTTGTCAGCATGGTCTGAAGATGATCTGGTTCAATTTTCGTGCAAATCGGATGAACCGTCTAGGACGAGTTCGCAAAAGTAGGTTTTTCGGTTAATTAAAAATGGCGGGAAAATTATTATGACGGAAAATTACGTCATAGGGTGCAATCGAAATGTCTTGAGCCAAGGAATCAGAGGAAAAAAGAATTTCGTTTCTAGCCCTTATGGTTCAAAAGTTATTAGCATAAACATGAGTCTAATTTTGGACTGATGGTGGCGCTAGAGGGATTGAGTTAGAGACTCAAAATTTGCTATGGTGACATTTCAGACTGTCCTCTATTAGTGTGCCAAATTTCATAACTTTTTACCATACGGTTCTATGGGCTGCCATAGACTTCGTGGCGGAAGAAGAAGAAGATGAATAATAAATATAGCTGCAAGCAGCAATACCGGGGCCAAGCGCAAAGAAGAAGACAAGACATGCCAAAATGGCTGGCAGTGTCAGATCAACTGGAGCAATGAGCAATTAATCACGTTTTAAGATGATTTTAGGCAAAAGGCTGAAAAATGCATTGTAGTCTGAAAGTGTCAAAATGGCCGATATGGTAAAATTGAATATCAGACAACTCTGAATGCCGTCCTGAATCTAACGAGACAACTTATGATTTTTGGACAAACGGTTCAAAAGTTATAAGCAAAAATAGCCATTTTTTGTATCTCCGGACCAGTAGGTGGCGCTGTGCCGAAACGCTGCATGTTGCCTCAGGTCATGCTTGTGATGACATGTACCAAGATTGGTTTGAATACGATAAAGCCTTGCGGAGATATAGCCTTATGAATGTTTTTTCAACCGCTATGCAAAATTTGTTTGCGCGTTTATCGAAAAAGATTTGACATATCAACTTGATTTGCAAGATTTTTTGTCAGCATGGTCTGAAGAGGATCTGGTTCAATTTTCGTGCAAATCGGACAAACCGTCTAGGACAAGTTCGCAAAAGTAGGTTTTTTGGAAAATTAAAAATGGTGGGGAAATTATCATGACCGAAAATGACATCATAGGGTGCAATTGAATCGGCATGAGCCAATGAATGTATTATGACCAGTTTCATTAAACTAAGCTAATTTAATCAAAAGTTATTAGCATTTTTGTAAATTTTGTTATACCCTTTGACCACAAGGTGGCACTGCCCCAAAACTTTTTGAGTACCTTCAAAGCATGGTGAGGAAGACACATACCAAGTTTCGTAACGATAGACTAATGAGTTTGTAAAATATAGCATTTTAGCACATAATACAAAATGGCCGACAGCCAAAATGGGCGATATGGTAAAATTGAATATCAGACGACTTGGCATGCCGTCCTGAATCTAACGGCACCAATTTTATCATTTTTGGACAAACAGTTCAGAAGTTATAAGCAAAAATAACAATTTTTTGTATCTCCGGACCAGTAGGTGGCGCTGCGCCGAAACGCTGCACGTTGCCTCAAATCATGCTTGTAATGACATGTACCAAGATTGGTTTGAATACGATAAAGCGTTGTGGAGATATTGCCTTAAGTGTGTTTTTGCAACCGCTACATAAAATTTGTTTGCGCGTTTATCAGAAACGATTTAACGAATCAACTTGATTTGCAAGATTTTTTGTCAGCATGGTCTGAAGATGATCTGGTTCAATTTTTGTGTAAAACGGATGAACCGTCTAGGACGAGTTCGCAAAAGTAGGTTTTTCGGGAAATTCAAAATGGCGGGAAAATTATTATGACGGAAAATGACGTCATAGGGTGCAATCGAATCGGCTTGAGCCAAGGAATCAGAGGAAAAAAGAATTTTGTTTCTAGCCCTTATGGTTCAAAAGTTATTAGCATAAACATGAGTCAAACTTTGGACTGATGGTGGCGCTAGAGGAAATGAGTAAGAGACTCCAAATTTGCTATGTTGACATTTCAGACTGTCCTCTATTAGTGTGCCAAATTTCACAACTTTTTACCATACGGTTCTATGGGCTGCCATAGACTTCGTGGCGGAAGAAGAAGAAGAAGAAGAAGATGAATAAATATAGCTGCAAGCAGCAATACCGGGGCCAAGCGCAAAGAAGAAGACAAGACATGCCAAAATGGCTGGCAGTGTCAGATCAACTGGAGCAATGAGCAATTAATCACGTTTTAAGATGATTTTAAGCAAAAGGCTGAAAATGCATTGTAGTCTGAGAGTGTCAGACCAACTGCAACAATTAACAATTATACAGTTTAAGAAGATTAGGCAAAATGGCTGAAATATCATATATTGAGTCACTGATAATGTAAGTTAATGGTTTATCACTTTTGACCAATAGGTGGCACAGATACGAAATTGATGTGGTGTGGTCAGAATAAGGGAACAATGACACATGCAAAGTTTGATGCCAATATGTCAAAGCATTGCAGAGATACAGCCTCAAGAGTAATTTTGGCATAATGGCTCAACTTCGTCGCTGCGGTTTACAAAAACGGTTTCATCTATTGATGCAAAATCCATAACTTTTTGTTGACACAGTCTGAAGATGATACGATTCGATTTTGGTGGAAATTGGACAAACGGTCTAGGATGAGTTTGAAAAAGTAGGTTTTGATCAAATAAGAACATTGAGGACAGGATGTTTGACCAAATATGGAAAAATTAGTATCTCTGTTCTCGGCATGAGCCAATGACTGTATTATGACCAGTTTCATTAAACTAGGCTAATTTAATCAAAAGTTATTAGCATGTTTGTACATTTTGTTATAACCTCTGACCACAAGGTGGCACTGCCCCAAAACGTTTTGAGTACCTTCAAAGCATGGTCAGAAGACATGATTTTTGGACAAACAGTTCAAAAGTTATAAGCAAAAATAGCAATTTTTTGTATCTCCGGACCAGTAGGCGGCGCTGCGCCGAAACGTTGCATGTTGCTTCAGGTCATGCTTGTGATGACATATACCAAGATTGGTTTGAATACGATAAAGCGTTGTGGAGATATAGGCTTATGAGTGTTTTTGCAACCGCTACGCAAAATTTGTGTGCGCGTTTATCGAAAATGATTTGACAAATCAACTTGATTTGCAAGATTTTTTGTCAGCATGGTCTGAAGATGATCTGGTTCAATTTTCGTGCAAATCGGACAAACCGTCTAGGACGAGTTCGTAAAAGTAGGTTTTTTGGAAAATTAAAAATGGCGGGGAAATTATCATGACCGAAAATGACATCATAGGTTGCAATTGAATCGGCATGAGCTAATGACTCTATTATGACCAGTTTCAATATACTAGGCTAATTTAATCAAAAGTTATTAGCATTTTTGTCAAGTTTGTTATATCTTTTGACCACAAGGTGGCACTGCCCTAAAACTTTTTGAGTACCTTCAGGGCATAGCAAGGAAGTCACATACCGAGTTTAGTAACAATATACTAATGCATTTGTAAAATATAGCATTTTTTGACAAAATTCAAAATGGCCGACAGCCAAAATGGCCGATATGGTAAAATTGAATATCAGACGACTCGGCATGCCGTCCTGAATGTAACGAGACCACTTTTATGATTTTTGGACAAACAGTTCAGAAGTTATAAGCAAAAATTGCCATTTTTCGTATCTCCGGACCAGTAGGTGGCGCTGCGCCGAAACGCTGTATGTTGCCTCAAGTCATGCTTGTAATGACATGTACCAAGTTTGGTTTGAATACGATAAAGCGTTGCGGAGATATTGCCTTAAGAGTGTTTTTGCAACCGCTACGTAAAATTTGTTTGCGCGTTTATCGCAAATGATTTGACGAATCAACTTGATTTGCAAGATTTTTTGTCAGCATGGTCTGAAGATGATCTGGTTCAATTTTCGTGCAAATCGGATGAACCGTCTAGGACGAGTTCGCAAAAGTAGGTTTTTTGGAAAATTAAAAATGGCGGGGAAATTATCATAACCGAAAATGACATCATAGGGTGCAATTGAATCGGCATGAGCCAATGACTCTATTATGACCAGTTTCATTATACTAGGCTAATTTAATCAAAAGTTATTAGCATTTTTGTCAAGTTTGTTATATCTTTTGACCACTAGGTGGCACTGCCCTAAAACTTTTTGAGTACCTTCAGGGCATGGCATGGAAGTCACATACCGAGTTTAGTAACAATACACTAATGCATTTGTAAAATATAGCATTTTTTGACAAAATTCAAAATGGCCGACAGCCAAAATGGCCGATATGGTAAAATTGAATATCAGACGACTCGGCATGCCGTCCTGAATGTAACGAGACCACTTTTATGATTTTTGGACAAACAGTTCAGAAGTTATAAGCAAAAATTGCAATTTTTCGTATCTCCGGACCAGTGGGTGGCGCTGCGCCGAAACGCTGTATGTTGCCTCAAGTCATGCTTGTGATGACATGTACCAAGTTTGGTTTGAATACGATAAAGCGTTGCGGAGATATTGCCTTAAGAGTGTTTTTGCAACCGCTACGTAAAATTTGTTTGCGCGTTTATCGCAAATGATTTGACGAATCAACTTGATTTGCAAGATTTTTTGTCAGCATGGTCTGAAGATGATCTGGTTCCATTTTCGTGCAAATCGGATGAACCGTCTAGGACGAGTTCGTAAAAGTAGGTTTTTCGGAAAATTCAAAATGGCGGGAAAATTTTTATGACGGAAAATGACGTCATAGGGTGCAATGGAATCATCTTGAGCCAAGGAATCAGAGGAAAAAATAATTTTGTTTCTAGCCCTTATGGTTCAAAAGTTATTAGCATAAACATGAGTCAAATTTTGGACTGATGGTGGCGCTAGAGGGATTGAGTTTGAGACTCCAAATTTGCTACGGTGACATTTCAGACTGTCCTCTATTAGTGTGCCAAATTTCACAACTTTTTACCATACGGTTCTATGGGCTGCCATAGACTTCGTGGCGGAAGAAGAAGAAGAAGAAGATGAAATATAGCTGCAAGCAGCAATACCGGGGCCAAGCGCAAAGAAGAAGACAAGACATGCCAAAATGGCTGGCAGTGTCAGATCAACTGCAGCAATGAGAAATTAATCACGTTTTAAGATGATTTTAAGCAAAAGGCTGAAAATGCATTGTAGTCTGAGAGTGTCAGACCAACTGCAGCAATTAACAATTATACAGTTTAAGAAGATTAGGCAAAATGGCTGAAATATCATATATTGAGTCACTGATAATATAAGTTAATGGTTTATCACTTTTGACCAATAGGTGGCACAGATACGAAATTGATGTGGTGTGGTCAGAATAAGGGAACAATGACACATGCAAAGTTTGATGCCAATATGTCAAAGCATTGCAGAGATACAGCCTCAAGAGTAATTTTGGCATAATGGCTCAACTTCGTCGCTGCGGTTTACAAAAACGGTTTCATCTATTGATGCAAAATCCCTTACTTTTTGTTGACACAGTCTGAAGATGATACGATTCGATTTTGGTGGAAATTGGACAAACGGTCTAGGATGAGTTTGAAAAAGTAGGTTTTGATCAAATAAGAACATTGAGGACAGGATGTTTGACCAAATATGGAAAAATTAGTATCTCTGTTCTCGGCATGAGCCAATGACTGTATTATGACCAGTTTCATTAAACTAGGCTAATTTAATCAAAAGTTATTAGCATGTTTGTAAATTTTGTTATAACCTCTGACCACAAGGTGGCACTGCCCCAAAACGTTTTGAGTACCTTCAAAGCATGGTGCGGAAGACATGATTTTTGGACAAACAGTTCAAAAGTTATAAGCAAAAATAGCCATTTTTTGTATCTCCGGACCAGTAGGTGGCGCTGCGCCGAAACGCTGCATGTTGCTTCAGGTCATGCTTGTGATGACATATACCAAGATTGGTTTGAATACGATAAAGCGTTGTGGAGATATAGGCTTATGAGTGTTTTTGCAACCGCTACGCAAAATTTGTGTGTGCGTTTATCGAAAACGATTTGACAAATCAACTTGATTTGCAAGATTTTTTGTCAGCATGGTCTGAAGATGATATGGTTCAATTTCTGTGCAAATCGGACAAACCGTCTAGGACGAGTTCGCAAAAGTAGGTTTTTTGGAAAATTAAAAATGGCGGGGAAATTATCATGACCGAAAATGACATCATAGGTTGCAATTGAATCGGCATGAGCCAATGACTCTATTATGACCAGTTTCAATATACTAGGCTAATTTAATCAAAAGTTATTAGCATTTTTGTCAAGTTTGTTATATCTTTTGACCACAAGGTGGCACTGCCCTAAAACTTTTTGAGTACCTTCAAAGCATGGTGCGGAAGACACATACCAAGTTTCGTAACGATAGACTAATGAGTTTGTAAAATATAGTATTTTAGCACATAATTCAAAATGGCCGACAGCCAAAATGGCCGATTTGGTAAAATTGAATATCAGACGACTTGGCATGCCTTCCTGAATATAACGAGACCACTTTTATGATTTTTGGACAAACGGTTCAAAAGTTATAAGCAAAAATAGGCATTTTTCGTATCTCCGGACCAGTAGGTGGCGCTGCGCCGAAACGCTGCATGTTGCCTCAAGTCATGCTTGTGATGACATGTACCAAGTTTGGTTTGAATACGATAAAGCGCTGCGGAGATATTGCCTTAAGTGTGTTTTTGCAACCGCTACGTAAAATTTGTTTGCGCGTTTATCGCAAATGATTTGACGAATCAACTTGATTTGCAAGATTTTTTGTCAGCATGGTCTGAAGATGATCTGGTTCAATTTTCGTGCAAATCGGATGAACCGTCTAGGACGAGTTCGTAAAAGTAGGTTTTTCGGAAAATTCAAAATGGCGGGAAAATTTTTATGACGGAAAATGACGTCATAGGGTGCAATCGAATCGTCTTGAGCCAAGGAATCAGAGGAAAAAAGAATTTTGTTTCTAGCCCTTATGGTTCAAAAGTTATTAGCATAAACATGAGTCAAATTTTGGACTGATGGTGGCGCTAGAGGGATTGAGTTTGAGACTCCAAATTTGCTACGGTGACATTTCAGACTGTCCTCTATTAGTGTGCCAAATTTCACAACTTTTTACCATACGGTTCTATGGGCTGCCATAGACTTCGCGGCGGAAGAAGAAGAAGAAGAAGAAGATGAATAAATATAGCTGCAAGCAGCAATACCGGGGCCAAGCGCAAAGAAGAAGACAAGACATGCCAAAATGGCTGGCAGTGTCAGATAAACTGGAACAATGAGCAATTAATCACGTTTTAAGATGATTTTAGGCAAAAGGCTGAAAAATGCATTGTAGTCTGAGAGTGTCAGACCAACTGCAACAATTAACAATTATACAGTTTAAGAAGATTAGGCAAAATGGCTGAAATATCATATATAGAGTCACTGATAATATAAGTTAATGGTTTATCACTTTTGACCAATAGGTGGCACAGTTACGAAATTGATGTGGTGTAGTCAGAATAAGGGAACAATGACACATGCAAAGTTTGATGCCAATATGTCAAAGCATTGCAGAGATACAGCCTCAAGAGTCATTTTGGCATCATGGCTCAACTTCGTCACTGCGGTTTACAAAAACGGTTTCATCTATTGATGCAAAATCCCTAACTTTTTGTTGACATAGTCTGAAGATGATACGATTCGATTTTGGTGGAAATTGGATAAACGGTCTAGGATGAGTTTGAAAAAGTAGGTTTTGATCAAATAAGAACATTGAGGACAGGATGTTTGACCAAATATGGCAAAATTAGTATCTATGTTCTCGGCATGAGCCAATAAATGTATTATGACCAGTTTTATTAAACTAGGCTAATTTAATCAAAAGTTATTAGCATGTTTGTACATTTTGTTATAACCTCTGACCACAAGGTGGCACTGCCCCAAAACTTTTTGAGTACCTTCAAAGCATGGTGCGGAAGACCCATACCAAGTTTCGTAACGATAGACTAATGCGTTTGTAAAATATAGTATTTTAGCACATAATTCAAAATGGCCGAGAGCCAAAATGGCCGATATGGTAAAATTGAATATCAGACAACTCTGAATACCGTCCTGAATCTAACGAGACAACTTTTATGATTTTTGGACAAACAGTTCAAAAGTTATAAGCAAAAATAGCCATTTTTTGTATCTCCGGACCAGTAGGTGGCGCTGCGCCGAAACGCTGCAAGTTGCCTCAAGTCATGCTTGTGATGACATGTACCAAGTTTGGATTGAACACGATAAAGCATTGTGGAGATATTGCCTTATGAGTGTTTTTGCAACCGCTACGCAAAATTTGTGTGCGCGTTTTTCAAAAACGATTTGACAAATCAACTTGATTTGCAAGATTTTTTGTCAGCATGGTCTGAAGATGATATGGTTCAATTTCTGTGCAAATCGGACAAACCGTCTAGGACGAGTTCGCAAAAGTAGGTTTTTTGGAAAATTAAAAATGGCGGGGAAATTATCATGACCGAAAATGACATCATAGGTTGCAATTGAATCGGCATGAGCCAATGACTCTATTATGACCAGTTTCAATATACTAGGCTAATTTAATCAAAAGTTATTAGCATTTTTGTCAAGTCTGTTATATCTTTTGACCACAAGGTGGCACTGCCCTAAAACTTTTTTAGTACCTTCAGGGCATAGCATGGAAGTCACATACCGAGTTTAGTAACAATATACTAATGCATTTGTAAAATATAGCATTTTTTGACAAAATTCAAAATGGCCGACAGCCAAAATGGCCGATATGGTAAAATTGAATATCAGACGACTCGTCATGCCGTCCTGAATGTAACGAGACCACTTTTATGATTTTTGGACAAACGGTTCAGAAGTTATAAGCAAAAATAGCAATTTTTCGTATCTCCGGACCAGTAGGTGGCGCTGCGCCGAAACGCTGTATGTTGCCTCAAGTCATGCTTGTGATGACATGTACCAAGTTTGGTTTGAATACGATAAAGCGTTGTGGAGATATTGCCTTAAGTGTGTTTTTGCAACCGCTACGTAAAATTTGTTTGCGCGTTTATCGCAAATGATTTGACGAATCAACTTGATTTGCAAGATTTTTTGTCAGCATGGTCTGAAGATGATCTGGTTCAATTTTCGTGCAAATCGGATGAACCGTCTAGGACGAGTTCGTAAAAGTAGGTTTTTCGGAAAATTCAAAATGGCGGGAAAATTTTTATGACGGAAAATGACGTCATAGGGTGCAATCGAATCGTCTTGAGCCAAGGAATCAGAGGAAAAAATAATTTTGTTTCTAGCCCTTATGGTTCAAAAGTTATTAGCATAAACATGAGTCAAATTTTGGACTGATGGTGGCGCTAGAGGGATTGAGTTTGAGACTCCAAATTTGCTACGGTGACATTTCAGACTGTCCTCTATTAGTGTGCCAAATTTCACAACTTTTTACCATACGGTTCTATGGGCTGCCATAGACTTTGTGGCGGAAGAAGAAGAAGAAGAAGAAGAAGAAGAAGATGAAATATAGCTGCAAGCAGCAATACCGGGGCCAAGCGCAAAGAAGAAGACAAGACATGCCAAAATGGCTGGCAGTGTCAGATCAACTGGAGCAATGAGCAATTAATCACGTTTTAAGATGATTTTAAGCAAAAGGCTGAACATGCATTGTAGTCTGAGAGTGTCAGACCAACTGCAACAATTAACAATTATACAGTTTAAGAAGATTAGGCAAAATGGCTGAAATATCATATATAGAGTCACTGATAATATAAGTTAATGGTTTATCACTTTTGACCAATAGGTGGCACAGTTACGAAATTGATGTGGTGTAGTCAGAATAAGGGAACAATGACACATGCAAAGTTTGATGCCAATATGTCAAAGCATTGCAGAGATACAGCCTCAAGAGTCATTTTGGCATCATGGCTCAACTTCGTCACTGCGGTTTACAAAAACGGTTTCATCTATTGATGCAAAATCCCTAACTTTTTGTTGACATAGTCTGAAGATGATACGATTCGATTTTGGTGGAAATTGGATAAACGGTCTAGGATGAGTTTGAAAAAGTAGGTTTTGATCAAATAAGAACATTGAGGACAGGATGTTTGACCAAATATGGCAAAATTAGTATCTATGTTCTCGGCATGAGCCAATAAATGTATTATGACCAGTTTTATTAAACTAGGCTAATTTAATCAAAAGTTATTAGCATGTTTGTACATTTTGTTATAACCTCTGACCACAAGGTGGCACTGCCCCAAAACTTTTTGAGTACCTTCAAAGCATGGTGCGGAAGACCCATACCAAGTTTCGTAACGATAGACTAATGCGTTTGTAAAATATAGTATTTTAGCACATAATTCAAAATGGCCGAGAGCCAAAATGGCCGATATGGTAAAATTGAATATCAGACAACTCTGAATACCGTCCTGAATCTAACGAGACAACTTTTATGATTTTTGGACAAACAGTTCAAAAGTTATAAGCAAAAATAGCCATTTTTTGTATCTCCGGACCAGTAGGTGGCGCTGCGCCGAAACGCTGCAAGTTGCCTCAAGTCATGCTTGTGATGACATGTACCAAGTTTGGATTGAACACGATAAAGCATTGTGGAGATATAGCCTTATGAGTGTTTTTGCAACCGCTACGTAAAATTTGTGTGCACGTTTATCAAAAACGATTTGACAAATCAACTTGATTTGCAAGATTTTTTGTCAGCATGGTCTGAAGATGATCTGGTTCAATTTTCATGCAAATTGGACAAACCGTCTAGGACGAGTTCGCAAAAGTAGGTTTTTTGGAAAATTAAATATGGCGGGGAAATTATCATAACCGAAAATGACGTCATAGGATGCAATTGAATCGGCATGAGCCAATTAATGTATTATGACCAGTTTCATTATACTAAGCTAATTAAATCAAAAGTTATTAGCATTTTTGTCAAGTTTGTTATAACTTTTGACCACAAGGTGGCACTGCCCCAAAACTTTTTGAGTACCTTCAGGGCATGGAGTGGAAGTCACATACCGAGTTTAGTAACAATACACTAATGCATTTGTAAAATATAGCATTTTAGCACATAATTCAAAATGGCCGACAGCCAAAATGGCCGATATGGTAAAATTGAATATCAGACGACTCGGCATGCCGTCCTGAATCTAACGAGACCACTTTTATGATTTTTGGACAAACGGTTCAAAAGTTATAAGCAAAAACAGCCATTTTTTGTATCTCCGGACCAGTAGGTGGCGCTGCGCCGAAACACTGCATGTTGCCTCAAGTCATGCTTGTGATGACAAATACCAAGTTTGGTTTGAATACGATAAAGCGTTGCGGAGATATTGCCTTAAGAGTGCTTTTGCAACCGCAACGAAAAATTTGTTTGCGCGTTTATCGCAAATGATTTGACGAATCAACTTGATTTGCAAGATTTTTTGTCAGCATGGTCTGAAGATGATCTGGTTCAATTTTTGTGCAAATCGGATGAATCGTCTAGGACGAGTTCGCAAAAGTAGGTTTTTCGGTTAATTAAAAATGGCGGGAAAATTATTATGACGGAAAATGACGTCATAGGGTGCAATCGAATTGTCTTGAGCCAAGGAATCAGAGGAAAAAAGAATTTCGTTTCTAGCCCTTATGGTTCAAAAGTTATTAGCATAAACATGAGTCTAATTTTGGACTGATGGTGGCGCTAGAGGGATTGAGTTAGAGACTCAAAATTTGCTATGGTGACATTTCAGACTGTCCTCTATTAGTGTGCCAAATTTCACAACTTTTTACCATACGGTTCTATGGGCTGCCATAGACTTCGTGGCGGAAGAAGAAGAAGAAGAAGATGAATAATAAATATAGCTGCAAGCAGCAATACCGGGGCCAAGCGCAAAGAAGAAGACAAGACATGCCAAAATGGCTGGCAGTGTCAGATCAACTGGAGCAATGAGCAATTAATCACGTTTTAAGATGATTTTAGGCAAAAGGCTGAAAAATGCATTGTAGTCTGAGAGTGTCAGACCAACTGCAACAATTAACAATTATACAGTTTAAGAAGATTAGGCAAAATGGCTGAAATATCATATATAGAGTCACTGATAATATAAGTTAATGGTTTATCACTTTTGACCAATAGGTGGCACAGTTACGAAATTGATGTGGTGTAGTCAGAATAAGGAACAGAATAAGGGAACAATGACACATGCAAAGTTTGATGCCAATATGTCAAAGCATTGCAGAGATACAGCCTCAAGAGTCATTTTGGCATCATGGCTCAACTTCGTCACTGCGGTTTACAAAAACGGTTTCATCTATTGATGCAAAATCCCTAACTTTTTGTTGACATAGTCTGAAGATGATACGATTCGATTTTGGTGGAAATTGGATAAACGGTCTAGGATGAGTTTGAAAAAGTAGGTTTTGATCAAATAAGAACATTGAGGACAGGATGTTTGACCAAATATGGCAAAATTAGTATCTATGTTCTCGGCATGAGCCAATAAATGTATTATGACCAGTTTCATTAAACTAGGCTAATTTAATCAAAAGTTATTAGCATGTTTGTACATTTTGTTATAACCTCTGACCACAAGGTGGCACTGCCCCAAAACTTTTTGAGTACCTTCAAAGCATGGTGCGGAAGACCCATACCAAGTTTCGTAACGATAGACTAATGCGTTTGTAAAATATAGTATTTTAGCACATAATTCAAAATGGCCGAGAGCCAAAATGGCCGATATGGTAAAATTGAATATCAGACAACTCTGAATACCGTCCTGAATCTAACGAGACAACTTTTATGATTTTTGGACAAACAGTTCAAAAGTTATAAGCAAAAATAGCCATTTTTTGTATCTCCGGACCAGTAGGTGGCGCTGCGCCGAAACGCTGCAAGTTGCCTCAAGTCATGCTTGTGATGACATGTACCAAGTTTGGATTGAACACGATAAAGCATTGTGGAGATATAGCCTTATGAGTGTTTTTGCAACCGCTACGTAAAATTTGTGTGCACGTTTATCAAAAACAATTTGACGAATCAACTTGATTTGCAAGATTTTTTGTCAGCATGGTCTGAAGATGATCTGGTTCAATTTTCGTGCAAATCGGACAAACCGTCTAGGACGAGTTCGCAAAAGTAGGTTTTTTGGAAAATTAAATATGGCGGGGAAATTATCATGACCGAAAATGACGTCATAGGATGCAATTGAATCGGCATGAGCCAATGAATGTATTATGACCAGTTTCATTATACTAAGCTAATTAAATCAAAAGTTATTAGCATTTTTGTCAAGTTTGTTATAACTTTTGACTACAAGGTGGCACTGCCCCAAAACTTTTTGAGTACCTTCAGGGCATGGAGTGGATGTCACATACCAAGTTTCGTAATGATAGACTAATGCATTTGTAAAATATAGTATTTTAGCACATAATTCAAAATGGCCGACAGCCAAAATGGCCGATATGGTAAAATTGAATATCAGACGACTCGGCATGCCGTCCTGAATCTAACGAGACCACTTTAATGATTTTTGGACAAACGGTTCAAAAGTTATAAGCAAAAACAGCCATTTTTTGTATCTCCGGACCAGTAGGTGGCGCTGCGCCGAAACACTGCATGTTGCCTCAAGTCATGCTTGTGATGACATGTACCAAGTTTGGTTTGAATACGATAAAGCGTTGCGGAGATATTGCCTTAAGAGTGCTTTTGCAACTGCTACGTAAAATTTGTTTGCGCGTTTATCGCAAATGATTTGACGTATGAACTTGATTTGCAAGATTTTTTGTCAGCATGGTCTGAAGATGATCTGGTTCAATTTTCGTGCAAATCGGATGAAACGTCTAGGACGAGTTCGCAAAAGTAGGTTTTTTGGAAAATTAAAAATGGCGGGAAAATTTTTATGACGGAAAATGACGTCATAGGGTGCAATCGAATCGTCTTGAGCCAAGGAATCAGAGGAAAAAAGAATTTTGTTTCTAGCCCTTATGGTTCAAAAGTTATTAGCATAAACATGAGTCAAATTTTGGACTGATGGTGGCGCTAGAGGGATTGAGTTTGAGACTCCAAATTTGCTACTGTGACATTTCAGACTGTCCTCTATTAGTGTGCCAAATTTCACAACTTTTTACCATACGGTTCTATGGGCTGCCATAGACTTCGTGGCGGAAGAAGAAGAAGATGAATAATAAATATAGCTGCAAGCAGCAATACCGGGGCCAAGCGCAAAGAAGAAGACAAGACATGCCAAAATGGCTGGCAGTGTCAGATCAACTGCAGCAATGAGCAATTAATCACATTTTAATATGATTTTAGGCAAAAGGCTGAAAAATGCATTGTAGTCTGAGAGTGTCAGACCAACTGCAGCAATGAACAATTATACAGTTTAAGAAGATTAGGCAAAATGGCTGAAATATCATATATTGAGTCACTGATAATATAAGTTAATGGTTTATCACTTTTGACCAATAGGTGGCACAGTTACGAAATGTATGTGGTGTGGTCAGAATAAGAGAACAATGACACATGCAAAGTTTGATGCCAATATGTCAAAGCATTGCAGAGATACAGCCTCAAGAGTCATTTTGGCATCATGGCTCAACTTCGTCACTGCGGTTTACAAAAACGGTTTCATCTATTGATGCAAAATTCCTAACTTTTTGTTGACACAGTCTGAAGATGATACGATTCGATTTTGGTGGAAATTGGACAAACGGTCTAGGATGAGTTTGAAAAAGTAGGTTTTGATCAAATAAGAACATTGAGGACATGATGTTTGACCAAATATGGCAAAATTAGTATCTATGTTCTCGGCATGAGCCAATGACTGTATTATGACCAGTTTCATTAAACTAGGCTAATTTAATCAAAAGTTATTAGCATGTTTGTAAATTTTGTTATAACCTCTGACCACAAGGTGGCACTGCCCCAAAACTTTTTGAGTACCTTCAAAGCATGGTGCGGAAGACATGAATTTTGGACAAACAGTTCATAAGTTATAAGCAAAAATAGCCATTTTTTGTATCTCCGGACCAGTAGGTGGCGCTGCGCCGAAACGCTGCATGTTGCCTCAGGTCATGCTTGTGATGACATGTACAAAGATTGGTTTGAATACGATAAAGCGTTGTGGAGATATAGGCTTATGAGTGTTTTTGCAACCGCTACGCAAAATTTGTGTGCGCGTTTTTCAAAAACGATTTGACAAATCAACTTGATTTGCAAGATTTTTTGTCAGCATGGTCTGAAGATGATATGGTTCAATTTCTGTGCAAATCGGACAAACCGTCTAGGACGAGTTCGCAAAAGTAGGTTTTTTGGAAAATTAAAAATGGCGGGGAAATTATCATGACCGAAAATGACATCATAGGTTGCAATTGAATCGGCATGAGCCAATGACTCTATTATGACCAGTTTCAATATACTAGGCTAATTTAATCAAAAGTTATTAGCATTTTTGTCAAGTCTGTTATATCTTTTGACCACAAGGTGGCACTGCCCTAAAACTTTTTTAGTACCTTCAGGGCATAGCATGGAAGTCACATACCGAGTTTAGTAACAATATACTAATGCATTTGTAAAATATAGCATTTTTTGACAAAATTCAAAATGGCCGACAGCCAAAATGGCCGATATGGTAAAATTGAATATCAGACGACTCGTCATGCCGTCCTGAATGTAACGAGACCACTTTTATGATTTTTGGACAAACGGTTCAGAAGTTATAAGCAAAAATAGCAATTTTTCGTATCTCCGGACCAGTAGGTGGCGCTGCGCCGAAACGCTGTATGTTGCCTCAAGTCATGCTTGTGATGACATGTACCAAGTTTGGTTTGAATACGATAAAGCGTTGTGGAGATATTGCCTTAAGTGTGTTTTTGCAACCGCTACGTAAAATTTGTTTGCGCGTTTATCGCAAATGATTTGACGAATCAACTTGATTTGCAAGATTTTTTGTCAGCATGGTCTGAAGATGATCTGGTTCAATTTTCGTGCAAATCGGATGAACCGTCTAGGACGAGTTCGTAAAAGTAGGTTTTTCGGAAAATTCAAAATGGCGGGAAAATTTTTATGACGGAAAATGACGTCATAGGGTGCAATCGAATCGTCTTGAGCCAAGGAATCAGAGGAAAAAAGAATTTTGTTTCTAGCCCTTATGGTTCAAAAGTTATTAGCATAAACATGAGTCAAATTTTGGACTGATGGTGGCGCTAGAGGGATTGAGTTTGAGACTCCAAATTTGCTACGGTGACATTTCAGACTGTCCTCTATTAGTGTGCCAAATTTCACAACTTTTTACCATACGGTTCTATGGGCTGCCATAGACTTCGCGGCGGAAGAAGAAGAAGAAGAAGAAGATGAATAAATATAGCTGCAAGCAGCAATACCGGGGCCAAGCGCAAAGAAGAAGACAAGACATGCCAAAATGGCTGGCAGTGTCAGATAAACTGGAACAATGAGCAATTAATCACGTTTTAAGATGATTTTAGGCAAAAGGCTGAAAAATGCATTGTAGTCTGAGAGTGTCAGACCAACTGCAACAATTAACAATTATACAGTTTAAGAAGATTAGGCAAAATGGCTGAAATATCATATATAGAGTCACTGATAATATAAGTTAATGGTTTATCACTTTTGACCAATAGGTGGCACAGTTACGAAATTGATGTGGTGTAGTCAGAATAAGGGAACAATGACACATGCAAAGTTTGATGCCAATATGTCAAAGCATTGCAGAGATACAGCCTCAAGAGTCATTTTGGCATCATGGCTCAACTTCGTCACTGCGGTTTACAAAAACGGTTTCATCTATTGATGCAAAATCCCTAACTTTTTGTTGACATAGTCTGAAGATGATACGATTCGATTTTGGTGGAAATTGGATAAACGGTCTAGGATGAGTTTGAAAAAGTAGGTTTTGATCAAATAAGAACATTGAGGACAGGATGTTTGACCAAATATGGCAAAATTAGTATCTATGTTCTCGGCATGAGCCAATAAATGTATTATGACCAGTTTTATTAAACTAGGCTAATTTAATCAAAAGTTATTAGCATGTTTGTACATTTTGTTATAACCTCTGACCACAAGGTGGCACTGCCCCAAAACTTTTTGAGTACCTTCAAAGCATGGTGCGGAAGACCCATACCAAGTTTCGTAACGATAGACTAATGCGTTTGTAAAATATAGTATTTTAGCACATAATTCAAAATGGCCGAGAGCCAAAATGGCCGATATGGTAAAATTGAATATCAGACAACTCTGAATACCGTCCTGAATCTAACGAGACAACTTTTATGATTTTTGGACAAACAGTTCAAAAGTTATAAGCAAAAATAGCCATTTTTTGTATCTCCGGACCAGTAGGTGGCGCTGCGCCGAAACGCTGCAAGTTGCCTCAAGTCATGCTTGTGATGACATGTACCAAGTTTGGATTGAACACGATAAAGCATTGTGGAGATATAGCCTTATGAGTGTTTTTGCAACCGCTACGTAAAATTTGTGTGCACGTTTATCAAAAACGATTTGACAAATCAACTTGATTTGCAAGATTTTTTGTCAGCATGGTCTGAAGATGATCTGGTTCAATTTTCATGCAAATTGGACAAACCGTCTAGGACGAGTTCGCAAAAGTAGGTTTTTTGGAAAATTAAATATGGCGGGGAAATTATCATAACCGAAAATGACGTCATAGGATGCAATTGAATCGGCATGAGCCAATTAATGTATTATGACCAGTTTCATTATACTAAGCTAATTAAATCAAAAGTTATTAGCATTTTTGTCAAGTTTGTTATAACTTTTGACCACAAGGTGGCACTGCCCCAAAACTTTTTGAGTACCTTCAGGGCATGGAGTGGAAGTCACATACCGAGTTTAGTAACAATACACTAATGCATTTGTAAAATATAGCATTTTAGCACATAATTCAAAATGGCCGACAGCCAAAATGGCCGATATGGTAAAATTGAATATCAGACGACTCGGCATGCCGTCCTGAATCTAACGAGACCACTTTTATGATTTTTGGACAAACGGTTCAAAAGTTATAAGCAAAAACAGCCATTTTTTGTATCTCCGGACCAGTAGGTGGCGCTGCGCCGAAACACTGCATGTTGCCTCAAGTCATGCTTGTGATGACAAATACCAAGTTTGGTTTGAATACGATAAAGCGTTGCGGAGATATTGCCTTAAGAGTGCTTTTGCAACCGCAACGAAAAATTTGTTTGCGCGTTTATCGCAAATGATTTGACGAATCAACTTGATTTGCAAGATTTTTTGTCAGCATGGTCTGAAGATGATCTGGTTCAATTTTTGTGCAAATCGGATGAATCGTCTAGGACGAGTTCGCAAAAGTAGGTTTTTCGGTTAATTAAAAATGGCGGGAAAATTATTATGACGGAAAATGACGTCATAGGGTGCAATCGAATTGTCTTGAGCCAAGGAATCAGAGGAAAAAAGAATTTCGTTTCTAGCCCTTATGGTTCAAAAGTTATTAGCATAAACATGAGTCTAATTTTGGACTGATGGTGGCGCTAGAGGGATTGAGTTAGAGACTCAAAATTTGCTATGGTGACATTTCAGACTGTCCTCTATTAGTGTGCCAAATTTCACAACTTTTTACCATACGGTTCTATGGGCTGCCATAGACTTCGTGGCGGAAGAAGAAGAAGAAGAAGATGAATAATAAATATAGCTGCAAGCAGCAATACCGGGGCCAAGCGCAAAGAAGAAGACAAGACATGCCAAAATGGCTGGCAGTGTCAGATCAACTGGAGCAATGAGCAATTAATCACGTTTTAAGATGATTTTAGGCAAAAGGCTGAAAAATGCATTGTAGTCTGAGAGTGTCAGACCAACTGCAACAATTAACAATTATACAGTTTAAGAAGATTAGGCAAAATGGCTGAAATATCATATATAGAGTCACTGATAATATAAGTTAATGGTTTATCACTTTTGACCAATAGGTGGCACAGTTACGAAATTGATGTGGTGTAGTCAGAATAAGGAACAGAATAAGGGAACAATGACACATGCAAAGTTTGATGCCAATATGTCAAAGCATTGCAGAGATACAGCCTCAAGAGTCATTTTGGCATCATGGCTCAACTTCGTCACTGCGGTTTACAAAAACGGTTTCATCTATTGATGCAAAATCCCTAACTTTTTGTTGACATAGTCTGAAGATGATACGATTCGATTTTGGTGGAAATTGGATAAACGGTCTAGGATGAGTTTGAAAAAGTAGGTTTTGATCAAATAAGAACATTGAGGACAGGATGTTTGACCAAATATGGCAAAATTAGTATCTATGTTCTCGGCATGAGCCAATAAATGTATTATGACCAGTTTCATTAAACTAGGCTAATTTAATCAAAAGTTATTAGCATGTTTGTACATTTTGTTATAACCTCTGACCACAAGGTGGCACTGCCCCAAAACTTTTTGAGTACCTTCAAAGCATGGTGCGGAAGACCCATACCAAGTTTCGTAACGATAGACTAATGCGTTTGTAAAATATAGTATTTTAGCACATAATTCAAAATGGCCGAGAGCCAAAATGGCCGATATGGTAAAATTGAATATCAGACAACTCTGAATACCGTCCTGAATCTAACGAGACAACTTTTATGATTTTTGGACAAACAGTTCAAAAGTTATAAGCAAAAATAGCCATTTTTTGTATCTCCGGACCAGTAGGTGGCGCTGCGCCGAAACGCTGCAAGTTGCCTCAAGTCATGCTTGTGATGACATGTACCAAGTTTGGATTGAACACGATAAAGCATTGTGGAGATATAGCCTTATGAGTGTTTTTGCAACCGCTACGTAAAATTTGTGTGCACGTTTATCAAAAACAATTTGACGAATCAACTTGATTTGCAAGATTTTTTGTCAGCATGGTCTGAAGATGATCTGGTTCAATTTTCGTGCAAATCGGACAAACCGTCTAGGACGAGTTCGCAAAAGTAGGTTTTTTGGAAAATTAAATATGGCGGGGAAATTATCATGACCGAAAATGACGTCATAGGATGCAATTGAATCGGCATGAGCCAATGAATGTATTATGACCAGTTTCATTATACTAAGCTAATTAAATCAAAAGTTATTAGCATTTTTGTCAAGTTTGTTATAACTTTTGACTACAAGGTGGCACTGCCCCAAAACTTTTTGAGTACCTTCAGGGCATGGAGTGGATGTCACATACCAAGTTTCGTAATGATAGACTAATGCATTTGTAAAATATAGTATTTTAGCACATAATTCAAAATGGCCGACAGCCAAAATGGCCGATATGGTAAAATTGAATATCAGACGACTCGGCATGCCGTCCTGAATCTAACGAGACCACTTTAATGATTTTTGGACAAACGGTTCAAAAGTTATAAGCAAAAACAGCCATTTTTTGTATCTCCGGACCAGTAGGTGGCGCTGCGCCGAAACACTGCATGTTGCCTCAAGTCATGCTTGTGATGACATGTACCAAGTTTGGTTTGAATACGATAAAGCGTTGCGGAGATATTGCCTTAAGAGTGCTTTTGCAACTGCTACGTAAAATTTGTTTGCGCGTTTATCGCAAATGATTTGACGTATGAACTTGATTTGCAAGATTTTTTGTCAGCATGGTCTGAAGATGATCTGGTTCAATTTTCGTGCAAATCGGATGAAACGTCTAGGACGAGTTCGCAAAAGTAGGTTTTTTGGTTAATTAAAAATGGCGGGAAAATTATTATGACGGAAAATGACGTCATAGGGTGCAATCGAATTGTCTTGAGCAAAGGAATCAGAGGAAAAAAGAATTTCGTTTCTAGCCCTTATGGTTCAAAAGTTATTAGCATAAACATGAGTCTAATTTTGGACTGATGGTGGCGCTAGAGGGATTGAGTTAGAGACTCAAAATTTGCTATGGTGACAATTCAGACTGTCCTCTATTAGTGTGCCAAATTTCACAACTTTTTACCATACGGTTCTATGGGCTGCCATAGACTTCGTGGCGGAAGAAGAAGAAGATGAATAATAATAATAATAGGAACGGGAACGGTTTCAATAGGTGCCTTCGCACCTTCGGTGCTTGGCCCCTAAATATAGCTGCAAGCAGCAATACCGGGGCCAAGCGCAAAGAAGAAGACAAGACATGCCAAAATGGCTGGCAGTGTCAGATCAACTGCAGCAATGAGCAATTAATCACATTTTAATATGATTTTAGGCAAAAGGCTGAAAAATGCATTGTAGTCTGAGAGTGTCAGACCAACTGTAACAATTATACAGTTTAAGAAGATTAGGCAAAATGGCTGAAATATCATATATTGAGTCACTGATAATGTAAGTTAATGGTTTATCACTTTTGACCAATAGGTGGCACAGATACGAAATTGATGTGGTGTGGTCAGAATAAGCGAACAATGACACATGCAAAGTTTGATGCCAATATGTCAAAGCATTGCAGAGATACAGCCTCAAGAGTCATTTTGGCATAATGGCTCAACTTCGTCGCTGCGGTTTACAAAAACGGTTTCATCTATTGATGCAAAATCCCTAACTTTTTGTTGACACAGTCTGAAGATGATACGATTCGATTTTGGTGGAAATTGGACAAACGGTCTAGGATGAGTTTGAAAAAGTAGGTTTTGATCAAATAAGAACATTGAGGACAGGATGTTTGACCAAATATGGAAAAATTAGTATCTCTGTTCTCGGCATGAGCCAATGACTGTATTATGACCAGTTTCATTAAACTAGGCTAATTTAATCAAAAGTTATTAGCAAGTTTGTAAATTTTGTTATAACCTCTGACCACAAGGTGGCACTGCCCCAAAACATTTTGAGTACCTTCAAAGCATGGTGCGGAAGACATGATTTTTGGACAAACAGTTCAAAAGTTATAAGCAAAAATAGCCATTTTTTGTATCTCCGGACCAGTAGGTGGCGCTGCGCCGAAACGCTGCATGTTGCTTCAGGTCATGCTTGTGATGACATATACCAAGATTGGTTTGAATACGATAAAGCGTTGTGGAGATATAGGCTTATGAGTGTTTTTGCAACCGCTACGCAAAATTTGTGTGCGCGTTTATCGAAAACGATTTGACAAATCAACTTGATTTGCAAGATTTTTTGTCAGCATGGTCTGAAGATGATCTGGTTCAATTTTCGTGCAAATCGGACAAACCGTCTAGGACGAGTTCGTAAAAGTAGGTTTTTTGGAAAATTAAAAATGGCGGGGAAATTATCATGACCGAAAATGACATCATAGGTTAAAATTGAATCGGCATGAGCCAATGACTCTATTATGACCAGTTTCAATATACTAGGCTAATTTATTCAAAAGTTATTAGCATTTTTGTCAAGTTTGTTATATCTTTTGACCACAAGGTGGCACTGCCCTAAAACTTTTTGAGTACCTTCAGGGCATAGCAAGGAAGTCACATACCGAGTTTAGTAACAATACACTAATGCATTTGTAAAATATAGCATTTTTTGACAAAATTCAAAATGGCCGACAGCCAAAATGGCCGATATGGTAAAATTGAATATCAGACGACTCGGCATGCCGTCCTGAATGTAACGAGACCACTTTTATGATTTTTGGACAAACAGTTCAGAAGTTATAAGCAAAAATAGCAATTTTTCGTATCTCCGGACCAGTAGGTGGCGCTGCGCCGAAACGCTGTATGTTGCCTCAAGTCATGCTTGTGATGACATGTACCAAGTTTGGTTTGAATACGATAAAGCGTTGCGAAGATATTGCCTTAAGAGTGTTTTTGCAACCGCTACGTAAAATTTGTTTGCGCGTTTATCGCAAATGATTTGACGAATCAACTTGATTTGCAAGATTTTTTGTCAGCATGGTCTGAAGATGATCTGGTTCAATTTTCGTGCAAATCGGATGAACCGTCTAGGACGAGTTCGTAAAAGTAGGTTTTTCGGAAAATTAAAAATGGCGGGAAAATTTTTATGACGGAAAATGACGTCATAGGGTGCAATCGAATCGTCTTGAGCCAAGGAATCAGAGGAAAAAAGAATTTTGTTTCTAGCCCTTATGGTTCAAAAGTTATTAGCATAAACATGAGTCAAATTTTGGACTGATGGTGGCGCTAGAGGGATTGAGTTTGAGACTCCAAATTTGCTACGGTGACATTACAGACTGTCCTCTATTAGTGTGCCAAATTTCACAACTTTTTACCATACGGTTCTATGGGCTGCCATAGACTTCGTGGCGGAAGAAGAAGAAGAAGAAGATGAATAATAATAATAATAGGAACGGGAACGGTTTCAATAGGTGCCTTCGCACCTTCGGTGCTTGGCCCCTAAATATAGCTGCAAGCAGCAATACCGGGGCCAAGCGCAAAGAAGAAGACAAGACATGCCAAAATGGCTGGCAGTGTCAGATCAACTGGAGCAATGAGCAATTAATCACGTTTTAAGATGATTTTAAGCAAAAGGCTGAACATGCATTGTAGTCTGAGAGTGTCAGACCAACTGCAACAATTAACAATTATACAGTTTAAGAAGATTAGGCAAAATGGCTGAAATATCATATATTGAGTCACTGATAATGTAAGTTAATGGTTTATCACTTTTGACCAATAGGTGGCACAGTTACGAAATTTATTTGGTGTGGTCAGAATAAGGGAACAATGACACATGCAAAGTTTGATGCCAATATGTCAAAGCATTGCAGAGATACAGCCTCAAGAGTCATTTTGGCATCATGCCTCAAATTTGTCGCTGCGGTTTACAAAAACATTTTCATCTATTTATGCAAAATCCCTAACTTTTTGTTGACACAGTCTGAAGATGATACGGTTCGATTTTGGTGGAAATTGGACAAACAGTCTAGGATGAGTTTGAAAAAGTAGATTTTGATCAAATAAGAACATTGAGGACAGTATGTTTGACCAAATATGGCAAAATTAGTATCTATGTTCTTGGCATGAGCCAATAAATGTATTTTGACCTGTTTCATTAAACTAGGCTAATTTAATCAAAAGTTATTAGCATTTTTGTAAATTTGTTATAACCTTTGACCACAAGGTGGCACTACCCCAAAACTTTTTGAGTTCCTTCAAAGCATGGTGCGGAAGACCCATACCAAGTTTCGTAATGATAGACTAATGCGTTTGTAAAATATAGTATTTTAACACATAATTCAAAATAGCCGAGAGCCAAAATGGCCGATATGGTAAAATTGAAAATCAGACAACTCTGAATACCGTCCTGAATGTAACGAGACCACTTTTATGATTTTTGGACAAACAGTTCAGAAGTTATAAGCAAAAATTGCAATTTTTCGTATCTCCGGACCAGTAGGTGGCGCTGCGCCGAAACGCTGTATGTTGCCTCAAGTCATGCTTGTGATGACATGTACCAAGTTTGGTTTGAATACGATAAAGCGTTGCGGAGATATTGCCTTAAGAGTGTTTTTGCAACCGCTACGTAAAATTTGTTTGCGCGTTTATCGCAAATGATTTGACGAATCAACTTGATTTCCAAGATTTTTTGTCAGCATGGTCTGAAGATGATCTGGTTCAATTTTCGTGCAAATCGGATGAACCGTCTAGGACAAGTTCGTAAAAGTAGGTTTTTCGGAAAATTCAAAATGGCGGGAAAATTTGTATGACCGAAAATGACGTCATAGGGTGCAATTGAATCGGCATGAGCCAATGAATGTATTATGACCAGTGTCATTATACTAAGCTAATTAAATCAAAAGTTATTAGCATTTTTGTCAAGTTTGTTATAACTTTTGACCACAAGGTGGCACTGCCCCAAAACTTGTTGAGTACCTTCAGGGCACGGAGTGGAAGTCACATACCAAGTTTAGTAACAATACACTAATGCATTTGTAAAATATAGCATTTTAGCACATAATTCAAAATGGCCGACAGCCAAAATGGTCGATATGGTAAAATTGAATATCAGACAACTCGGCATGTCGTCCTGAATCTAACGAGACCACTTTTATGATTTTTGGACAAACGGTTCAGAAGTTATAAGCAAAAACAGCCATTTTTTGTATCTCCGGACCAGTAGGTGGCGCTGCGCCGAAACGCTGTAAGTTGCCTCAAGTCATGCTTGTGATGACATGTACCAAGTTTGGTTTGCATACGATAAAGCGTTTCGGAGATATAGCCTTAAGTGGGTTTTTGCAACCGCTACGTAAAATTTGTGTGCGCGTTTATCAAAAACGATTTGACGAATCAACTTGATTTGCAAGATTTTTTGTCAACATGGTCTGAAGATAATCTGGTTCAATTTTTCTACAAATCGGATGAACCGTCTAGGACGAGTTCGCAAAAGTAGGTTTTTCGGTTAATTAAAAATGGCGAGAAAATTATCATGGCGGAAAATGACGTCATAGGGTGCAATCGAATTGTCTTGAGCCAAGGAATCAGAAGAAAAAAGAATTTTGTTTCTAGCCCTTATGGTTCAAAAGTTATTAACATAAACATGAGTCAAATTTTGGACTGATGGTGGCGCTAGAGGGATTGAATTAGAGACTCCAAATTTGCTATGGAGACACTTCAGACCGTCCTCTATAAGTGTGCCAAATTTCATAACTTTTTACCATACGGTTCTATGGGCTGCCATAGACTTCGTGGCGGAAGAAGAAGAAGAAGAAGAAGAAGAAGAAGAAGATGAATAATAAATATAGCTGCAAGCAGCAATACCGGGGCCAAGCGCAAAGAAGAAGACAAGACATGCCAAAATGGCTGGCAGTGTCAGATCAACTGGAGCAATGAGCAATTAATCACGTTTTAAGATGATTTTAAGCAAAAGGCTGAAAATGCATTGTAGTCTGAGAGTGTCAGACCAACTGCAACAATTAACAATTATACAGTTTAAGAAGATTAGGCAAAATGGCTGAAATATCATATATTGAGTCACTGATAATGTAAGTTAATGGTTTATCACTTTTGACCAATAGGTGGCACAGATACGAAATTGATGTGGTGTGGTCAGAATAAGGGAACAATGACACATGCAAAGTTTGATGCCAATATGTCAAAGCATTGCAGAGATACAGCCTCAAGAGTAATTTTGGCATAATGGCTCAACTTCGTCGCTGCGGTTTACAAAAACGGTTTCATCTATTGATGCAAAATCCCTAACTTTTTGTTGACAGTCTGAAGATGATACGATTCGATTTTGGTGGAAATTGGACAAACGGTCTAGGATGAGTTTGAAAAAGTAGGTTTTGATCAAATAAGAACATTGAGGACAGGATGTTTGACCAAATATGGAAAAAGTAAGGCCAATTTATACTTCTGCGTCGAGTGCACGCAGAGGGTACGGCGTACCCTACGCATAGACGCGTTGGATACGCCGTACCCTACGCCGTAGCCTGACGCGCACCTCTCCAAAAATGTAACAACGCGTCAATTCTACGCGGACCGCAAGCGCTGTGATTGGTCTGCCAGAACCCTTCCCTCAGGTCAATAAATAAATACAAAATCTGCGATAGGAGTGTGTGTGTGTGTGTGTGTGTGTGTGTCCAGAAATTGGATGATAGTTCCTTACGTCTGCTATAACACACTATTTTGCAGTCCAGCGATTCTTTATGGTAGTAAATAAATACATAGATCCGCTGAATATAGTTTATTTATTTTCTCATTAAAACCAAAGATGTTAATCAGTAATTGTATATCAAGAACAGGGACACATTAGGGTATATTTCGTGAATGAAGTCTCCGCAACAACAATCGATTGCTCGAGCCACCGATACTGAAAACAGCGGCCACGAGCTCCGCATGGTTTCACAAATGCATTCCAGCGCCAGATCGCCTTATTTAACTTTACTAATCAACTAGAGATGCTAAATTTGTATTAGATACAACAACTCAAGCTGCAAGAAAAGCCGCTCTCTCACTGCTGCTGATATTCCGACATGAATGTACAGATTCTACACATCAAGCTGCTTCTTCTTCGGCTGTTGTCTTGATTACACCAACATACCCGAGGACACTGCCTCCTAGCGTCTGCATGTGGAATTGCACATTGACGCAGACAACAGCGCAGAAGTATAAATGCTCACGACGGCGTCGGCTACGCGCGTAGCCTACGGCGTACACTACGGCGTACACTCGACGCAGAAGTATAAATGGGCCTTTAGTATCTCTGTTCTCGGCATGAGCCAATGACTGTATTATGACCAGTTTCATTAAACTAGGCTAATTTAATCAAAAGTTATTAGCATGTTTGTAAATTTTGTTATAACCTCTGACCACAAGGTGGCACTGCCCCAAAACTTTTTGAGTACCTTCAAAGCATGGTGCGGAAGACATGAATTTTGGACAAACAGTTCATAAGTTATAAGCAAAAATAGCCATTTTTTGTATCTCCGGACCAGTAGGTGGCGCTGCGCCGAAACGCTGCATGTTGCCTCAGGTCATGCTTGTGATGACATGTACAAAGATTGGTTTGAATACGATAAAGCGTTGTGGAGATATAGGCTTATGAGTGTTTTTGCAACCGCTACGCAAAATTTGTGTGCGCGTTTTTCAAAAACGATTTGACAAATCAACTTGATTTGCAAGATTTTTTGTCAGCATGGTCTGAAGATGATATGGTTCAATTTCTGTGCAAATCGGACAAACCGTCTAGGACGAGTTCGCAAAAGTAGGTTTTTTGGAAAATTAAAAATGGCGGGGAAATTATCATGACCGAAAATGACATCATAGGTTGCAATTGAATCGGCATGAGCCAATGACTCTATTATGACCAGTTTCAATATACTAGGCTAATTTAATCAAAAGTTATTAGCATTTTTGTCAAGTCTGTTATATCTTTTGACCACAAGGTGGCACTGCCCTAAAACTTTTTTAGTACCTTCAGGGCATAGCATGGAAGTCACATACCGAGTTTAGTAACAATATACTAATGCATTTGTAAAATATAGCATTTTTTGACAAAATTCAAAATGGCCGACAGCCAAAATGGCCGATATGGTAAAATTGAATATCAGACGACTCGTCATGCCGTCCTGAATGTAACGAGACCACTTTTATGATTTTTGGACAAACGGTTCAGAAGTTATAAGCAAAAATAGCAATTTTTCGTATCTCCGGACCAGTAGGTGGCGCTGCGCCGAAACGCTGTATGTTGCCTCAAGTCATGCTTGTGATGACATGTACCAAGTTTGGTTTGAATACGATAAAGCGTTGTGGAGATATTGCCTTAAGTGTGTTTTTGCAACCGCTACGTAAAATTTGTTTGCGCGTTTATCGCAAATGATTTGACGAATCAACTTGATTTGCAAGATTTTTTGTCAGCATGGTCTGAAGATGATCTGGTTCAATTTTCGTGCAAATCGGATGAACCGTCTAGGACGAGTTCGTAAAAGTAGGTTTTTCGGAAAATTCAAAATGGCGGGAAAATTTTTATGACGGAAAATGACGTCATAGGGTGCAATCGAATCGTCTTGAGCCAAGGAATCAGAGGAAAAAATAATTTTGTTTCTAGCCCTTATGGTTCAAAAGTTATTAGCATAAACATGAGTCAAATTTTGGACTGATGGTGGCGCTAGAGGGATTGAGTTTGAGACTCCAAATTTGCTACGGTGACATTTCAGACTGTCCTCTATTAGTGTGCCAAATTTCACAACTTTTTACCATACGGTTCTATGGGCTGCCATAGACTTTGTGGCGGAAGAAGAAGAAGAAGAAGAAGAAGAAGAAGATGAAATATAGCTGCAAGCAGCAATACCGGGGCCAAGCGCAAAGAAGAAGACAAGACATGCCAAAATGGCTGGCAGTGTCAGATCAACTGCAGCAATGAGCAATTAATCACATTTTAAGATGATTTTAGGCAAAAGGCTGAAAAATGCTTTGTAGTCTGAGAGTGTCAGACCAACTGCAACAATGAACAATTATACAGTTTAAGAAGATTAGGCAAAATGGCTGAAATATCATATATTGAGTCACTGATGATGTAATTTAATGGTTTATCACTTTTGACCAATAGGTGGCACAGTTACGAAATTTATGTGGTGTGGTCAGAATAAGGGAACAATGACACATGCAAAGTTTGATGCCAATATGTCAAAGCATTGCAGAGATACAGCCTCAAGAGTCATTTTGGCATCATGCCTCAACTTCGTCGCTGCGGTTTACAAAAACGGTTTCATCTATTGATGCAAAATCCATAACTTTTTGTTGACACAGTCTGAAGATGATACGATTTGATTTTGGTAGAAATTGGACAAACGGTCTAGGATGAGTTTGAAAAAGTAGGTTTTGATCAAATAAGAATATTGAGGACAGTATGTTTGACCAAATATGGTAAAATTAGTATCTATATTCTCGGCATAAGCCAATAAATGTATTATGACCAGTTTCATTAAACTAGGCTAATTTAATCAAAAGTTATTAGCATTTTTGTAAATTTTGTTATAACCTTTGACCACAAGGTGGCACTTCCCCAAAACTTTTTGAGTACCTTCAAAGCATGGTGCGGAAGACATACCACATTTCATAACGATAGACTAATGCGTTTGTATTTTAGCACATAATTCAAAATGGCCGACAGCCAAAATAGCCGATATGGTAAAATTGAATATCAGACGACTCGGCATGCAGTCCTGAATCTAACGAGACAACTTTTATGATTTTTGGACAAACGGTTAAAAAAATGATAAAAGCAAAAATATCCATTCTTTGTATCTCCGGACCAGTAGGTGGCACTGCGCTGAAACGCAGCATGTTGCCTCAGGTCATGCTTGTGATGACATGTACCAAGATTGGTTTGAATACGATAAAGGATTGCGGAGATATTGCCTTATGAGTGTTTTTGCAACCGCTACGCAAAATTTGTGTGCGCCTTTATCGAAAACGATTAGACAAATCAACTTGATTTGCAAGAGTTTTAGTCAGCATGGTCTGAAGATGATATGGTTCAATTTCTGTGCAAATCGGACAAACCGTCTAGGACGAGTTCGCAAAAGTAGGTTTTTTGGAAAATTAAAAATGGCGGGGAAATTGTCATGACCGAAAATGACGTCATAGGGTGCAATTGAATCGGTATGAGCCAATGAATGTATTATGACCAGTTTCATTAAACTAAGCTAATTTAATCAAAAGTTATTAGCATTTTTGTAAATTTTGTTATAACCTTTGACCACAAGGTGGCACTGCCCCAACACTTTTTGAGTACCTTCAAAGCATGGTGCGGAAGACACAAACCAAGTTTCGTAACGATAGACTAATGCGTTTCTAAAATATAGCATTTTAGCACATAATTCAAAATGGCCGAGAGCCAAAATGGCCGATATGGTAAAATTGAATATCAAACGACACGGCATTCCGTCCTGAATCTAACGAGACTACTTTTATGATTTTTGGACAAACGGTTCAAAAGTTATAAGCAAAAATAGCCATTTTTTGTATCTCCGGACCAGTAGGTGGCGCTGGGCCGAAACGCTGCATGTTGCCTCAGGTCATGCTTGTGATGACATATACCAAGATTGGTTTGAATATGATAAAGCGTTGTGGAGATATAGCCTTAAGTGGGTTTTTGCAACCGCTACGCAAAATTTGTGTGCGCGTTTATCAAAAACGATTTGACAAATCAACTTGATTTGCAAGATTTTTTGTCAGCATGGTCTGAAGATGATCTGGTTCAATTTCTGTGCAAATCGGACAAACCGTCTAGGACAAGTTCGCAAAAGTAGGTTTTTTGGAAAATTAAAAATGGCGGGGAAATTATCATAACCGAAAATGACATCATAGGGTGCAATTGAATCGGCATGAGCCAATGACTCTATTATGACCAGTTTCAATATACTAGGCTAATTTAATCAAAAGTTATTAGCATTTTTGTCAAGTTTGTTATATCTTTTGACCACTAGGTGGCACTGCCCTAAAACTTTTTGAGTACCTTCAGGGCATAGCAAGGAAGTCACATACCGAGTTTAGTAACAATACACTAATGCATTTGTAAAATATAGCATTTTTTGACAAAATTCAAAATGGCCGACAGCCAAAATGGCCGATATGGTAAAATTGAATATCAGACGACTCGGCATGCCGTCCTGAATGTAACGAGACCACTTTTATGATTTTTGGACAAACAGTTCAGAAGTTATAAGCAAAAATTGCAATTTTTCGTATCTCCGGACCAGTAGGTGGCGCTGCGCCGAAACGCTGTATGTTGCCTCAAGTCATGCTTGTGATTACATGTACCAAGTTTGGTTTGAATACGATAAAGCGTTGCGGAGATATTGCCTTAAGTGTGTTTTTGCAACCGCTACATAAAATTTGTTTGCACGTTTATCGAAAATGATTTGACGAATCAACTTGATTTGCAAGATTTTTTGTCAACATAGTCTGAAGATGATCTGGTTCAATTTTCGTGCAAATCGGATGAACCGTCTAGGACGAGTTCGCAAAAGTAGGTTTTTCGGAAAATTAAAAATGGCGGGAAAATTTTTATGACGGAAAATGACGTCATAGGGTGCAATCGAATCGTCTTGAGCCAAGGAATCAGAGGAAAAAAGAATTTTGTTTCTAGCCCTTATGGTTAAAAAGTTATTAGCATAAACATGAGTCACATTTTGGACTGATGGTGGCGCTAGAGGGATTGAGTTAGAGACTCCAAACTTGCTATGGAGACACTTGAGATCGTCCTCTATAAGTGTGCCGAATTTCATAACTTTTTACCATACGGTTCTATGGGCTGCCATAGACTTCGTGGCGGAAGAAGAAGAAGAAGAAGAAGAAGAAGAAGATGAATAATAATAATAATAGGAACGGGAACGGTTTCAATAGGTGCCTTCGCACCTTCGGTGCTTGGCCCCTAAATATAGCTGCAAGCAGCAATACCGGGGCCAAGCGCAAAGAAGAAGACAAGACATGCCAAAAATGCTGGCAGTGTCAGATCAACTGGAGCAATGAGCAATTAATCACGTTTTAAGATGATTTTAGGCAAAATGGCTGATATATTTTATAAAGATTCACTGATAATATAAGTTAATGGTTTATCACTTTTGACCAATAGGTGGCACAGTTACAAAATTGATGTGGTGTGGTCAGAATAAGGGAACAATGACACATGCAAAGTTTGATGCCAATATGTCAAATCATTGCAGAGATACAGCCTCAAGAGTCATTTTGGCATCATGCCTCAACTTCGTCGCTGCGGTTTACAAAAACGGTTTCATCTATTGATGCAAAATCCCTAACTTTTTGTTGATACAGTCTGAAGATGATACGATTCGATTTTGGTGGAAATTGGACAACCGGTCTAGGATGAGTTTGAAAAAGTAGATTTTGATCAAATAAGAACATTGAGGACAGTATGTTTGACCAAATATGGCAAAATTAGTATCTATGTTCTCGGCATGAGCCAATAAATGTATTTTGACCTGTTTCATTAAACTAGGCTAATTTAATCAAAAGTTATTAGCATGTTTGTAAATTTTATTATAATCTTTGACCACAAGGTGGCACTACCCCAAAACTTTTTGAGTACCTTCAAAGCATGGTGCGGAAGACCCATACCAAGTTTCGTAACGATGGACTAATGCGTTTGTAAAAAATAGTATTTTAGCACATAATTCAAAATGGCCGACAGCCAAAATGGCCGATATGGTAAAATTGAATATCAGACAACTCGGCATGCTGTCCTGAATCTAACGAGACAACTTTTATTTGGACAAACGGTTCAAAAGTTATAAGCAAAATTAGCCATTTTTTTGTATCTCCGGACCAGTAGGTGGCGCTGCGCCGAAACGCTGCAAGTTGCCTCGAGTCATGCTTGTGATGACATGTACCAAGTTTGGATTGAACACGATAAAGCGTTGCGGAGATACAGCCTTATGAGTGTTTTTGCAACCGCTACGTAAAATTTGTGTGCACGTTTATCAAAAACGATTTGACGAATCAACTTGATTTGCAAGATTTTTTGTCAACATGGTCTGAAGATGATCTGGTTAAATTTTCGTGCAAATCGGACAAACCGTCTAGGACAAGTTTGCAAAAGTAGGTTTTTTGGAAAATTAAATATGGCGGGGAAATTATCATGACCGAAAATGACGTCATAGGGTGCAATTGAATCGGCATGAGCCAATGAATGTATTACGACCAGTTTCATTATACTGAGCTAATTAAATCAAAAGTTATTAGCATTTTTGTCAAGTTTGTTATAACTTTTGACCACAAGGTGGCACTGCCCCAAAACTTTTTGAGTACCTTCAGGGCATGGAGTGGAAGTCACATGCCGAGTTTAGTAACAATACACTAATGCATTTGTAAAATATAGCATTTTAGCACATAATTCAAAATGGCCGACAGCCAAAATGGCCGATATGGTAAAATTGAATATCAGACGACTCGGCATGCCGTCCTGAATCTAACGAGACCACTTTTATGATTTTTGGACAAACGGTTCAAAAGTTATAAGCAAAAACAGCCATTTTTTGTATCTCCGGACCAGCAGATGGCGCTGCGCCGAAACACTGCATGTTGCCTCAAGTCATGCTTGTGATGACATGTACCAAGTTTGGTTTGAATACGATAAAGCGTTGCGGAGATATTGCCTTAAGAGTGCTTTTGCAACCGCTACGTAAAATTTGTTTGCGCGTTTATCGCAAATGATTTGACGAATCAACTTGATTTGCAAGATTTTTTGTCAGCATGGTCTGAAGATGATCTGGTTCAATTTTCGTGCAAATCGGATGAACCGTCTAGGACGAGTTCGCAAAAGTAGGTTTTTCGGTTAATTAAAAATGGCGGGAAAATTATTATGACGGAAAATGACGTCATAGGGTGCAATCGAATTGTCTTGAGCCAAGGAATCAGAGGAAAAAAGAATTTCGTTTCTAGCCCTTATGGTTCAAAAGTTATTAGCATAAACATGAGCCTAATTTTGGACTGATGGTGGCGCTAGAGGGATTGAGTTAGAGACTCAAAATTTGCTATGGTGACATTTCAGACTGTCCTCTATTAGTGTGCCAAATTTCACAAGTTTTTACCATACGGTTCTATGGGCTGCCATAGACTTCGTGGCGGAAGAATCGGAGGAATAATAATAATAGGAACGGGAACGGTTTCAATAGGTGCCTTCGCACCTTCGGTGCTTGGCCCCTAATAATAATAGGAACGGGAACGGTTTCAATAGGTGCCTTCGCACCTTCGGTGCTTGGCCCCTAATAATAAGAACGGGAACGGTTTCAATAGGTGCCTTCGCACCTTCGGTGCTTGGCCCCTAATAATAATAGGAACGGGAACGGTTTCAATAGGTGCCTTCGCACCTTCGGTGCTTGGCCCCTAAATATAGCTGCAAGCAGCAATACCGGGGCCAAGCGCAAAGAAGAAGACAAGACATGCCAAAATGGCTGGCAGTGTCAGATCAACTGGAGCAATGAGCAATTAATCACGTTTTAAGATGATTTTAAGCAAAAGGCTGAAAATGCATTGTCTGAGAGTGTCAGACCAACTGCAACAATTAACAATTATACAGTTTAAGAAGATTAGGCAAAATGGCTGAAATATCATATATTGAGTCACTGATAATGTAAGTTAATGGTTTATCACATTTGACCAATAGGTGGCACAGATACGAAATTGATGTGGTGTGGTCAGAATAAGGGAACAATGACACATGCAAAGTTTGATGCCAATATGTCAAAGCATTGCAGAGATACAGCCTCAAGAGTCATTTTGGCATAATGGCTCAACTTCGTCGCTGCGGTTTACAAAAACGGTTTCATCTATTGATGCAAAATCCCTAACTTTTTGTTGACACAGTCTGAAGATGATACGATTCGATTTTGGTGGAAATTGGACAAACGGTCTAGGATGAGTTTGAAAAAGTAGGTTTTGATCAAATAAGAACATTGAGGACAGGATGTTTGACCAAATATGGAAAAATTAGTATCTCTGTTCTCGGCATGAGCCAATGACTGTATTATGACCAGTTTCATTAAACTAGGCTAATTTAATCAAAAGTTATTAGCATGTTTGTAAATTTTGTTATAACCTCTGACCACAAGGTGGCACTGCCCCAAAACGTTTTGAGTACCTTCAAAGCATGGTGCGGAAGACATGATTTTTGGACAAACAGTTCAAAAGTTATAAGCAAAAATAGCCATTTTTTGTATCTCCGGACCAGTAGGTGGCGCTGCGCCGAAACGCTGCATGTTGCTTCAGGTCATGCTTGTGATGACATATACCAAGATTGGTTTGAATACGATAAAGCGTTGTGGAGATATAGGCTTATGAGTGTTTTTGCAACCGCTACGCAAAATTTGTGTGCGCGTTTATCGAAAACGATTTGACAAATCAACTTGATTTGCAAGATTTTTTGTCAGCATGGTCTGAAGATGATCTGGTTCAATTTTCGTGCAAATCGGACAAACCGTCTAGGACGAGTTCGTAAAAGTAGGTTTTTTGGAAAATTAAAAATGGCGGGGAAATTATCATGACCGAAAATGACATCATAGGTTGCAATTGAATCGTCTTGAGCCAAGGAATCAGAGGAAAAAAGAATTTTGTTTCTAGCCCTTATGGTTCAAAAGTTATTAGCATAAACATGAGTCAAATTTTGGACTGATGGTGGCGCTAGAGGGATTGAGTTAGAGACTCCAAACTTGCTATGGAGACACTTGAGACCGTCCTCTATAAGTGTGCCGAATTTCATAACTTTTTACCATACGGTTCTATGGGCTGCCATAGACTTCGTGGCGGAAGAAGAAGAAGAAGAAGAAGAAGAAGATGAATAATAATAATAATAGGAACGGGAACGGTTTCAATAGGTGCCTTCGCACCTTCGGTGCTTGGCCCCTAATAATAATAATAATAGGAACGGGAACGGTTTCAATAGGTGCCTTCGCACCTTCGGTGCTTGGCCCCTAATAATAATAATAAGAACGGGAACGGTTTCAATAGGTGCCTTCGCACCTTCGGTGCTTGGCCCCTAATAATAAGAACGGGAACGGTTTCAATAGGTGCCTTCGCACCTTCGGTGCTTGGCCCCTAATAATAATAGGAACGGGAACGGGAACGGTTTCAATAGGTGCCTTCGCACCTTCGGTGTTTGGCCCCTAATAATAATAGGAACGGGAACGGTTTCAATAGGTGCCTTCGCACCTTCGGTGCTTGGCCCCTAATAATAATAATAATAGGAACGGGAACGGTTTCAATAGGTGCCTTCGCACCTTCGGTGCTCGGCCCCTAATAATAATAATAAGAACGGGAACGGTTTCAATAGGTGCCTTCGCACCTTCGGTGCTTGGCCCCTAATAATAATAGGAACGGGAACGGTTTCAATAGGTGCCTTCGCACCTTCGGTGCTTGGCCCCTAATGAGATGTTTAACAGGTTCGGATTTGGGGGCTAGTAAAAGAGCCTTGATAGATATATATGTTTCTTTAATAAGACCAGTGATTGAGTATGGAAGTGTAGTGTATAGATCAGCTGCAAAGACACTGATAAAGAAACTGGAAGTAGTACAAAACCAAGCGCTGAGAATCTGCTGTGGGGCTATAAAGTCCTCTCCAGCTTGTGCGGTTCAAGTGGAGATGAGTGAGTTACCTCTGAATTTAAGATACAAGCAGTTGATGATGAATTATTGGGCAAATTTAAAAGGTCATAATGAAAAGAAAAACACTCTACTGTAAAGGTTCTTTGACCATGTTGGGAAAGTATGAAGTCAAAGGGTGAATGTTTTGTTTGGTCAGCAAATGATTTGGCTAAAGAAATGGGTATACAAGGGGAAAAAATATAGTCCTACAGTTCCTTATCCAATGACACCACCTTGGTTGTTTCCCCCTCTGATTTTAGATTTGCATATACAAGATGAAATAAAGAGACTTAAAGGGAAAGGAAATTGGGCAGATATAGTTGAAGAGAGATTGAGAACAAGGTATAAGTCTTTTATTGTGATATTTACTGATGGATCAAAGGAACCTAAGAGTGGAAAGACTGGCTTTGCATTTGTTATTCCAGATTTGAAGATACAAATTAGGGAAAGAACACCTGACCATTTAACAATGTTTTCAGTTGAGATGTTAGCTATTTTAAATGCATTAGAATGGGTAGAATATAATAAGATTAAAATGGCAGTGATATGCTCAGATAGTTTATCAGCGTTGTTTTCTTTGCAGTCTTTATCATCTCATAACAGACCTGATTTTGTTTATGAAATATATGAAATACTGCATAGATTAAAGCATATAGAAATAATAGTTAGATTTATGTGGATTCCAGCCCATAGAGGAATTGAGGGGAATGAGATGGCAGATGTTTTAGCAAAGCAAGCTTTAAAACAAGACAGGATAATGGAGGTAGCATATAGTAAAGCAGAAATTAAAGCAATTATTCGTATTAATATAATGAGTGCATGGCAAAAGCAATGGGATGAAGAAAGTAAAGGATGTCATTTATACAAAATAAAACCAGTAGTAGGTACAATGAAATCATCTGGAAGAACTTCTAGAGAGCAAATCATAATATCAAGGATGAGGTTAGGACATACTGGTTTAAATAAAACAATGTATTTATTGAGTAAACATCCTTCAGGTATGTGTGATTGTGGAATGGAGGAAGAGTCAGTGGAGCATGTCTTATGTCACTGCATTAAGTATGAGACACAGAGAATAAGATTAAAAGATGAGTTAGAGAAGCATGGTGTGAGTGTGTTAAATCTTAAAAGAGTATATTAAATGAAGAACAGATAAATAAAGCAGTATTTTTTTTCTTAAAGAAACTGGAATAATGAAAAGAATTTAATTTTATTTATTTATTTATTTATTTATTTTTTTTTTCTCCAAGCTTTACCATTTTCTCTGACCCACACTCCAGTACAGCAGGTGGCGGATATGCACCTAAATTGTTAGTTGCCTCTCGCCAATAGAAAAAATTAGAAGAAGAAGAAGATGTGTCTTTGTCTGTTATTGTATGTGTAACCGCTTATGGTGAGTTTTGTTATAGTTAAATCTCTTTATAGGTAATTTGCTTTGTTTTATGTTTTGATTTATGTTAAGATTTATGTTGGAATAAACTGCACTTGGGTCCAGCAACTTGCCTCTTCAGTGGAAATTGTTACAGAATAACAGACCACCAATATGGACCCAGCAGTTGCCTGCCCTCGTCAAGGCCAGCGTCCCATAGAGGACTATGTCAAAGACTTCATACGTTTCATGGATTTTTTGCCCTGGGATGAGACCATGCTGAAAAGGTGCTTTTGTTCTGGTTTGGACTCTGACTTTTCAGCCCTCATGCCCTCAGAGGAACACCCCTGCACCTTTTGGCAATACGTTGATTTTATTTTGTTTTTAAGTGGTCATGCTCCAGGCCACGTTCATGCTCCAGGCCACGTCTAGGCACCGGCCCACGTCCAGGCACCCGCCCACGTCCAGGCACCGGCCCACGAGCCCGCTCCAGCCCACGAGCCCGCAGTCCTGCCCAAGAATTTTTTTTGGGGGGGGGGGGGGGGGGGGAGAAGGACCACGCCTCTGTGGCCCCCTGAACTGCCGTTGTCGCCATGGCCGTCCACGCCTGAAGGTACAGGTCCTCCCACGTCTGAGGGTCCAGGTCCTCCCACGCCTGAGGGTCCAGGTCCGCTCACGACACAGGGTCCAGGTCCCACAGGGTCCAGGTCCGCCCACGCCACAAGGTCCAGGTGCGCCCAAGCTCCCAGGCCCGTCCATGTCATGCCTGGGTCTGTGTCCGGTGCCCCTGCACGGGCCTGGCCCACCATCCCTCCCCCGAGACCGCCCCCCCCCAAGACTTTTTGTTTAGACTATTGGTGTTTTGGTGATGTTTGGGCGTCAGGGGCCGCCCATAGAGGGGGGGAACTATCACAGGGTGTTTTGGTGTTGGTTCATGTTCATGTTTTTAGTTTATCATGTTCAATGTCATGTTTACTGTCACGTTTCTAAGTTTGTCAGGTTTCCTGGTCTTGTCATGTGATTTTCCCATGCCCTCATGTGATCTTGTTGTGTTCTGTCATGGGGTGCATTCCATTCGACAGGGTCCCTAAGCACTGTTCACTGCTCCCTACTCCCTGAGCACGGTATATCCGTTGAAGTGGACTTCGCTGACAATAATCGCTCATTTGGAACGCCCTGCAACGTCATCAAAGAAAGTCAACGACGGGTGCAGATTATGATATAGCCTAACATAAATTAATATTGTAATTTACTTTACTTTCAAATTGAAAACCATATAATAAGCATATACACCTTTACAAAAACACACAGTATAGGCTATCTAAAACATATAATCAAAACATTGTCCATTAGTTTTATTAGTTTACTTATAACCTGTATTGACTACGAACAGATTTGAAGCTGCACCTGTCATTCAATATGAAAATACTTTGATTTGGTTAATGGTCTTTGTAGCGGTCTCATCTCGTTCGCTTTCTTTCCCAAGTGCAGCTGCACAGTAAACATTCCTGAGGTAAATAAAGTAAAATATAAAACATGACAGCCCTCAGGTGCTTCTCAACACTTTTAATTTGTTTACATTTTCATAAAATATAATATACAAATGTAACAGTTATTGCCATAACCATTCATAAATACTAGTTTGTATAATAACTATGAATATTCAAATGGATATGTAAACTCCTTAATCGCAGAGCTGTTTAAAAACTCTTCCAACCAACGGCTCTGCACCATCATTAGTTCAGACAGGTGATGCACGCGACGCGCAAAGACATTTGGGTGATTTTCACTCTCTACTTCCTGTGAAGTGATGTATCGATGTTCCCTTCTTCCCTGCGCCGTTCGAAGTACCCTTCGGACTGAACATGTTCGCTCCCTTTGGATTGGAATCTCACTTAAGATGGCGGAATACCCTCTGAAGTCCACTTCGCAGTCCACTTACGGTCAAATGGAACGCACCCATTGATTCATTGTTTAATCACTGTTCACAGGTGTCTCTTGTCATTAGTCTGTGTGTATTTAAGCCCTCATGTTTGCCATGTGTCTTTGTCTGTTATTGTATGTGTAACCGCTGATGGTTAGTTATAATTAAATCTCTTTATAGTTCGTTTTGCCAAGTCCTTGTTTTATGTTGGAATAAACTGCACTTGGGTCCAGCAACTTGCCTCTTCAGTGGAAACTGTTACACGTGCATAATTGGAAAACGTATGCTATATATTCCTGTGTTCAAAATTATCCCCTCTCCATGTCTCTCACACTTCATGTGCTCAGACTTACTCTGACTAAATACTAATGCAATACTAATAATAATTATGAATGATACAACACAAATGATAAAGAAAATTAGTAAAGAATAATACAGAAATATATTAAATAATAAAATCGTAGTCTTCAGTCCCTCCACTGGAACTACGGCAGTCAGTTCCAAACTTGTCACCCCCACCAGTTGGCCACCTAATGGAGCGATAGTGAGAAGGAAAAACAGACCAAAGAAAGAAGATAGACCTACAAAATAAACAGACAATGAAACATAAGGAAAACAGAAAAGGGAACAAAACAAATGAACACATAACCCCAACCCATGTTATGTCCCCGCATACTGTTTGTCATTTAATGTCTATGTGTATGCATTTAATATGAACCCCAATCTTCTAGGAAAGTAAAAACGAATGAATCTTCACCAGTGCCTGGACTCGTTCGGTACCTGAACTCCTCCAGTTCCTGGCCAAAAATAACAAACTAACATAAACGTTGATGTTAAAGAATTCCTATCCCTTGGGGTGGTGAATAAGTAAGCAAGTGTTAATTGTTTGTGAGGTTGTGTTCTGTAAGTGTAGTAGTATGTATATCCCACCTTCAGTAAACATTCCCTTACATTCTTATACAGTAGTTCAGAATTCACTGTTGTCTACTATTTTGTCATCCTCCACAATATCCAAAAATAACTATTTTGATACATCTGGACCACATCTCAATCCCTTCTTTCTATACTTCAGCATCAGAATGATTTAATCAGATTCTGTTGCATTTCTCTTTTTGCTGCTAAGCACTTAGTACATAGAAAGGATCAACGAGCACCTATGATGATATTATCAACTGAAGCAAACAGCACGCTATTAAGCCACTAGTTGAAGCTGCTCGTTGGTCCCCCTTAGGAACTCTTCTGCCTCTACCAGGGTTAGAGGCACGCCTGGTGTGAACTTAGGGTGCTCCACTTCTCAACGCTGTCCTTAGTGTGCTCATGGATCTCGCTCCACAACTCAGATGGTCTTTCCCAGTGGTCACAACCAGGTGTCACTCAGAACAGCAATCCGGTTCTGTGAAGATACCACACATGATCTGATAGCCTCTACTCGCACCAGATTTACCATCTACATTTTGTTCTTGGACACTTTGCGCCCCCTTTCCTTTCTCTTTCTATCTCTTTAAAGATAACTCTGTAACATATGCCTGTCAGTTTTTCAGAAAGCTCTGTCTTGAGAGCAGAGTCTAAACTCTCTCTTCACAGCATCACCAATTATCTAATTAAAAGGTTTACCCCTAATTAGAATGGAATATATTCTCACTATACTACATCCAGTCCAAGTTTTAGCTGATTGATAAATCAGATGAAACACTTAGCTTTTTTATAAAGTCGGACTGGTGCCTATCAAAAGAGAGCAGAGTGTTGTTAGTTTATCAAAATATGAACAACTGCTATGAGACCAGTGAATAACCAAACTGATGTTACTAATCAAATTTTGAGGCAGTCTCTGTAGAGCTTATTGAATATGCAGTTACCTGCACACGCAGGGCCGGCCCTGACCAATTTGCTGCCCTAGGCAAGATTTTATTTGGTGCCCCTTGTATCAAGGTTTAGCACTACACATTATCAGTCTAAGTTGTGGAAACACTCATACTGTTTTATTTTTGTAATGCATTGATGTTTTATTTTTATTGTTGTTGTTGTTTTATATGAAGTCCAGTCCATTCTACCCCATCATTATGTTCATGATATTATTATTGTTTTTTATTTGTTAAAGGCTGATGATAGTAAAACTGTACAAATATTACACCTATGCCACATTACAGCCTAAACACAAATAGCAAGAGTAATTGAATCTAACATTCATGCACAAACTATTCATTGAGAACTAGCAAAAGTGTTTGTTTTCCAATAGATGGCAGCAATCTTCCACTAAACTATGAGCATTCATGCTTTCACCAGGAATTCAACTGGGAAATTTTGATATTTAATGTGAATTTTACATAAAATGTTGCCGTTTTAAATAAACCTGTATATAAATATCATTACTAATTTCGGCAAATACATTTTAAAATTGCTATACACCCCCTTAAAGCTGCACAACTGCAGAGTAAAAACATTAGGCTATTAAAAAAGTGATATTACATGCGTTTAATATTTTTATATTATTTATTTTTTACAAAATCACACTGGCTGTGGCCTCTGGAGAACCCAGAACAGCTGCTTGCATAAAGTTTAAGGTAAAAATAACTGGAATTAATGAGCAAACATTAGTATTTTACTACTATGCAATTAAATAAACTGTTCATTAACTGTTCAACTAATTTGCCTACATCCCTTTACTTCTGTCTTTACACAGCAAAAAATGCTCTTCTTATTTAGAATCTTTTTCTTGTTTCCAGTCCAAATATCTAAAAATTCTTAAATCAAGGTGCATTGAGTAAAATGACAAACTTCATTTTGATTTTATTTTCAAGTAAACAAGAAAAATGTCTTGAGTTTTTGCTTAAAACAAGCAAAATTATCTGCCAATGGGGTGAGAAAAATAATCTTATTTCTGTTTGGGACAGAAACAAGATTTCAATCAGAAACAAGATTATTTTTCCACTCAATTGGCAGATAATTTTGCTTGTTTTAAGCAAAAACTCACTTCATTTTGATTTTATTTTCAAGAAAACTATCTTCTGTCATTTAACTTATCTAGTAAATGCACCTTCAACCTTAGGAATTTTAGATATTTAGACTAGAAACAAGACACAAATACTATGTAAGAAGAGCAGTGTATCCCTTATCTTCCCTGCATCAGAGGGCTTCTGTCTATTTTTTAGACACTTCAATTCGGCCACCCGTCATAAATAATCAGGCAACTTACACCGTGTCAACACCTGGCGCGAACGGCCAAGCACCCTAAAAAATGAAAGCAACCCTGTCTGCGAGAGGCGACGCGACACAACAAATTCCCCTAACGATAAACTGATCGCGCGTTGTATTTCTGACGCACTTCAAGTTGATCCGCGGGGGGAGATTGATGAGGCGGACCGGAAAGATGCGGGGACTTAGTTACGGTTTTTTTGCGCTTTATTTGGTAATATTTCAAATTAATATTAATAAAATAGTATCAGTAATACATTTTGGCGGCCCAATGGATGAGTGGCGCCCCTAGCATTTGCCTATTCCGCCTATGCCACGGGCCGGCCCTGTGCACACGAGAGAAGAGATAGAAAGTCTGGCTTAATCATCATTGAACATATTACTTTTCTCAGATTCCTCTGGCAGTTCTGAGATTTCTGTAGTAGGACTGCTGCAATGTATCACTGGGACTTCTGAGAAAGTCTTTACTTTCAGTTTCACATGTCTCTCACCTCATCCAGTGCATTGTGTAGGGTCTGTGATGAGGGTCTGATGAGAGCATTGGAGGTTAGGAGGATGAAGTTGTGTCTCTCTCTTTCTGCCTCTCATGGCAAGTTGTTTTCATTGTCGTTTCTGCAAGTCCAGCCCTTCTGAGATACAGCATCGGTTTTCTCTTTCAGGTGGTGGAGCTGACGGCCCATCCTCTTCTTCTCTTTGCAGCCATCCACCATATTCTCTCTCCCTCGCTTAATGCACAGCATAGTCACTCTTGTTTATATTGGCAGTCATTCCAAAAGCCATGGTCTGGTTTCATCTAAGAAAATGAACACTCGAGAGAGAGCCGAATGTCAATTCTGACCAAAATTGTAAATGAGCAATCTGATGTGCTTGTCAGTCACCTCTTTCAACTGTCTCTTAATTTTTCAACTGGTTGACAGTAGCAGTTCTTCTTTTATATTTTAATAAAGCAAGTCTTCTTTGCAGAAAAAGCAAGCGATTACTTTGTTGCAGAATGCAGAAAAGAGCAGTAACTACTCTGAATTATCTAAGTACACTATAATTAAATAATTCTCACAAATGCATCCACATGATGTATTTTGTTATTAAATATTCAATCTCAATCTAGTAATAGTAAATAAAAGTTGCACATCCAACATCAAAATGATTTCTTTTCTATGTTGAGCTCATTTATATTCGTCACCCAATCTTGTTCTCATTCATCACAATGCAGAAGTAATTTTTAATCAGAACATACCAAAATCTCGATCTATGGATCAAATTTTAAACTGTCTCCCAGGGATAACGAGTACACCTTTCAGACATATTTATATAAAAGGATATAGCCTATCTCATGATATTCATTTAATATGGTACTATTTATTCATTTATTCTTTGTTTGCAGCCATTTTGAAAATAATTTGTCACTTTGTGTCTGTGCACTCAGAACAGCAACAGGCTATTATTGCTGTGTCTGTGTGAGTGTGTAGAGGAGAGTATATGGTGAATTCCGAAGGGAGGGGCTGCTTCCCTCTCCCTTCTCTGCTCGCCCGAGGCACAAAAGAAAAGGGAATTTTTATTTTTATTTTTAAACATTAACTCTTATATTTTTCGTTTTCATTAACTTTTCTTTAAAAAAAAAAACATTCAGTTTAACTCAGATAAATGTATTTCTTTAGTTTTTTTAATTTTAGTTTCTTTATTCAGTTGAACTCAGATAAATGTATTTCTTTAGTTTTTTTAATTTTAGTTTCTTTATTCAGTTGAACTCAGATAAATGTATTTATTTAGTTTTTTTATTGTTGTTTCTTTATTCAGTTGAACTCAGATCAATTTATTTATTTAGTTGTTTTGTTGTTTCTTTATTCAGTTGAACTCAGATCAATTTCTCCTCCTCAAATATTGAACAGCTTCACTGTCAAAATCAGAATGCCCGCGATTTCAGCTACTTCAGCATGTTTAAACGTTTTAGGATTCACACTCACCTAAAAGATTATTAGGAACACCTGTTCAATTTCTCATTAATGCAATTATCTAATCAACCAATCACATGGCAGTTGCTTCAATGCATTTAGGGGTGTTGTCCTGGTCAAGACAATCTCCTGAACTCCAAACTGAATGTCAGAATGGGAAAGAAAGGTGATTTAAGCAATTTTGACCGTGGCATGGTTGTTGGTGCCAGACGGGCCGGTCTGAGTATTTCACAATCTGCTCAGTTACTGGGATTTTCACGCACAACAATTTCTAGGGTTTACAAAGAATGGTGTGAAAAGGGAAAAACATCCAGTATGTGGCAGTCCTATGGGCGAAAATGCCTTGTTGATGCTAGAGGTCAGAGGAGAATGGGCCGACTGAATCAAGCTGATAGAAGAGCAACTTTGACTGAAATAACCACTCGTTACAACCCAGGTATGCAGCAAAGCATTTGTGAAGCCACAACACGCACAACCTTGAGGCGGATGGGCTACAACAGCAGAAGACCCCACCGGGTACCACTCATCTCCACTACAAATAGGAAAAAGAGGCTACCATTTGCACAAGCTCACCAAAATTGGACAGTTGAAGACTGGAAAAATGTTGCCTGGTCTGATGAGTCTCGATTTCTGTTGAGACATTCAGATGGTAGAGTCAGAATTTGGCGTAAACAGAATGAGAACATGGATCCATCATGCCTTGTTACCACTGTGCAGGCTGGTGGTGGTGGTGTAATGGTGTGGGGGATGTTTTCTTGGCACACTTTAGGCCCCTTAGTGCCAATTGGGCATCATTTAAATGCCACGGCCTACCTGAGCATTGTTTCTGACCATGTCCATCCCTTTATGACCACCATGTACCCATCCTCTGATGGTTACTTCCAGCAGGATAATGCACCATGTCACAAAGCTCGAATCATTTCAAATTGGTTTCTTGAACATGACAATGAGTTCACTGTACTAAAATGCCCCGTCCAGTCACCAGATCTCAACCCAATAGAGCATCTTTGGGATGTGGTGGAACGGGAGCTTCGTGCCCTGGATGTGCATCCCACAAATCTCCATCAACTGCAAGATGCTATCCTATCAATATGGGCCAACATTTCTAAAGAATGCTTTCAGCACCTTGTTGAATCAATGCCACGTAGAATTAAGGCAGTTCTGAAGGCGAAAGGGGGACAAACACAGTAGTATGTATGGTGTTCCTAATAATCCTTTAGGTGAGTGTATTCAGGACTCCCGTTAGAGTCCAGATCGACCACTTTAAACCGCTTTTAATCCAAACACCGCTTGACACCTTCCCCACCTGTCCGTAACAGCACGGATCTTCGGTGTGCGGAATGTTTTAGGGTTGATTCTGCCACCGATTACTGCAGACAAGCTCATTACTGAATCGCCTTATGGCTTATTCTCCCGAAAATTTGACTTTTACCCCAGCTTCATTCAAATATTTTTTTGAAGGTTCACTGATCCGAGCAACTTAAATAAGCCAAATCAAATTAAATTATTATTTTACTTTACTATGTCTGACACATATCCATTGGCAACACAACTGGTATTTAAATAACACAGTTCTTTTCAGCAGTTTCAGTCAATGTCTCTGTAACAAAGTTCGTAAATGGATAAGGAAGAAGACACAGGGGTCGGCTGGCTTGGGACTCAGAACAGGTATTTATTATTCTTAACTCAGGTCACAAAACAAATGTGCACATCGCACCACTTTAAATAAACTCAGTCTCTGTATCATCGGTTTAGCTTTGGCAGTTCCTCTCTGCACGTCCGTCTGTTCGAGTCCCAATGCGTTTCCAGCTTCTCTCTCTCCAGTCCTCATTTCCAGGGTGGCTTATATCCTGTCTCTCCACGCCAATCACTGAAACAAGAGACAGGTGTTTCTTATTTGGCCTTGATTCACTTCCATGCCGCTCGTCCTCTGACTCTCTCTCCCGTCACAGACTTCACTAAACCACGCCCCCCTCGCCACATACTCCCAATGCCCGACTCAGGCCGGGGAGCCATTCGGCCTGCAGCCTGGGTCTCGGGCAGGTTGCATCTGCTGCGGTTTTGTCAATTCGGGGACGCACCTGCCCATGACCCAAGTGGAAACCCAGATACCTGACCTCCACGCGCCCAATCGCACACTTCTTTGGGTTGGCCGTCAGCCCGGCCATTTTCAGCGACCTCAGGACGGCCCACACATGCTCCATATGCCGCTACCAATCATTACTATAGATGATGATATCATCCAAGTATGCAGCGGCATAAGCAGCATGCGGCCGCAGAATTTTATCCATGAGACGCTAAAACGTGTCCGGAGCCCCGAACAACCCGAACGGAAGCGTCGCAAATTGGTGTAATCCAAACGGCGTTGTAAAGGCTGTTTTTTCTTTAGATAAAGGCGTTAAGGGGTCGAGCAACACGTCAACCCTTGGCATTTGATATGTGTCGAATTTCTACACAGCGTTCACCTTGCGATAATCCACACAGAACCGGACTGAGCCAACTGTAGGATTCTTCTATTACTCCCATGTCTAACATCGCCTCTAATTCTTCCTGAAACATTTTTTTTGTGTTCTGGTAAACCTATACGGTCGACTGCGAACCACCACCCCCGGCTCTGTCTCGATATGGTGCTGAATGAGGTTCGTTTGACCAGGTACGGGTGAGAACACATCCGCAAAAAGTCCCTGCAACTGGGCTATGTCAGTGAGCTGCAATGGCGAGAGATGATCTCCCCCTAGAGCCAGGGTGAGGGATGTATTTTTTGTGTTCACCACTGGCCCGAGATCCTCCTCTCCGCTCACTGCCGCTGCCAGCATCACTGACTCCGCCTCGCTCCATTTTTTAAGGAGGTTAAGGTGGTATATTAGATGTGCCCCACTCCTATCTGATCAAACCACCTCATAATCGAGATCTCCTATTCGCCGTGTGACCACAAAGGGCCCTTGCCACTTGGTGAGCAATTTTGAGCTAGAAGTTGGGAGTAATACAAGCACTTTATCTCCCTGTTAAAATTCACGCAGTTTCGTTCCCCTATTGTATAGCTGGCTTTGTTTGTCTTGAGCCTGTAACAAATTCTCCATGGATAGCCGCCCCAACGTGTGGAGTTTTGTTCTCAGGTCCATGACGTACTGAATTTCGTTTTTGCCTTGCGATGGTCCGTCCTCCCAAGCTTCTCTGAGAACGTCCAACACCCCCCGGGGCTGACATCCATAGAGAAGCTCGAATGGGGAAAACCCGGTAGAGGCTTGCGGGACCTCACTTTCAGCGAACAATAGGGGTTCCAACCATTTTTCCCAATTTTTGGTGTCTTCCTGTATGAACTTTTGGATCATTGTCTTCAAAGTGCGATTAAATCGTTCCACTAATCCATCCATCTGTGGGAGATAGACGCTGGTGCGGATCAATTTAATGCCCAATAATCCGTAAAGTTTGCGTAATGTACGTGACATTAACAGGTTTGATATAGGGCCACATGCTGCTCTCCAATGCCCTTCCCCCCATAGTTACTCCACTGTACCGATAGAGAACACCGACGACAATCGTTCTCACCTTCAACTCCCTCAGGAGCTTCCCTCTCAGACACTCTTCACTGCTGACAGCTGTCAGGCCACATTGACCATCACAGAGGACCAGGTTAGGAGGGAGCTTGGGAGACTTCACCAGGGTAAGGCAGCAGGACCTGATGGCATTTGTCCAAGAGTCCTAAGAGCCTGTGCCGACCAGCTGAGTGGAGTGCTCCAGCGCCTGTTCAACTTAAGCCTTAGCCTGGTAAGAGTTCCGATGCTTTGGAAAACATCTTGCCTTGTCCCAGTACCAAAGAAGGGGCGCCCCACCATTATAAATGACTATAGGCCAGTAGCACTGACTTCCCATATTATGAAGACCATGGAGAGGTTGGTCCTGGCTCAAATGAGACCTCTAGTTGATTCAGTGCGAGACCCCTTACAATTTGCCTACCAACCACGGGTGGGTGTGGACGATGCTATCATCTACATGCTGCAGAGGGTCTATTCACATCTGGACAGGGCTGGTAGCACTGTGAGAATAATGTTTTTTGACTTCTCCAGTGCCTTCAACACCATCCAACCAGCATTACTGGGAAGGAAAATGGATATTATGCAGGTGGACTCCTCCATAATCTCATGGGTCATGGACTACCTCACAGGCAGACCACAGTTTGTGAGACTGCAGAACTGTGTGTCTGAGCGGGTGGTGAGCAACATGGGTGCTCCTCAGGGAACGGTCCTGTCTCCATTTCTATTTACTCTATATACCTCAGACTTCAATTACAACTCAAAGTTATGTCACCTCCAGAAATTTTCAGATGACTCCGCTGTGGTTGGTTGCATTGAGGGTGGGCAAGAGACGGAATATAGAACACTGATCAACAACTTTGTGAACTGGTGTGGAGTGAACCATCTACAAATAAATGTAACTAAAACAAAAGAACTGGTAATCGATTTCAGAAGGAAGAAAGATCATCCCTCACCTATTTCCATTCATGGCAGAGACATAGAGATAGTGGACTCCTATTGGTATTTAGGGATCCACATAGATGACAGACTTGACTGGACAAAAAACACAGAAGCGATCTACAAGAAGGGCCAGAGCAGACACTATTTCTTGAGAAGACTCAGGTCCTTCAATGTGTGTAGCAAGGTGCTTCACATGCTCGATCAGTCTGTCAGTGCTAGTGCCCTGTTTTACGCTGTAGTGTGCTGGGGCACGGGGATTAAAGCTGGAGATGCCAAAAGGCTGAATAAGCTTATTAAGGAGGCAGGCTGTGTCATTGAATTGGATCTTGAAATGTTTGGAGTTGTTACAGAGAGGAGAATAATGGCCAAGCTGTTGACCATTACAAACAATACCTCACACCCCCTCCACGACATGCTTGCTGGAATGAGAAGTACATTCTGCAACCGACTGATCCAGCCACTGTGCAACAGAGAACGCTACAGGAGGTAATTTATGCCTACTGCTGTGAGACTTTACAATTCATCCCTGTGCCGAATTACCATTAACTCTTCATTTTAGAAATTAGGTTACTATATCTGTTGCATAACTGTATTTAATGTAGTTAAATACATATAATTATTTATTATATGTGTATAGTAAGTTTTTTTGTGTATTGTGAGTACTTTACTGTCTTCATGTATTGCTGCTAACGCACTTTAATTTCCCAACTGGGATCAATAAAGTGCTACTACTACTACTACTACTACATAAACGCTGTGCCTTAATCAGTGAGGATCTCAGTGAGGATGTCAATTCTCTCGAAGGGGACCTGCATAAGCAGTAGAGGGCGCAATGACGCTTTTGAAACGGCCGGTGGATTTACCAGCTGACATTCACGACACGACGCACACCATCTGCGCACGTTCTAGTGAATGCCCAGCCAAAAAAAACAGACCATTAAACGATTCAGTGGGGCCGCTTGACCCAAATGACCGGCCATAGGATTAGAATGAGCCGCCTGGAAAAGCATTTCCCGACGGCTTTCTGGTACTAATAACTGGGTTGTATCTTGTTTTAACTGAGTGTCCTGGGTCACTCGATACAATCTGTCTTTTAATATGGCAAAATAAGGATAAGAGAGCGGCTGTTCAGGAAGGAGAACCTGCTCGTCGACCGGACCGGAGGCTGGAGGGAACCCTGTTGGCTCCCTGCCCCTCGAGGGCGCCTGAGTCAGGGCGGACCTCGGGACTGGAACCCTGCCCTCGTCCGGGGAGCTGGAACCGGCCTAGAAGATAGGGAAGCAGAAGGAGAGGGGAGAAAGAGAGAAGCCGCTGGCAGGGGTTCGCCGTCCCCTGGGCACGCCACCATTTGATCCTCCGCCAGCTCGATGGCTTTGTCCAGCGACGCCGGCCTGTGGCACTGGACCCATTGCGCGGTCTTCCTGGGCAACCGCGCAATAAACTGCTCCAGTGCCACTCGATCGATGATTTGGTCGACTGTCGACTGGTCGGCTATCAGCCATCTGTGGCAGGCGTCCCGGAGCTGCTGGGCCAACACGAAGGGCCGGGTGTTCTCCCCTAGTGTCAGCGACCGGAACCGACCCGCTGAAGAATGGCCCGTCGCAGGTCGTCATAGACCAGGAGGTTCTGGACTGGTAGTTGTTGGGCCAGCAGCGGGATGAGGCGCACCGGTCAGTCCAGTCGCTGCCACCCACATGCCTCCGCGGACAGCTCAAACAAGTCCAGCAACGCTTCCGGATAATTCTGCGGCCCCATCGTTGTGAGCTGCATGTGGGTGGATTTGGCCAGGGTAGATGTTTCCCCGGCCGGAACCCTGCGGAATAGCTCGCCGTCCTGCTGCTGGGCCAGGAGGAGTGCTCCTCCCGGATCTCCAGCATCGACTGGTGTCGATGTTGCTCCCGATGCAGGACCGCGAGTGCCTGGATGACATCCGCAAATGACATCGCTGGCGGTGTTTGCATGGCGGCGGCTCTGTCTTCTTCCTCCCGGGTTTCGGCACCAGTGTAACAAAGTTCGTAAATGGATAAGGAAGAAGACACGGGGGTCGGCTGGCTTGGGACTCAGAACAGGTATTTATTATTCTTAACTCAGGTCACAAAACAAACAAAAGCGCAACTTTAAATAAACTCAGTCTCTGTATCATCGGTTTAGATTTGGCAGTTCCTCTCTGCACGTCCGTCTGTTCGAGTCCCAATACTTCTCTCTCTCCCGCCTCATTTCCAGAGTGGCTTATATCCTGTCTCTCCACGCCAATCACTGAAACAAGAGACAGGTGTTTCTCATTTGGCCTTGATTCACTGACTCTCTCTCCCGTCACAGACTTCGCTAAATAACGCCCCCCTCGCCACAGTCTCTAATCATCAGGCAGACTTAGAACTATTTAGAAAGAAAAAAGTTTTACCTGATTGTCAGACAAATTGTTCGTGACGCCAAATTGTAGACTTAAAATTAAGCTTTTCCCCCATGGTTTAATTCACAGAACCGGACACCAGTTATTTTGCCAAGAGATTTTCTTTTTTATTATTTTATATCAGACATAGGAGAGAAAGACAATTTTCTGGTGAGATGGTCTTCATTCCAGCTTTCTCTGTCTTCCTGGACACCCAGTTGGATTTTATAGTTTGCTTAACCCCCTCGAGTCGGCGGTCACGCCGGCGCAAACGGCTCTCTTTTTTTTCTTATCAGTGCCAAAGAGACTCAAATAACTCTGTCGTTTTTTATCATTCATGCAAGTGTTGTACATCATTATATTCTGTTAAGTTTATATTTTTTTTTGTGTAAAGTCACAATAACAACAAATGGTTGTGCTTTTTGCAAAATAAGGGAAACAAACATGATTCGCGATCTTCAGTCTCTCTCAATGATGTCTAATCTGATTCTCTTCAGAAAATGACCTGTAGCTTAGTGAAAACTTGACACACAAACATGAGACATATGTCTAAAGAAACATTGAAATGTCAGGTTTTAAATAATGTAAATCAAAACGAAAACAAATATTCTGTGTTTATGTTATCTGTGTGAAAAGTGGGAGATTCATTACTGACTCATTATCCGCTAATGTGGATTCAATTCAGATTCAAATACAGGTAATCCATGTCGACGCCCACACACATCAACTCATACAAACACAACTAGTGAAGCTATGGTTCAGATACATCGCTTTGAGTAATAATCCTGGAATAATTCTCCTCACGGAAAGCTGATTCAGGGCTGATTGTGGTAGGCTAAGTTTATTTAGTTAGCACATGTGAATGTTAAATGCAAAAACATTTAAATATAAATCCTGATGCAACATGACGCAAGACTTTTTAGACAAGATTTATTTGGCCTGTTTTCGTTTTGTATAAATTGTATCTTAATTTTAATCAATGTTTTTTAATATAGTTGCTTCTTATTTTATAAGAAGTCAATATAACAGACAACAGCCTTAGCGCTGCATTGCACGCGTCTCATAAATGAACTTAAGATGGAAATGATATTTGAGTATTAATTGCCTTTTTTACAGTGAATTTCGTTTTGTATAAATTGTATCTTAATTTTAATCAATGATTTTAAAACGAATTTTGCTTCATATTGATGTTTAAATATTATACCCTATGTTGTTTTTTTGTTTTTTTAGAAAGTTAATTGCTTTCTTTAAACTGAATTTCGTTTTGTATAAATTGTATATTAATTTTAATCAATGTGTTTAATATATTTGATATAATATAACAGACTGGTATAATAAATATATTATTATATTTGATACCAATATAGCAGACAATAGCCTTAGCGGTGACTCATGCATTTCACGTGTTTCTGACTGAAGCTCGAAATGATATTTGAGTATTGTGTGTATTTGATCATTTACAAATGAATCAGAAAATATTTGCCATTGAAATGACTGGGAAAAAGTGTCCCAATCAACCTAAAGTCACCAGATACTATTTGAAATCATAATTGCATTGCATTATGTTGTTTTAAATCCCAAATATTTTACTTATAACATTCATCATTACCAATTATTCAATTATTTTTATTTATTGAATATTGAATTGGGTTCAGTGTCACAATATTACTGTTTTTTAGCTCTTCTTTCAAAAACATTTCTGATTGAAATCTTGTTTCTTTTTTTGGCAGATAATTTAGCTTGCTTTAAGTAAAAACATTAAGTAAAAAACATTTAGATTTTTCCCTTTACTTATCTAGTAAACCTAAAATCTAGTAGGCCTACCTGAAGCTCATTCATTATGCTGCTCATTATTATGCAGGTATTTTGTGTAGGGACTATGAGTCAGATCAAATAATAACTCAAAGGGGAATTGAATTAAAATGAAATTGACTCAAATTACATTATAAATAATTCAGAATTAATGTTTACACCTTAACTTATTCCTCCACCGATATGTAAGAACTAAAAGGGGACTGTTAAAGGGAAACAGGTCTATTTAGCTCAAATGAATTAATTAATGAATTCATAGGGAATTTTGAGAGAGTCTATTTTACAGCCGAGCAAATGACTCTTCCAGCGTTCATTTGAACGGGCCGTAAATATCAACTCTGCAGCGGATATTAATATCCGAACAATAGTGAAACACTATTTAACAGCCAGGTAACTGCACAAAACACAAGAACAGTTATCTTTGAATACAAATGGAACTTTATTGATTACTCTAACACATCAAACTAAATCTAACATAAACACACGCACTCGCACATTCACACGTGTTGCAGAAAGGAAGAAAGTGAGGAAAGAATGAGTTTTAAGAGAGAGTAATGATGAAATCCCAAGCAATATATGCATTTATGACACATGACCTGAAGAAACCATTGATCAGTAATTTAACCTCCTATCGTTTCTTAGGCAGGATTATTAAATTTGATCTAATGCACCAGTTCAGCTCGGAATCTAGAGGTATTACTTGCGTTTGTGTCCCGTGTGTCATCTGACAAGGGGGTTTCCCTTTTCCTGGCTGGAAAGGGGTTTTCCCGGGTCTTTGATTCGCTGAAGGTCTGGTCGTGTCTTTTGATCGACATCTTGGGAAGCCAATCACATGGCATGTTGGCGGCTGGATGGAAGTCTTGTGGGCGTTGTTTGAAGTTGAAGCGCCAAAACTTAACAGAACACGAGACTTAAAGGAAAGAAAATAAACTTTAAGTAAAAGAGAGGAAAGTGAGAGAAGAGCAGATGGCCTAAATGAAATCGTTGTTTAACCCATTTTCTCTGATCTTGGTCTGCCACGATCGTCAGATCGTCTCCTGGGAGCTCTCCTTTCAGAACTCAACTCTGGTCAACTGCTAGGACTCAACTCAACTGAACAACTCTGAACTGGCACTCTTCGTCCGTGGTCTGAGATTAAAACTCAAATATTTGCCCATCCCCTGGATGGGTTCTGGCCAATTAGGGTTCATGTGTTTCCACCCCTCCCATAAAATTGGGTTATCTATGGTAATTTAGTTTCCTGCTCTTAAGCAGAGAGTGCATTTAGACCTAATTTCTTACTATAAGGACATGATCCATTCTACAAAGATTTCATTCAGCTCATCTGTTGCTCATCTGCATCCTGTGTTCAAAATTATCCCCTCTCCATGTCTCTCACAATTCATATGCTCAGACTTACTCTGACTAAATACTAATGCAATACAAATAATAATAATTATGAATGATACAACACAAATGATAATGAAAATTAGTAAAGAAAAATACAGAAAATTATATTAAATAATAAAATCTTATAAACATTTGTTCACTCTGTGTATTGTGTCTTTACAATAGGGTAACTTTGTTGCAATAGCTTACACGCAGCACAAAGAAGCTTGATTTCAAACTGAATTGAATTGACAAAAAAGACAAGCAAACAGTCAGTAATAAAATAAGAACATAAAAAGCAAATTACCTAAATTCTGTTGAGGTATTCGGTATGACAACACTTAATTTTTATATGCAGTGTGTCTTAAGAGCCGTATAATATGTTGTTTATTTAGATAAATCGAACAGGGGTGCGTTCCCGTACAACGATGTAACTCACTGCTTAACTACCATAGTACGATGCATCGTTGAAGAAATCAACTAGCTAGTCACGACTGTTTCCCGAAACCATATTGTCGCAAATCTGTCGTTCAACCACGTTGGTTAATGATGTCACGCAGGTGGTGGAGTATTAATTTATTTTATTTTATTAGTTTGGGATCAAATTAATGCTAGACTTTTTGCTATAAATTACAGACATGGCATCTGAGGATTAATTCTTATTTTTCTCAGTTATTTTGCTTTATTTTCAGATTCAATCACAAGCTCGATTTTACATACTAGTGCACGTCCGCACATGCGCACTGTTAAAAAACTGTGCTTTAAATCTCTTGACAAACTAAAAGACATAATTGACATTTGTATGTATTCTAAATAAAAGATATAGGTTGTACTGAGTGTCAGCTTGCTTATTTTGCTCAAGGTAAGGATTTATTAAGTCCACATGTCATGCAAACAAGAAACTATGCTTCTAACAACAGGTCAAGAGCTGTCGTTCCAACCACGCAAGTTTGTGATGCTGTTTGCGAACGTTCGTTGGAACGATGGTTTCGGGAAACACCGACTGGTTGAACTATGTTGATAACGACGGAACTTGCGACCATAGTTGGCTAACGATGCTTTTGGGAAACGCACCCCAGAGCGGTTTGACCTGTAATGTCTGTAGAATGTAGTGATGCAGTTAGACAGACTAGGTTATTTATATGAACAAATCATACAAATGCCCCATTCCCAAACATTTCTAACATACATTTACATTATAACGAAATATAAACATTTTGACAAGAAACAAAACAAATGCTTCCTTCCTCTCTACTGTAAAAAAACAGAGTCAGCTCACGTGCAAGTTTGCTCCTGTGTATACGTCATAATGTGACAGGAAGCTCCAGCTCCAGACTACTGTAAACATGCTCAGGACTGTTTGCTGAGAGTTACATGTAATAATATTGTAAATAATGTTCAGTTTCTTACACAGACCGATCATTTCGCTTTATAAAACCTCAGTGTATGGTCAGGAGCCACGGTATTCATTTTGTTTTGTCTGTAAATGTTTTTTTGCCTCTCAAACTGATGGCACCCATTGACTTGCATTATATAAATCAGCAAGGGCCACGGTTTCAGCTAAAAATAATCTTTACTGTTCTACAGAAGAAGGGGAAAAAAATTACATCTCGGATGGCCTGAGGGTGGGTAAATCAACAGCAAATTTTCATTTTTGGGTGAACTATCCCTTTAATTTCTAGTTCAAGAGCACAAAGATTCGCGATTGCACGGGACACAGTGAGAGCGCGCACACAATATCTGAGTGAGAGGAGAGGCAGTTCATGTGTATATTTGAGAGCTAGCGTACAGTTTTCTGCAATTACATGAATTTGCTCTCGCGTTAAACATCGCGCTCTGGACATCTGCCATTAAAACACGGCATAGAAACGGGTATGATTAGAATTGCGCAATACCTGCAATCCCGCGCGGTGACATTCAGGCTCTGAACTGAGGCGCGTTTCAAACTTGCTGTCAGAGGGGAGAGAGAGCGAGAAAGCGCATCTCGTATCGGTGTGTATAGGGAGAGTGGGGTGATTTGTGCCAGGGGGGAAGTAGTTCTCTTACGAGAGGTTCTCTCGTATTGCGTAAGTTCCTTACGCTACGGGAAAGTATTCTTTCTTCGAGATTTCTGAAAAACCCAAAATTATCCTTAATTTTGTAACATTGTCAACGCAGTGCGGCAGCCTGGCAGACCATAGCAGGCTATTCCAGCGTGCTATTGGCTGCTCTGCTGGCAACTGCAGCAGCCTATCGGTGAGCCCGCGTGACGTGGCGACCAATGAGGGCGCTTCGCGCCCACCTGGCTTCATTTGCCTACAGGTGGGGCGTGGCCACGTGTATATAAGCAGGGCTCACGGGCTGCATATTCGATTTTCTTTTCTTCAGCGAAGCCCTTCGCATCGCTGGATCTGGAACCCGCCGCCGTGACCGCGCAGACAAGCAAGCAGAGGACAGCGCCTGAGGAAGCCGGCAGCATCGCGCCACCTTCAGCCTTCCGTGCCTGCTCTGCTATCCGGCAGCCCCATATCCTTTTACGCTCAAAGTGTTGTCGCCGCTGCGTCACACTTTTCACAAAAAGAGCCGAGCGTTGATACAAATGTCTCGTTCCACCTGCGGCTCGTGTCACGCGCAGCTCAGCTCCGGGGACCGCCATGTGATCTGCGCTCTCTGCCTGGGCCGTGATCACGCCGCCGCCGCACTCCACGCTGGCGGATGCCAAGAGTGCGAAGAACTGACGATGTCGACCCTGCGGGCTCGACTCGTCCTGTTCGAAGATGATATCCCTCCAGTCCCTGCCACGCCGCGCAAGAAGAAGCGCCGCTCGCAGCGGACTCCGGAGCTCGCAGAGAGAAGCTCGCCGGAACCTTTCCCGCCCGCTTCACTCTCGCCTTCCCCGCCCCCACCCCAGGCCGCCATTTCTGTTGCCGCCTCCGGGGATGAGGCGGATGCGGCCGCGGAACGCGCCGACAGCTGCTCCATCATGGCTTCCGACAGCGAGGACTGGTCTTCCGCATCCTCTTCAGTCCGGGGCTCCGGACGCTCTCGAGCGGGTGAGGACGCCGAACTCTTGCGCCTTCTCACCCGGGCTGTCGAGCAGCTAGGCCTCGAATGGGCCCCGCCCAAGGTGGCAGCGCCGAACCGACTTGACGGATGCTTCCTAAACAGTCGCCGCCGTGCGCCCACCTCCAGGACTGCACCCTTTTTGCCGGAGCTTCACGAGGAGCTCGCAAAGTCCTGGAATGCGCCATTCTCCGCGAGGGTCTCGTCTCAGGCTTCTTCGACGCTCTCACAAGTTGACGGCGCGGCCGAGAAAGGCTACAACGCTATCCCTCCGGTGGAAGAGGCGGTCGCAGCGCACCTTTGCCCGCCTTCTGGTTGGCGCTCAAAGGCTGCCCTCCCGTCTAAGGCCTGCAGAGTGACGTCATCGCTGATCGGCCGCGCTTTCGCTGCCTCCGGTCAAGCTGCGTCCGCTCTGCACTCTATGGCCGTGCTGCAAATCCTCCAAGCTAATCTCCTCCGCGACATGGACGAGAAATGCTGTGACGCTGAGTTAATCACGGATTTGCGAAGCGCGACGGATCTCTCCCTTCGCGCCACCAAGACCGCAGCACAGGCCCTCGGACGCTCTATGGCCTCCCTCACGGTAGCTGAGCGCCACCTCTGGCTCACGCTCGCGGACATGCGAGAAACAGAGCGCGCGGCCTTCCTAAACGCCCCGCTCTCTCCGTCTGGGCTTTTCGGACCAGCGGTCAAGGGGATCGTCGACCGTTTCTCCGAAGTGCAGAAAACGACGCAGGCCATGAACCTTTTCCTGCCTCGACGCCCCGGCGCTAGCAATAGCTCCGCTGCTCGCCGTCCTCATGACCAGCCAGCAACGAGCTCCGCGCAGCGCCCAGCGCGGCCCCCTTCGTCTCAGAGAAGACCGAGCGGCCGCCCCAGATCGCGCTCTTCCAGCCGTGGTAAGCCGCCTCCACCTCGGGGCCCCCGGCCTAGGATCACGCTGAAGCCCGAGCCTCCAAAGTCCTCCTAGCAAGAGGCGAGAAACGACGGTTAAGTCCCGCCGCGGCCGGACCACCGTCAAAACTCTTTTTCCTGTCAGCCCCCACCACTGTGGCTGCTGCAGATGGATTTCACGCAGCCAACGAGCCGGCAAAAATGCCTTCTCGCCTGTCAACAACCGCCGTTTTTACGGCGAACCAGAGAAATCACAAAAGTTGCATTATTTCTGGTCGCACGGCTCGCGCCGTATGTGTTTCAAATGCAGTAAATGTGCCCACTTTTCTGTGTTCACCCCTGCACACAAGCACTATAAACCCTGTGTCCCCCACTCACATAAAGCGGCCACCGGCCGCTCGAGTGCTAGAGTTAGGTCACGTGTCCGCTTGTTTGCGTCCACGACTAACCACCACACGCGCTGTCACACAGCCACTCTTAACCGGTCATGTTCCACGCGTAAGAGTTGTGCCCGCTCAAACGCGCTCACACATTTTCGCGAACATTATGCCTCAGGCGCCACGCGCCACGCCACACACCATTTATTTTCCGCCCAGGGTGGCCGGAGCGATGAGTGTAGGGCCGCACACAAGCCACTCCCCGCTCGAAGCGGCAGAGATGCAGTGTGTAGGGCGGCCAGCCATCGCGAGCGATCGGCTGGCCCACAGCACAGAGAGCGCGCGCACTGCGCCCGCCCCTCCTATACGGGCCGTCAAACCCGCGAAGCGCGGCGTTTCGAGCCCGGAGGCCGTTCTATCCCGTGTGGCGCACGCGAGAGCGTGGGAAGCCATTCCAGGTGTATCAGAATGGGTGCTGAAAACAGTGAAGCACGGCTACACTCTGCAGTTCGCTCGCCGCCCTCCGCGCTTCTGTGCGCGTACAGAGACGAGAGTGAGCGAGGAAGTAGCACATCTACTTCGAGCAGAAATAGCCACGCTGCTGTGCAAAGGGGCTATAGAACCGGTTCCCCACTCTATGAGCGAGTCAGGCTTTTACAGCCGGTATTTTCTCGTGCCAAAAAGGGATGGGTCGCTCAGACCGATTCTGGATCTGAGGCGTCTGAACAAAGCTCTTATGAAAAGATCGTTCAAGATGCTCACGACCAAGCAGATCCTCGCGCATATTCGCCCGAGAGACTGGATAATCTCCCTAGATTTGAAAGATGCATATTTTCAAATCAAGATAACGCCGCGTCACAGGCCATTCTTACGATTCGCCTTCGACGGCCAGGCTTATCAATACACCGTCCTTCCGTTCGGCCTGTCACTAGCACCCCGTACATTTACGAAGTGCATGGACGCGGCCCTCGCTCCTCTGAGAAATCGAGGGATGCGAGTATTGAACTATCTGGACGATTGGCTCATCCTGGCGCAGTCGGAGGCCGAGCTCCTCGCCCACAGGGCAATGCTGCTCAGCCATCTGGACAGCCTAGGGCTCACGGTCAATTGGACCAAGAGCTCATTAGTGCCCACGCAATCAACCTCATTTCTGGGTTTGAATCTGGACACTGTGGCAATGTCAGCCCGCCTGTCACCCCATCGCGCGCGCCAAGTTCGGCGCATGGCTGCGTACTTTCGGCCAGGCAAAATCGCACCTCTCAAGCTGTTTCAGAGGATGCTGGGACGTATGGCCTCAGCTGCAGCTGTGCTCCAGCTGGGCTTAATGCGCATGCGCCCGCTGCAATGCTGGTTAAACGCCCGAGTGCCTCACAGGGCCTGGGCGTCCGGTGGCTTCAGGATCAGAGTGACTCAGGGCTGCGTGTCAGCCCTAGAGCCCTGGTTAGTAGCCGACTGGTACCAGAGGGGAGTGACGATGGGAGCCATCTCACACCGCAAGGTCATCTCGACGGACGCCTCCACCACGGGTTGGGGCGCCGTTTTCGAGGGCAGATCAGCCTCGGGCCTTTGGTCGAGCGAGGAAAAACTCCTACACATAAACTGTTTGGAGATGATAGCGGTAGAGAACGCGCTCAAGCAGTTTCTCCCGCTTATACGAGGACACCATGTGTTAGTCCGGTCGGACAACACCACAGTGGTGTCCTACGTGAACCGGCAGGGCGGTGTCAGGTCCAGAGGTCTGGGCAATCTGACAGAACGCCTGCTCGTGTGGGCACACAGCTCGCTGCGCTCGTTGAGAGCTGCGCACGTGCCGGGCCACCTCAATGTGGGCCCGGACAAGCTGTCCAGGGGCTTCATTCTCCCAGGAGAATGGTCCCTGCACCCCCAGACAGTCCAGCTGGTATGGCGCCTGTTCGGCAGAGCGGAGCTCGACCTCTTTGCAACAAAAGAGAACGCCCGCTGCCCGACGTTTCTGTCCAAAAGCGAGGATGCGCTGTCCCAAACTTGGCCCAGCCTCCCGCTGTATGCTTTCCCGCCGATCTCCCTATTGCCCCAGGTCATAGCGAAAATCAGGGAAACGCGCCGTCCGGTGCTCCTTATAGCACCGCGCTGGGAGAACCAGATTTGGTACCCAGAGCTGGTGAAGCTGTCGCACTCACCCCCCTGGCCAGTTCCGCTGAGAGCAGACCTTCTCTCTCAAGCAGGAGGCTCAGTTTGGCATCCCCATCCAGAGCGATGGTCTCTGCATGTATGGGTGACCAACGGATACCCGTTGACCTGCCCGAAGGGGTTATGAACACGATTTCACACTCTAGAGCCCCCTCGACGAGGCGGTTATATAGTTCTAAGTGGTCGGTGTTCACTGAGTGGTGTGTTTCCAAGGGATTGGACCCACAGCAATGTGGGGTCCAGCGGGTGCTCTCCTTCCTCCAAGAGCTTTTGGAATTGGGCAGGTCCCCTTCCACGCTCAAAGTGTATGTGGCGGCTATAGCAGCGTTCGCTCAGACGACGCTAGGTAGCACGCTAGGAAGGAACGAGCTCATCGTCCGTTTCCTCAGAGGAGCCAGACGGATGAATCCCCCGCGGCCCCCGTCGGTTCCTATATGGGATCTGGCCTTGGTCCTAGAGGCCCTGAAGGCTCATCCCTTTGAACCGCTCGAGACTGTGGAACCAAGGTTCCTTTCGCTGAAAACCACGTTTCTGATAGCTCTGGCTTCAGTGAAACGCGTGGGGGATCTACACGCGCTCTCAGTGAGCCCAACGTGTATGGAGTTCGGTCCTAATGACTCTAAGGTCATTCTCAGACCGAGGCATGGTTATGTCCCCAAAGCGATCGGCCTCTCGGCTCTGCCAGCATCCGATGAGGGGGACGGTGGCAATTTCCTCTGCCCTGTCAGGGCATTGAGGGTTTATGTCACACGCTCCGCCGCCTTCAGGCGTTCTGAGCAGCTATTTGTTTCGTTTGGTGGGCGCACTAAAGGTCTCGCCTCCTCGAAACAGACCCTGTCCAGGTGGATAGTGGACGCGATTGCAACTGCATACGCTTCCAAACACCTGCAGTGCCCGCTAGGTGTCAGAGCACACTCCACCAGAGGCATGGCCTCTTCGTGGGCTTGGGCCAGAGGGATTTCCATCCACGATATCTGTATGGCGGCAGGCTGGGCCTCCCCGTCTACGTTCGTGAGATTTTACAATCTGGAAGTTCCTGCCTTACAGGCGAAAGTGTTATCAGTTCAATAGGGCCGTTGGTTCTGCCCAGTGATTCTGCGCAGACATAGCTCACATACTGGTAGTAAGTTCGGTACTAGGCTCATGTGAATTTGAAGGAGACCGGCGGTGCCGTTCCCTCATTTACGAGACGAGCTGTTGTGAGTTTGAAGGTGACCGGCGGTGCCGTTACCTCACTCATATAACAAGATATTGTGAATTTGAAGGCGACCGGCGTTGCCGCTCCCTCATTCATGAGACAAGGTGTGGTGAATTTGAAGGAGACCGGCAGGTGCCGTTCCCTCATTCATGGGACAGGGTGTTGTAACCACCCGTCGTAAACCACCCGTCAGTTCGAATGAAGTGTCTGTATATGTGGTGGCCCGTTTTTTCTTTACCGGCCACCCTGCCCGAGCAGTGTTATGGTCCCCGGTTCCCTGGGATACATATGCTGTATGCGAGGCGCGCACGGCGTTGACAATATGTTCCCGTAGCGTAAGGAACTTACGCAATACGAGAGAACCTCTCGTAAGAGAACGATACTCGGTTACTTAACGTAACCTCGGTTCTCTCTAGAAGAGGGAACGAGTATTGCGTTCCTTGCCGTGCGCCCCGCTGGCTTTTACGCTTCAGAACTAAGAAAACCGAATATGCAGCCCGTGAGCCCTGCTTATATACACGTGGCCACGCCCCACCTGTAGGCAAATGAAGCCAGGTGGGCGCGAAGCGCCCTCATTGGTCGCCACGTCACGCGGGCTCACCGATAGGCTGCTGCAGTTGCCAGCAGAGCAGCCAATAGCACGCTGGAATAGCCTGCTATGGTCTGCCAGGCTGCCGCACTGCGTTGACAATGTTACAAAATTAAGGATAATTTTGGGTTTTTCAGAAATCTCGAAGAAAGAATACTTTCCCGTAGCGTAAGGAACTTACGCAATACTCGTTCCCTCTTCTAGAGAGAACCGAGGTTACGTTAAGTAACCGAGTATCGTTCCACCCATTGTTTCTGGAAAACCGGTCATGTGACAACATAATTTTGAAAAGCAATCCATTTTACTCATCCTCCAAAGAAGAGAGACACATGGCATGAGAGATTAGCACATTTTTGCTCAAAAAACAGTTTTTTTCCTTTCAAAGTAAAATTTCTATGATCAAAGTTTTTTGATTGTAGTGTCTGAACAATTATAGACAAATTTGAAAACATTTCACACATATTTTAGTGCTTTAGCAGGCTACACAATGAGTCTATACAGTTAACATGATGTTAGCTCTTAATTGCTGGATCATGCTAGTTTTTCAAACTTGTGGGTCTGGTGTGATTTGTGCCAAAGGGCCTGGGTTAAGTTTTGCCAAAGTTGTAAGAAGTCTGTGGATGGAAAGCCCATCTTTACATTTAAAGAAAACTATGAAGGAGTCATCCCGAGAGGTGATTTGCTCAAGAAACTACCCACACCCCAAAAACTTGGTGGTACAGCCAGAAGGGAACAGAAATGTATGAAACGCCCCTGCAGCGTTGGCAAGTGGGATGTTAAGTAGTAGCCCAGATCCTGCAAACAACGAGCACTGCATGAAAACACTGAAATCCGGCAATATCCGGGCATGGTATACTCCTGTGTAATTTGATGTTTACCGGATGTATGTGGGAAAAAGCGGATCAGAGTAACACGGAACAGTATATTTCCAGAAAAACCCGGAAACCTCACATATGCGGACGTATACAGGAATCCGTGAAATTTCACGGACATATACAGCTGAAACACTGCTGGGTGTGCTAGGACTGAAGACTGTTAGGTGTGAAGAAGACCTTTCATATGTTAATGACTGACACTAGTGCTGGCTGTTCTCAGAGGGAGGGGGGGCAGGGGAGGACTTCAGGATTGAGAATTATCTCTGGTCTACTGTAGGCTACAGCAAACAAGCTTTTTGTACAGAAAAAAGAATTCTTAAGGCCCTGAAACACTAAACCGAACTAGCAATGACTAAAGCCGACTGTGGGGATGGTTCACGTTTCCTGGGTCTGGGCCAAACCATCAGAATGGTGTGTCAGGGCCTTAAAACCACTGCATGAAAAGAGTCTCTTAATCAAATATTTTTTATAAAAGCAGTACAAAATAAAAACCCTGTCTGAACATATACGTTCACAAAAAAATCTGAATATGTAATGAAATAAACAAAGAAATGGAATGGAATTAACAAAGGATAATTAACCAAACATTTTAGACTATCACCAAACAATTTTTGCAAAGTTTTACAAATTGCAGGCAATAATAGCATTAAATAAAAAGGAGATGAAATGTGGAATATAAAAAAGTTTGTTTTAAAACACACCAAAAACTGATATGCTCAAAATAAAAATATGGAATAAAAAAGAGCTGGGATTCACTTGCTCAAGAAACACAGAAACACAAGCAGATCTTTCAGCTCTGCAACTGTTCACAAAAAGTGTCACTCCAAGATTCTTAACTTTAACACGCTGCAAAAAAGGGGCGTTTTGAGGTTTGAAATCCACCACTCACAATAGATGTAGGTGCAACCAATAAGGTTACCAATAAAAATAAGGCAACCAATAAAAATAATCCTAATTTTACCGAAAAAAACTTCAGTTTTTTACAGTATTTTCTTGTAATTTTGAATTATGTTTAAAATGATGTAAAATTATAAACAATATCTAAATAAACAACTTGACTGTTATTTTAAGGATTATATCATTGATGACAAATTACAGTAATTCTCATTTTTTTTATACAGGAACATCACTGTATTATTTTTCTGTTTTCATAAATAACCAATTCATGCAAAATTACAAACAATATCTGTAAATTAACAACTGTAATAAAATATTTAGCTCATTATATTAAAGGTTTATGTCCATACTAACAATTTAACATTATTCTTTGTCATTTTAAAGTAAATCTTATTAGTTTTATATTTACACTGTAAAAATAAAAACCTAAAAAAACGGTCAAATGACTAGCAGCTACAGCTGCAAAATAAAAACCGTAAAATTAAAGTCAAATATCTTAAGTCAAATAAAGTTAAAAAACTTCACAGAAATTTACATTAAACGTTTTAGAGAAAACACTATTAGTTTACAGATTTTTCCTTATTTAAATTAAGATATTTTACTTTAATTTTCTGTTTTACAGTGTAGGTGTATTCTTACATTCAAACTGGTTTTAAATTCAATTCTGGATACAAATATAACAACCTATATAGCAAACTAAATATCAAACAATAATTGTTTTTAAAGAGTACAAATCTGCACTGCTCTCCAGGTTGAAACTTCCAGGCCTCTGCCCACACCACAAAACACCATTTGACCAATTAATGAAATATAACAGCGAATAAAAATAAATATACACATTTTCTAATTGTTGTTTAAAACAAGTTTTTTTCTATATTTGCAAGGCTATTTGCTGTTTTTCAGTGTTCTTTTGAGCGTGATTGGTCAATCTGAACGTCATCCAGAAATCTGGCCAATGACAGTGCGCGCCTTCAGTTTGAATTATACACCCGTTGTCGTTGGAGTGGCTCGGTCGCGGCTTCTAATCTGCAACAGGACTGCTTCGTGGGTCCATTAATGGCATTGCATGGATCATTTTACATCTGTTAAAATCTTATTTTGGACGAATTTTGATTGTGGGATGTCGACTGAGAACGAAAAAACATGAATACGAACAGACTAAGTTACCAATGGCGGACAGCAGACGGCAGAAGGTAACGTAAATCACTTTATATTTTTTCTACTGCTCATCAAGATATAACGTTAGTGCATTAAAGTCATATGCTGATCGTGATTAACTTACATATTCTGTTTCTGTGTTTTGTGTTTTGTTGTGTTGTAATATTGTTAAGATAGGGCTGGGTGTTATGACGATCTGATACTGACTATTGTTAGCAATTTTGCAGTAAACGTTAACATTACCTTTTTATATCGCGGAATGTGAATATAGCGTATATAACGTAGCACTGACTGTACTAAAAGTTTTTGACATTTTGACAAGGAAACATGAATGAATGTAGAATAATGAACGGGACATGCATGTGTTAAAATAAGCCTCTTTCAGACAGCATGCGATCCCGAAATCAATTATCTTTCTGTAAAATGCACACAATTATCTCAGAAACCCTGTCATGTGAGGTATTCACTTGATTTAAACAGTCAGTTATGTCTAAAGTAAAGTCAAACAGTTCAAGTTAACGTGGGGAATCTCTGATGCGTGTCATTCTGTGCATCCGTTCTTAAAGGGGCTGCAGCTTTGTCGTAATTTTAATAAAACAACAAAATAATAGAGAAGACCTTCTGCTTCTTTAAGAATCAAGTGATATTAATTAATTGAATATCATACAGTGAAGACTTTTAAAGCAGTATTATTCTGTAGCATTTTTAATAAAATATCCATCAAAATAAATATATTGTGATATCGTTATTGTAAAATAAAATTTCTCATGTATGTAGAATAATATTGTCATAATGCCCATCCCTACTGTCAGCTAGTTTTAAGATCAAGCTTGTCATAAATGTAAAGGAGCTTTGGAATGAGTAATCTGAGATCATGTACACTCATTCAGCAGAGAGGACAGGAAACCACCATCCTTGGACGATGAGGTGGACCACCTCATCGTCTACCATCCTTGGACGATTATAGGCAAACCAGGATTTTGGATCTACTGTGAAGTTTTTGTATGGACCTGGTGAGTATGTTTTGCAAGTCCATGTCCGTAAGTTGATAATTAATATTAATGTTTTATCAAACGAATTAATATTAATTTGTGTGTGTGTGCATGTTTCTTCCCCCCTCATGATCCAGAAGTTTTGGGATTCATGATCCTGAAGAACTTTTACAGATGTTGACCCTGAATGTGTAAAAGGTAATCTTACATTTTTTGTAATTATTTGAATGTTCTCTGTTTTTTTCTGTATAATGTAGACGCATGCATTTTCTGTGAAGTTGCTTTGAAACAATATGTATTGTGAAAAGCGCTATACAAATCAATTTTAATTGAATTGTTTTACTTATTTTTATTGGCATTAACTAGGCCTATATATTGTTCATGATTTATTTGGCAGGTTGCAAGATGTATTTTATTTTGTGAGACTTTGCTGAGGAAGTATTCTTTGGCTCAGTCTGAAAAGGCCCAGAAAAGAAACACTATGAAGAACATCCCACAGAACCGTCAGAGAAAGAGACGGGTAAGTTAAGAAAGTGGTTAAGCATTTCCCCCCAGAATGTTACTATACTCCTCTCTGAGTTTTAGTGGTTAATTTACTGTCATGTTTTGCAGTTGCTGGAGACCAGGTCCAGGGTTGCACAAACCAACACAGAACCTGTGGAAGACCGCAACTATAGACCTGATGTCTGAAGATGATGCTGTTGTTAATGGATGGCCAGTGTGGATGGTTAGGCTAGGTACTACAAACCAGACACGGCTGACCCACACTACGTGTCACGCTCACCAGCCCATCACGGCAGTTTGAAAAATGTTCAAAACTCAAACAACATTGTGTTAGAGTTGGTCACAATTTTTTTATAATTATAATTTTAATATTCAATTGTTCCATTTTATATTTTCTTTATTCCTATGTTTATATACTTTTATTGGTTCCCATATATAGAATATTGACATATATTTTATATACACTTTTTAATTTATAGATTTCTTTGTCTCGTTTTATATTGTATACTTTGTATATTTGTTCCTTTTTAGATATCCATGTTGCTTTTAATCTCCACGTTTTGTATTGTTCCTTTTACGTCACCTTCCTTTAGATGCATTTTGTGTCACTTATCTTTTTCCCCATTCATTTTAATGTATGTTTATAATGCTCTTTGTTCTTTTTACTTGGTTATATTGGTTACTTGGAATATTTACATGTATTTTATATACACTCTTTTTTTGTCTTGTAAATTTATTGTTCTCATTTTATATTGTTTACTTTGTATATTTATTCCTTTTTTAGATGTCCCTTTTAATATACACTGTATATTTTATTCCTTTACATCTCTGTCCTTTAAATGCATTTTAGTCCCTTTTTTTGTTTCTCCCATTCTGTTTTCATGGTTGTTTATAATGCTCTTAGGAATGTTTTATATACCTTTTTAATAAATATTTCAGACTTTCTCAAATTGTTTTGTGTGTATTTTTCTTTTTTTGGGGGGAGGGGGGGTTATGATTTATCTATATATATAATATATGAGCAAAATCTGCATAGCTGGCCTAAAACCAATCAAGTCACTATGCTACAAACCTAGCCCACCCTTAGCCTTAGAAGTAACCAATAAAATCACTTTACTGGGTCTTCAATTTGTCCTGTCCTCCAATAGCAGTCTGGGTTTTGGGAGTGGTTTTAAAAGAACAACCAATCCAGTTTGAGATGAAGGACCAATAGGGGATGTAAAGGCAAAGCTGTTTAGAGGTGTGAAAATGTCTCCTGGGAAAAACTTGATGGGATTATTTGCCATGGCAACAAATGGCTGTAGCATGGACGTTTACGGGCACAACATACATCCGATTTGGTATCATATCGGATGCATACGGATATATACGGATCCATGGAATTTGACCTATCCGGCCAGTATACTCCTGGATTCTTCCGAATTTCAGCAGTGTATACAGGAGTATACTGGTCCGGATACACCTTTTTTCATGCAGTGGAGTATTGGAACCGTGTCAGATTTTCAGTATTGATATGTATCAAAATATAGATATTATTTTTGACAACACTACCATGCAGTTTGTTTCTCCAAACTTTCAGTCCATAAATCACTGTGATCTCCTTCACTGTGCGGTTATGATGATCAGCGCCCCCAGAAGCTGCTGCTGATCAAATATCAGGCCTTTTATTGGTCCGTTTACGATCGGATCTCTTATTGGCTACTGAAATGCCGGTGGTCAAAGGTGATTCAAATTGTAGGTACTCAGTAACGAATTGTGATTTTAAAAGTAACGAAGTAGATTATTTAGCTTAATTTGTACTTGAGTACAAGTAAAATGATATATTTAAAAATATACTCCAAAAAGTACAAATTCCCCAAAAAACTACTTAATTACAGTAACGTGAGTAGTTGTAATTCGTTACTTCCACGAGGGCGAGGCACGTGGAGAGTCACTCGGCGTGCAGTTGCTTGATCGCTCGGGTGGCCTCTGGTCGAGGCCGCTTTTTCTTGGGCGGTCCGAGAGGCGTGGGCGGGAACATAGAAGCTGACGGGCGGGAACATAGAAGCTGGCGAGGCGAGCCCTCAGGGTCTGAAGCGCCATCTCGTCACACTCGGGGCAGCCGCCCCGGGAGAGTGCAATGTCGGCATGTCCCGTCCAAGACACGTCACACAGATGATGTGGCGGTCCCTGCCGAGGAGAGGGCCTCTGCACGAGGCGCAGGAAGGGCGAGTTATTTGTAACAACGCTCGGCTCTTTTTGAAAAGAGGGGTTGCAGCGGCAACACACACAACATAGACAAGAATAAAGGATATAATATCACGCCGGATGGCGCAGCTGTAATAGCAGGCAGCTGAAGGCAGAGACCGGGCAGGAATTCGGCGTCCTCAGGGCTGCAGAGAAGTTCCGCTGAGTGCTTTTTGACGGCGGTGCTTCAATTCCGAAGGTCAACGTAGGTATCGCTGAAGGAGATTAAATCTGAATTCCTATGGCTGATCACGGTCTTATGTAGCTTCAATATGCTAATTCTAGAGACCTTTTTCAGCTGGATTTTCTAGCGACCCTTATTGGTTCGCTCTCTCAGCCGCCTCGCCATAGGTTCCTGCAGTTGCCGCAGCAGAGCCAATCAGCGCGCAGCTCGTGCTGCTCTATCTGCTGTGCAGCTGCACTGCGCTTTACATAGATACTTTATAGAATAAAGTTTTTGCTTTATATTCTCGAGAAAAGGAGCTTTTCCCATACGCAATACGAGAGACCTCTCGAAAGGGAACTAAGAGCTTATATATACAGAGTAATCAATGGAACTACAAACAGGTGAGGACCTACTTGAATAACCATGAAAACTAGCAATAGCACAGAACTCAGGCAAAATTTAACATGGAAATGAATGAAAACAAAACCAAAACAGAACAAAACAAAACAGAATGAGACCATTACACTCACAAATCCAAATGTTTCGATAGTTGCATGTATTTAAGGGCTTCACTTGTTCACTTCACTTGTGTCCCAATATCCAATATCCATGTAAAAAACAGCATTCTTCCCATGCACACATTGTTCTTTTAGGTTTAAGGCCTGTACACACCGGGACGAATATCGCGCGCGCTTATCGCCAGCGTTTTTAGTGACGTTTTTCGGCGATTTTCACTGGCGATGCGCCAAGTGAACGTGCACATTCAGTAGATGCGCTCCCGGTACACAAGGTGGTGCTGCGGCACTTTACGCCTCTGACACTCGCTTGTCACACAGAAGAAGAGGAGAGACAGTATTTACGTGCTTGCCAAAATCATAGACATATTATGTCTATGGCCAAAACCATTCACACACTTTTTACTAACTGGCAAGCAGCATTAGCTCATCTTCTTCTTTGTCTACTTACTACTACTTCTTCGTCGTATCAATGTGTGCTCGGCAAGAGCGTTTTGTGCTTGAGCGCCACCAAGTCGTGTTTTAATGTCACTTCAGCAGCTCCAGGCACATGAACAAAAGTGCCGATCTCATTGGTCGGCCAGTTTTTAACGCACCGCGGCAAAATAAAAAAAACGAACCCGAGTTTTTTTTTTTTTAAATTACGCATTTACGGCTGGCGTTTTACGCGCTGGTGTGCACACTCACATTGGCGCCCTTTGTTTAGTCACGAGGCGTTAAACGTTGCGCGCGAAAATCGTCCCGGTGTGAACAGGCCTTTAGGTTTAGTTGTGGAGATGGGGTTAGGATTGGGGAGTGGGTTTAGGATTAGGCAGTCTTCTAATAGTTTATCAAAATGGAATTAAGATGCACTAATGCATTTCATTGGTTTGAAACTCTCTTTACAGTTTGCCATGGCAGCATGCGGAAATATTACAGTCTTGCTAAATGGATCAGTTCATCATGCTTTCAACAAAAAAAGGTGTGTATGTTTACTTTTCTAGCTATAATGTGAAATGTGATAAGTATGTGTTTCTATATAGTAGATATATTTTCTGAGATCACAACAAAGCTTTCGATCAACCTTTCAGAGACCAGGATCAAAGCTTTATACAGCTTTATATAAGATCTTATATCGTGTCCGGAACACAATGAGAGTTTTCTGTTTTGGTTGAAAATGCCGTTGTGTAAGTCGCCCCAAAGTAAATAACTAATGATTATTTACAACGGAAATGAATCAATCAAAAACTCACAATAACCTTTGTTTTTTTGTTGTTGTTTTTTTGCTTTGAAAAAAACCAAACAAAAAAAAACATTCAAAAGTATATATACCCATATATACCCATGAAGGTCTGTAATGTAATTTTGCAATATGATGATATGAGACATCTTATATTACAGAGAGAGAGAGAGAGAGAGAGAGAGAGAGAGAGAGAGAGAGAGAGAGAGAGAGAGAGAGAGAGAGAGAGAGAGAGAGAGAGACTCCATTGTTAAATCATGAATGTCTGAAGTAGTGCCTCACTTCAGCCATTGAACTAGTATAGTGGTTCCCAATACTGGTCCAGCAACACTGCTTATTTTTCATGTCTCTCTTATCTACATATTTGAGGGCTGTGTTTTAAATCACCCCATAAACAGCCATTTGTTGTAATTTCAGAAACCATGGTGGTCATTATGGAGTGCACCCATTCAATCCTGTAATGCACTGCAAAAACAATTTTTTTGTACAACTGTTGTACACTCAACAGCTATAGAATACCCGTAATGCACTGTAACCCCCGTTTCACACTGCAAGCGTGAGCAGTGCGTGAGCTGCACGTCAGCGTAACTTCACGTGACTGCAGCTGCAGACACGCGAGAGTATTCACACTGGAAGCGTTTGTACAGCGTCACAGCAGCGGCTCCAACGCTACATATAACGCTCACTTATATCATATGCTAGTATTTCTTTATAAAGACAATTAGCCTATATTTGTTTTTAGAAGTTGGTAATTTATAAACTTGATAGTCTTGAAACTTTGTTAACATGGGGAGGCGTAGGCTAGCCTACTACAACATTCGCATGTAAATGATAAACGATAAACACAACCAAGAAAACAGCTCCGATCATGTGGTTTCATTCATACTTAACTTCAATACGTTTACAAGACCGCAAACTCCACCGACTTGATTTGGTAGTGCTAGAGCCTAGACCTGTCTGTGTAGCCTACATAATAAACCAAACTAATGTTTATATAGGCTATCATCTTTGCTGGCTATCTTACGTTTATATATATATATATATATATATATATATATATATATATATATATATATATATATATATATATATATATATATATATATATATATATATATATATATATACATTTATTTATATATATAGGCCTATATATATATATATATATATATAAATATATACAGTGCACACACTATACTTTCACACAAACTGAATAATTAAAACCGTTTAAAAGGGGTATGTTCTACAAATATATTTTATTCTTCATTTTTTTTCTGACATACTCCAGTTCTTGTTAAAACACACTACACGTGCTTCTTGTGTGCATTTTGAGCACTTTTTGTGTGAAATCGTATTTATTTTGTCATCAAAAGTGTGCTTTCACTTTAATTGAGCGTCAGCAGAGCAGCAAAAATAGGCTCGGCGCCGAAACCCCCGCTTCACTGCTGCTCACGTGACGCTCCTGCTTGACGCTCACGCGCTGCTCCTGCTCCCGGTGTGAATGCACTCATTGATCAACATGGGCGCCGAAAATAATAAGCGCTGTTCACGCACCGCTCACGCTTGTGGTGTGAAACAGTCACGCAGAAAGAATTCCTGAAACATCTATTCATCCATTTTCCAAAACACTGGTTTAATGTAGGTACAGTGTAATCATACTGGTATAAATTCCTTTTGATTATTAAATTGTTTAATTAAGTTTTAAACATATTTTCCATGACAGTTCAAGATAAATCATTTCACTGCCAGTTTGCTAAGTTTCAAATTATTATTAAACAGCAAGCACAAACCATGCAGAAGTTACAGCCCTTCCTGCACACCCAGTGTCCGAATTCGCTAACTTCAAGTAATATTAAATATTAGTGGACTAATGTAGGGAATAGTGAATAAGGGTATAGGGGGCAATTTCAAACACAGTCAAGGTCTTGAAGTCTTTACTAACAAGCTGTTGAATCATGTTTGATTGGGGAGCCATCTAAAATGTGCAGAGCTGGGGGCAATCCAGTGTAGGGTTGCACCAGCCATTCGTAATTTCTTACTTAAATTGGAACATAGTCCACACTAGAGGCTTGGTAACTACTTGCTAGTTTGTTACTAACTCAGTACTTTATTCTGTGCCATTTGTTCTCGAGGCGTTCTGTAGCTAGTAAATTATAATATGAGCTAGTAAAATAATATGATGTTTACCCTCAATATTCCATTAGCAGCCTTCAAATACATGAGCAGAAGTTCTGTTGAAATGCTGTGATTTTAATTTTATCTATCAAACAGTAAAGATAAGTTTAACAGAGGTGTAAAGTACTTGAGTCATTTTACCTGATTACTGTACTTAAGTATTATTTTTGGGGATTTTTACTTTACTTGGGTACAATTAAAAATCAATACTTTTACTTAATTACATTTTTTAAGAAAAAAAAGTACTTTTTACTCCTTACAATTTTATTTACAGTCAAAAAGTACTTCTTTTTTGGAGATCACTTCATTCTATTTTCCCTTGCTATTACCAAACCAATTGAATTGCCCTGATCCCCAGTTTAATTTAAATGTTTAATTTAAATGTATTTATTCTGCCAATGAGATTAATTTTCACATTCCATGAAATTTGTCAGACATGTTAATTGGTCCTTTCGAAGTGACGTCATGTCACATCAATTACGACAATGCAGCACCTTGACCTGGGCTGCGTTTCCCAAAACCATCGTAAGATGATCTTAGAGACCATTGGTGGCAATTGTTCTACGATCAACTTAAGCTTACGATGGTTTTGGGAAACGCAGCCCCCGCAGAAATGCATGTGAATGGTACATGACTACTAGCATCATCTATGAGAGTAAAAAAAACCTGCACAGACAAATCCATATTAAACTTAGTGTCCATTTACATCAAAAGTTGTAACATATGCACAGCTGGTGCAACCGGCCCCAGGACCTGGATTGGGAAGCACTGAACTAATACTGTTTTATATATATATATACACTCACCTAAATGATTATTAGGAACACCATACTAATACTGTGTTTGACCCCCTTTCGCCTTCAGAACTGCCTTAATTCTACGTGGCATTTATTCAACAAGGTGCTGAAAGCATTCTTTAGAAATGTTGGCCCATATTGATAGGATAGCATCTTGCAGTTGATGGAGATTTGTGGGATGCACATCCAGGGCACGAAGCTCCCGTTCCACCACATCCCAAAGATGCTTTATTGGGTTGAGATCTGGTGACTGTGGGGGCCATTTTAGTACAGTGAACTCATTGTCATGTTCAAGAAACCAATTTGAAATGATTCGGGCTTTGTGACATGGCGCATTATCCTGCTGGAAGTAGCCATCAGAGGATGGGTATATGGTGATCATAAAGGGATGGACATGGTCAGAAACAATGCTCAGGTAGGCCGTGGCATTTAAACGATACCCAATTGGCACTAACGCCGGCTTCACACCGCACGCGTTAGCAGGGCGTAAGCAGCGCAGGAGCGGAGCGTATGGAGTGCGGGAGCCGCGCGCACCCTTTGTGCTTTCACACTGGCAGCGTTTGTCGCGCGCAGCTGAACTGCGGCTTGTATATTGCAAATACACACGAATATCGTCCATTGTCACCTTTCCCGGTGTTCTCCCCCGACCCCTGTCTGTCTTGTGCTTTGATTTATGATGGGCAGCATGCTTCCTCTACGTCTAAAATAAATAAATATATATATATATATATATATATATATATATATATATATATATATATATATATATATATATATATATATATATATATATATATATATATATATATATATATATATATATATAGATTTATATATATATAGTTTACATGATAAAAGTAACCTTTAAAGCAGCACTAGGTAACTTTTCAACCTTTATAATATATTTTCAAACCTCTTGTGATGATACATCGACTTACAATAGGTTGAATGACACGTCTGCCATAGCCTGATGGGGTCTGTATCGTTTTTAATCGTACTTTTAAACTTCGGGTTTCAGGTAGTAACCCGAGAAAAAAAAGAACTATAAAATTCGACTGCTTTACGGCATATACGTCACTTCCACCACCACCCCCACTTCCTTAAATTCGGACGTGCGAGAAAAACTATCATTTGTTTGCCGAATGTTATAGTCATGGCCGAAGCAGCACAGAAAAATAAGAAAGCAAAGGTTTTGTCGGAGGAAAGCAAAAAGAGGAAACGAGAAAGTGATTGGATTAAAGGCAGGACGAGGATCAACATTGGGCCAGCGTTTGCTCGTTGGTGTGAGCTGGAGGAGGAGGGGCTACATTCTTGCAAGTAAATACATAAGACGAATAAAATCATATTTTAGGATACCTAACATGTCTGTGATATTTGTTTATTTGTCTTGCCTCAAGCTATAATGCAAATCGATTTTTCAAATTTGCAGATTCATCTAGGTTAGCTTGATATTATAATATTGACGATATATGGTTATTACCTACACTCAAACATTGAATTGAAGTATCATAGATTCTGTAAAACGGGAACCAATAGACTAGGCTACTATAATGACGCTGGCTTGTAAACGTGAGCATCGCGATCATTTGGCGTTTGAAAAAAATAAAACCCATGAAATTATATTCATATGACATGCTGAAACATATGCCACTGTACCTGGGATGAAGACATTTCACACGCGACGCAAGCAGAACACCTGCATGTGAACTCTTGCAGTGTTCAGGGCTATCATAGTTGTCATGTCAACAAATGCACGTGCGATGCATCCACTGATGTAGAATGACAGTTTACGACAGTAGTAGAGGACAATACTGTTTCTCAACTGTAGGGGGACCCCGAGAGCAAAAACTACCTAGTGCTGCTTTAAAGTTAAGATAAGCCTCTAGTTTTAATCATTTAAACGGACCTTTCTACTGTTGTAGTCCATCCACCTCAAGGTTGTGCGTGTTGTGGCTTCACAAATGCTTTGCTGCATACCTCGGTTGTAACGAGTGTTTATTTCAGTCAAAGTTGCTCTTCTATCAGCTTGAATCAGTCGGCCCATTCTCCACTGACCTCTAGCATCAACAAGGCATTTTCGCCCACAGGACTGCCGCATACTGGATGTTTTTCCCTTTTCACACCATTCTTTGTAAACTCTAGAAATGGTTGTGCGTGAAAATCCCAGTAACTGAGCAGATTGTGAAATACTCAGACCGGCCCGTCTGGCACCAACAACCATGCCGCGCTCAAAATTGCTTAAATCACCTTTCTTTCCCATTCTGACATTCAGTTTGGAGTTCAGGAGATTGTCTTGACCAGGACCACACCCCTAAATGCATTGAAGCAACTGCCATGTGATTGGTTGATTAGATAATTACACTAATGAGAAATTGAACAGGTGTTCCTAATAATCCTTTAGGTGAGTATATATATATATATATATATATATATATATATATATATATATATATATATATATATATATATATATATATATATATATATATATATATATATATATATATGTTATTAAATTAAATGTATTTAATCGCCTATATAGAACAGTGTTTGCATTTAACCCTAAACAGCATATGCAAAAAATTATTAAGACATAATTATGTATTATAAACATATAAGCATATTTTCAAGTGTTTATTTCTCAGCATGTTTGGCAGTGTGGAACTGGACAATCTGAACCCAAGGATGGTCACCCATGTTTACATTAAAGTTGTGTACAACCTGGAGGGACCCTTTCTGTAAGAGTACATTTCTTCTTGTTTACAATGTGATGCACTGTGATTAATATAAAACACTTTCTTTTCCATAATGTGGTCACATAATTTTTACTGATCGGATAGCTATCCGATTTGTTATAACTGTTCCATTTACACATAGCCACATAAATGTGTCTCTGCAGAATTAATATAAAACCAATCTTCAATTCCCATGCTTTTTGCAAATTTAACAGTTCACGTCAGTGAAACCAACAGATAGCTGCATTTTATTTATCATCAGCTAAGATCAAAGACCACAATAGGAGAGAAACGAGCATTAAAAGATCATTTAGTCTCACTATACTTTTAATGAAGATAATTGTGTTGAGCTTCAGGATGCAGTGTAAAACTTTCATTTGCGGCAGTTTAGCTTTCTAAAAAGATACTCAGCTACTCATCTCGGGCCCTATCTGTGACGATGCGTGTTGCAGTAGCGGTGTCATATCTGGCTACTGGAGCTGGTAACCTATAACCAGAGGTGGGTAGAGTAGCCAAAATCTGTACTCAAGTAAAAGTACAAGTACTTACTGAAATATTTACTCAAGTAAAAGTAAAAGTAACAGTCGTAATATTTACTTGAGTAAGAGTAAAAAAGTAATCGATGAGAAAACTACTCAAGTAGTTAGTTACTAGTTACTTTCGATCTGATTGATAAGCGAAAACCCTGAATTTCAGGCTACTTGGAGAGCTTTCACACACCTCTCTGTAACACTTTACAATAAGGTTGTATTAGTTAACATTAGTTAATGTATTAGTTAACATGAACTAACCATGAACAACACCTCTGTTCAGCATTAGTTAATCTTTGTCAACGTTAGTTCATAAAAATCCAGCTGTTCATGGTTTATTCATGTTAGTTCACAGTGCATTGACTAATGTTAACAATATTTTAATAATGCATTAGTAAATGTTTAAATTTACATAAAGATAAATAAGTGCTTTATAAGTGCAGTTCATTATTAGTTCATGTTAACTAATGTAAGCTAATGAACCTTATATATATATGTATATATATATATATATACACATATACATATATATATATATATATATATATATATATATATATATATATATATATATGTATATATATATATGTATATATATATATGTGTGTGTGTGTGTGTGTGTGTGTGTGTGTGTGTGTGTGTGTGTGTGTGTGTGTGTGTGTGTGTGTGTGTGATTAATGGTTAAACAGTGTAAATTAATGGTGTGCTGGGCTAACTAGAGCTCTTCTTAAAACATACTTTGTTCTTATATTTGTATAAGTATATAGGCTATTCTTTAGGTAGGAATAAAATACAATACCGTTTTTATTTGTATGTATTTTCTACACTTCAGACAGGTGTCTGTCCGGATTTGTGTATAAATGCAAGACGTCACATTAGGCTATTCAATTTGTTTCGTTTTGTGAAGAAAAGGATATGTAAATGTGAAGATGAGAACGTTTGTTCGTGGACGTGTGTTGTTTGGAGGATTCAAACGATTCATTGCTTGCACAAGAGCGCATATGTGGAAAACACTCGGACAGTGTGTGAAATAGTATTATAATAAGGGAAAATTTCCCATAGTTACCAAATGACCGTTAATAGTGTTCAAATATAGGCATCATTGTGACACTTACCGCTACATGTTCTTTTCAGGGTGGAATTCTTGTATGCTGAGAGATGTCAGTTCGTTTTGGTGCACACAACATGCATCGCATTATGAAACTATTATTTTTGACATCTTGGAGTGAAAACATAGACTGAACTTGAGGCCACGGGCAATCTGCCTCCCGTAGCTCACACACATCTTCCGACTAAACGCGCGCTAATTATAAGCGGGTGATGCGTAGCAACCTCTCGCGAAGCAGCCTCTCCAACGTTTCGCGAGACTTGCGAAAGTCATATTCACTTATTTTAATATATATAATATAATTATTACCATTTGACAGTAACGGAGGAACGCCACCGAATGTAACTAAGTAAAAGTACAGTTTTTTCACAAGAAATTTACTTGAGTAAGAGTAAAAGTACCCATCTTTAAATCTACTCTAAAAGTACAAGTTACCCAAAAAATGTACTCAAGTAAATGTAACGAAGTAAATGTAATTCGTTACTACCCACCTCTGCCTATAACACGCTCTCACACGTTTATTTGTTTACCATTTTGGGAGGAGTGAAATTTACACAGCCAGATGTATTTACATGCAGCTTGCCCCTTAAGGCTGATTTATACTTATGTAGCTACGTCATAGGCTGTGTGTTGCACGCGTAGCCTACGACGTACCCTGACATGCACCACTCCAAAAATGTAACAACGCGTCAATTCTATGCGGATCGCAAGAGTGCTACTCAGACAATGTACACAACAAGTAGCTTCTTCTTCGGCTTTTGCCTTGATATGTGGGTAACACCATCAACATGCCCGTGGACACTGCCTACTAGCAGTCTGCATGTGTATTTGCACATTGACGCAGACAACAACGCAGAAGTATAAATGAAAACCGACGCATAACTTGTGCCATAGAGGATACGGCGTAGGTCCGACGCAGAAGTATAAAATAGCTTTAGATTAGATTAGATTAGATTCAACTTTATTGTCATTACACAAGTACAGGTACAAGGCAACGAAATGCAGTTTAGGTTTAACCAGAAGTGCAATAGCAGCAAGTGCAGGATATACAATGGTTGCATAAGTGCAGGATATACAATGTTTGAATAAGTGCAGGACATGGATATGTACTGAATATATATAAATATATATATAGAGAGAGATGGTTATTACTATAAACAGAATTTACAGGTGAATATGTACAGTGAATAAATATACAGATGGCTATTACTATAAACAGAATTTACAGGTGAATATGTACTATGAATATGATTTAATATACAGATGGCTATTACTATAAACAGGATTTTACAGATAGAGGTATACAATATGTTAGGCTAAGATGAGGAATATAGCAGTGGATTAAGGTAGTGCAATAAAGTAGGGACAGAAGCTATCCGAAAAAAGTGTAAAAGTGCAGTGGAAAGTGATTGCATATTACAGTTAGAAGTACAGTGCAAAATGCATATGTAAACAGTTGGTACTGTAAATAAACAGTCAGCAGTGCAAATGAGCATAATCCAGTTAAGGTATGGTAGTGCAAGATGCATAAGTAACAGTTGTTACTGTAATAAACAGTCGGTAGTGCAAATTGATAGTCCAGTAGTGCAAATAACAAAGTGAAGGCAGATGTGAGGGGGGAGAGGAGAGTTAGCAGTATATGAGGGAAGTGGATCAACGGGGGTTAGAGTTCAGTAAAGAGACAGCTCTGGGGAAAAAACTGTTCTTTAGTCTGCTGGTCCTGGTCCGGAGGCACCTGAAACGCCTGCCCGGAGGGCAGGAGAGTAAACAGTCTGTGGGCTGGGTGAGAGGAGTCCTTAAGGATGCTGCGAGCTTGATGCAGACAGCGTTTCCTCTGGATGTGCTCGATGGCAGGTTGTGGAGTCCCTCTGATGCGCTGGGCAGTTTTCACCACCCGCTGCAGTGCCTTGCTCTCTGCAACAGAGCAGCTCCTATATCATACTGCGACACAGTTGGTCAGGATGCTTTCTATTGCACAGCGATAGAAGTTCACCAGGATAGCCGAGGAGAGCTGATTCTTCCTCAGTGTCCTCAGGAAGAAAATGCGCTGGTGAGCCTTCTTGACCAGGCTGGAGGTGTTGGTTGTCCACGACATGTCCGCCAAGATGTGAATCCCCAGGAACTTGAAACTGGAGACACGCTCAACAGCCATTTCATTGATGTGGATGGTGTTGTGTGTGCCTCTTGACTCCTTCCTGAAGTCCACGATGAGCTCCTTCGTTTTGGTGGTGTTGAGGAGCAGGATATTTTCAGTGCACCATGTGGCCAGGTGCTGGATCTCCTGTCACGTCCAAACAAGCAGAAACTGGTGCGAGGACTCAAGTGCAGAAATAAGGATTTATTTATAAAAAATAAACATAAATACAACACAAAAACCCACGAGGGGGCAACATAAACTAGAAATAACAAAACAAACTGAAAACCTACTAAAACAGAAATCACAGGGGAAACGGGAGACGTAGACATAACATGGCAACGATACGACAAAGACTGAACACACAAAGGAACTATTTAAAGGGAACAAATCAAGCAGGGAACGAGGGAACACAGGTGGGACAAATGAAACCAATAACTAGATAACAAGGGGGGTGGGATCAAGACAAAGACAGAGCACATGCCCAAAATTACAAAACACCACAAGTGCACACGAGACAGGACAGGCATGTGACATCTCCTCCCTATAGGCAGTCTCATCGTTGTTACGGATGAGACCAATCACCGTAGTGTCGTCCGCAAACTTGACGATGGAATTAGATCCATACACAGGCTTGCAGTCGGAGGTGAAGAGGGAGTAGAGAAACGGACTTAGCACACAGCCCTGTGGTACACCAGTGTTAAGTGTGATGGACGTGGAGCAGGTGAATCCTGATCGAATATTCTGGGGTTTGTCAGTTAGGAAGTCCAAAATCCAGTTGCACATTGAGGTGTTGATGCCCAGGTCTCCAAGTGTGGCTATTAACTTGGTTGGGATGACAGTGTTGAATGCTGAGCTGAAGTCAACAAACAGCATGCGTGCATAAGTGTTCTTATTGTCCAGATGAGTGAGCACAGAGTGCAGTGCCATGGAAACGGCATCCTCTGTGCTCCTATTGCTGCGGTAGGCAAACTGGTGTGAGTCCAATGTGGATGGTAGAGAGTCTTTTAGGTGTTCCAGGACCAGCCGCTCAAAGCACTTCATAACGATGGGTGTGAGTGCTACAGGCGGTAGTCATTAGGGCACCTCGGGCTAGAGTGTTTTGGCACTGGCACAATGGAAGTGCGTTTAAAGCATGTTGGTACAGCTGCTTGGGCAAGAGACAGGTTGAAAATGTCTGTAAAAACCCCAGCGAGTTGCTCCGCACATGCCCTGAGAACACGTCCAGGGATGTTGTCTGGTCCAGCAGCCTTGTGCTCGCTGATCCGGCTCAGTGCCTTGCAGACATCTGTGGAGGAGAGTGTGATTGGTGGGTGGTCAGCTGAGGGTTTGAGCTTGGTGGCAGTTTCTCTGTTGTCTCTTTCAAAGCGAGCATAAAAGTAATTTAGCTTGTTCAGTAAGTTGACATCAGCGGCTGCGGGGGTGGAGTGGGTGGGTTTGTAATCACTGATGGCCTGAATGCCCTTCCACATGCGTCGAGGGTCAGAGTTGGAAAAGTGTCCCTCTATCTTTAGCTTGTAGCAGTGCTTGGCCTTTTTGATGCCCCTCTTCAGGTTTGCTCTGGATGTGCTGTAGGCTTGTGCATCTCCTGATCTGAAGGCAGTATTGGGTGACTTCAGCAGGAGTCGCACTTCCTTGTTCATCCAAGGCTTCTGATTTGGGTATGTGGTGATCTGTTTCTGGGTTGTAACACTGTCAATGGTGGTATTGATATGATCCAATACAGAGGAGGTGTAGGAGTAAATGTCTGTGTGAGCGCCAGTGGTGGCTTGAGAAGCAAACATACTCCAGTCTGTGTGTAGAAACCTTTCCTGGAGTGTGGAATCTGCCCCTGCAGGCTATACCTTGATGGTCTTCACTGATGGCTTCACACGGTTGATGAGGGGTGCATATTTGGGGGTGAGGAACAAAGAAAGGTGATCTGACTGTCCCAGGTGGGGGAGGGGTGTCGCAACGTAAGCTCCAGCCATGTTTGTGTAAACATGGTCTAAGGTTTTGTTTCCTCTGGTGTGACAGGAAACATGCTGGTGAAACTTGGGTAGCACTGACTTTAAGTTTGAGTGATTAAAGTCACCTGCAACAATAAAAGCAGCTTCCGGGTGATCAGTCTGTTGTTTACTGATGGCTGCGTGAAGTTCTTTCATAGCAAGCTTGGCATCAGCATCCGGGGGAATATAGGCTGCAGTTATAATGGTGGAAGTGAACTCCCGCGGTAGATAAAACGGTCTACATTTAACCATGAGAAACTCAAGGTTAGCTGAACAATGACTCCCAACAATAGCAGAGTTTGTGCACCAAGCTTTGTTAATGTAAATGCACAATCCACCACCTATGGTCTTATCGGAGCCATCTAATGTTCTATACACCCGGAGCGTGTGGCGTCCCGCTAGCTCAATAGTACATTGGCAAGGAAAATGCTGGGTAAAGAGAGCTGGTGTGGTGTTAGCCTTAGCTTAGCTCTTAGTCCTCCGCGCTTCCCCCGCCTTTGTTTACGATCTTGACGCCGCCTGCGAGCACTTCCGCCCGGCCGGGTAGAGTGCATAGCCTCGGGTGTCCTAGCGATCTCAGGAAGGAGTCGAAGATTGTCCATAAATCTGTCGGAAATTCGCAAACCAATATCCAAAATCTCACCACGGGTGTACGATGTAAAGGCACAACTGTTCTGCACGAACAGACCCGAGATGAGCAAGAAAAATACCCCAAAATTGCAGAATCTGGAGAGACCCTGAGCCTCGCGATGTACTCGCGCCGCCATCTTGGGTGTAATTATGGAGGAGAGTAGCAGGTAAGGGGTGCTATTCTGTTACAAGCAGCTGAGAACAGAGCAGCATGCCTTTTTAAATGTAGTTATAAGCTTAAGGCAACAAGCATGTTGTAATACCCGAAAAAGCTTAAGCAACAAGCATGCTGCCAATAATAACCTGGAAATCCTTAAAAAAGGGTGACGAATTGAGAAATCAACTTTCCCTTGAGCCTTTGATATATAAAAGTTCATGGTGATATAAGAATATCCTGTAAGTTTCAGAGTTGAAAACGTCCTTGTTAGTCAAAGAAAAGCTTTTATAGACACCAGGCCCAGCAAACGAGAGATCTTCCGTCAATAGGATGCAGAAGCACTGCCTCAAGCCCGCCCACCGACTCGTGGAGCTAAACGGGTCGCGCTACCCCAGCACACGTGCGTAAGACATTACGCGTTTGTTCGCTTCATTTCACCACGGAATCGATTGTAATCAAGATACAGGTCGAGACTGGATTTGCAGACATATTAAGATTAAAACACAATGCTGTGCCTTCTTGGATCCGACAGGAACGGTGCAACACACACTTATGTGAGTAAAACATGTTTTTTATATGTGTTAGTATTACATTGTTACAGATCGTTTGATATCTATTGATTTCATACCTTAGCACGCGGTCACAGGCTGGAGAATCCTCTATTTGAAGTGTTATTGCTTCATTCGTGATCATACTCGGACTTGTAACGTTATGGGCCAGGGCTCGGACTTGACTTTTTTAAAAGCCCAACCACATGGTTTAAAAGCCGGGGCTATGTGTTTTTCAGCCTGCCGATGGGCTAACTTAAATAGTGAAATAACCAGTGATGGGAATAACGGCGTTATAGATAAACGGCGTTACTAATGGAATTATTTTTTTTCAGTAATGAGTAATCACACGAATTACTGTTTCTCACGTTACAACGCCGTTAGCATTGCTGAGATTAAAATGCGGCGTTACTATAATTGAGCTCACTGAAGCGGTTTTCATCCAAACAGCCCTGCTGTCAGTCGGACCTGCAACGTTTTTTTCTCTCTGGTTGGTTGGTTGGTGTGTGTGTGTGTGCGGGCGTGCGTGCATGCCATGCGTGTTGGGGGGTGGTAGACATAACTGATGATGATTGGTGGGTGGGAGTCAAGGTTGAGGTTGATAGGTTGAGTTCACACACACACACCTATGACACACACACACACACGCATATGCACAGTCAGAGTCCGAACGATGGCAAGTCCAACAAGCTTTCGCAAACTGGAAGTATAAGCACTACTTTTCCCTCGTTGAGGTGAAAGGTAAGAATGTTTATGTAACGTGCAACTCAGGGCCGGCCCTGACCAATTTGCTGCCCTAGGCAAGATTTTACTTGGTGCCCCTTGTATCATGGTTTAGCACTACACATTATCAGTCTAAGTTGTGGAAACACTCATACTGTTTTATTTTTGTAATGCATTGATGTTTTATTTTTATTGTTGTTGTTGTTTTATATGAAGTCCAGTCCATTCTACCCCATCATTATGTTCATGATATTATTATTGTTTTTTATTTGTTAAAGGCTGATGATAGTAAAACTGTACAAATATTACACCTATGCCGCATTACAGCCTAAACACAAATAGCAAGAGTAATTGAATCTAACATTCATGCACAAACTATTCATTGAGAACTAGCAAAAGTGTTTGTTTTCCAGTAGATGGCAGCAATCTTCCACTAAACTATGAGCATTCATGCTTTCACCAGGAATTCAACTGGGAAATTTTGATATTTAATGTGAATTTTACATAAAATGTTGCCGTTTTAAATAAACCTGTATATAAATATCATTACTAATTTCGGCAAATACATTTTAAAATTGCTATACACCCCCTTAAAGCTGCACAACTGCAGAGTAAAAACATTAGGCTATTAAAAAAGTGATATTACATGCGTTTAATATTTTTATATTATTTATTTTTTACAAAATCACACTGGCTGTGGCCTCTGGAGAACCCAGAACAGCTGCTTGCATAAAGTTTAAGGTAAAAATAACTGGAATTAATGAGCAAACATTAGTATTTTACTACTATGCAATTAAATAAACTGTTCATTAACTGTTCAACTAATTTGCCTACATCCCTTTACTTCTGTCTTTACACAGCAAAAAATGCTCTTCTTATTTAGAATCTTTTTCTTGTTTCCAGTCCAAATATCTAAAAATTCTTAAATCAAGGTGCATTGAGTAAAATGACAAACTTCATTTTGATTTTATTTTCAAGTAAACAAGAAAAATGTCTTGAGTTTTTGCTTAAAACAAGCAAAATTATCTGCCAATGGGGTGAGAAAAATAATCTTATTTCTGTTTGGGACAGAAACAAGATTTCAATCAGAAACAAGATTATTTTTCCACTCAATTGGCAGATAATTTTGCTTGTTTTAAGCAAAAACTCACTTCATTTTGATTTTATTTTCAAGAAAACTATCTTCTGTCATTTAACTTATCTAGTAAATGCACCTTCAACCTTAGGAATTTTAGATATTTAGACTAGAAACAAGACACAAATACTATGTAAGAAGAGCAGTGTATCCCTTATCTTCCCTGCATCAGAGGGCTTCTGTCTATTTTTTAGACACTTCAATTCGGCCACCCGTCATAAATAATCAGGCAACTTACACCGTGTCAACACCTGGCGCGAACGGCCAAGCACCCTAAAAAATGAAAGCAACCCTGTCTGCGAGAGGCGACGCGACACAACAAATTCCCCTAACGATAAACTGATCGCGCGTTGTATTTCTGACGCACTTCAAGTTGATCCGCGGGGGGAGATTGATGAGGCGGACCGGAAAGATGCGGGGACTTAGTTACGGTTTTTTTGCGCTTTATTTGGTAATATTTCAAATTAATATTAATAAAATAGTATCAGTAATACATTTTGGCGGCCCAATGGATGAGTGGCGCCCCTAGCATTTGCCTATTCCGCCTATGCCACGGGCCGGCCCTGGTGCAACTTATGCCCAGGAAGAAAGAGTCTCTCCACGTCGGTGGCAAGTAATTATAATCTAATGAAGCACCTCACATCATCACATGCCGCCACAAAATTAGTGGCTAAAACCCAGGTGATAGCGTGAGCTCCACTACCAAAGGACTAGTATAGTACTGATAAGATTTACACAATATTTACACTATAGTAGGTCTACTGATAATATTTACAATAATATATTGAATTTGATAGGTGTCTCTAACATTGTCCCACAGCAACATTACAATAGTGTACATTAATGTACAATGTTTTATAATAATAATTTATTCTATTTAGTGTCCAATTAATTAATTTAAAATATTTAATATTGGTGCATCCAAGTTCTTTGAAATATTTGAACATTTGAGAAAAAAAAAAGTAACAGTAGTTACTTTCTCTGGTAATCAGTTACTTTTATAATGATGCAACTCAGTGTCACAATTCACCAGTGTGAGTGCCCATGAGAACCACCTGAGGGCACTCCACTTCAGACTGTCACTCCACCCCGGACTTGTCACTTCATCATAAACTACATTACCCATAATCCTTTGCCCGGACTCATCATCACTCATTGTTTGCACCTGTGTCTCATCACCTCATTACCCCATTACCCCAGCCTATATAAACCATGTTCACACTGTCTTTAACTGCGAAGTCTTGTTTAGTGTTACTACTGCATTTCTGAGCGTTTCCCTGGTTTCATGTCTCTTGTTTTTGGATTTCTTGCCTGTCTCCCGGATTACCCTTTTGCCTGTCTCTCTTGCCTTGTTTGCCTGTTTGGACTGCTTGCCTGTGTATGACCTGTTGCCTGTTTTTGACTACGACTGTGGATTACCCCTTACAAATAAAGCTGCATTTGGATTCTCAACCTCTGTCTCGGAGCAGTACGTTACAGAAGACTTCGCCAACAATGGATCCAGCAGCAGTATGTCTCGTCCGTCTATGCCAAGGAACTCACTCACTCGAGGACCACATCAGTGTCTTTCTGAACATTGCAAACACCACCAACCTCCCGGACTTTATGTTGATTGACTTTTTTTGCCATGGACTCAATAAACCATTACAAACCCAACTTGTCCGTGATGGTCCTCGAGGGTCCCTGAGTGGGTTCCTTGATTATGCCCTTCAGGTGAGCGGGTCTGCATTCACTGTGGGAGTTTCAGATGAGGAACACTGCACTCCCGCAGTACCCACCAGTCCAGAGTCTCATCCAGCAACATCTCCAATCACTGTCCAGGGCCCAGTGACGTTACCTGTCTCCATCCAGCGTCCAGAGACGGCTGCTCCACCATGGGGGTCTTCAACCTCGTCTGCACTGCTGTGGTGGTCGTCTGCTCCGCCGTGGGGGTCTTCAACCTCATCTGCGCTGCTGTGGTGGTCTTCTGCTCCGCCGTGGGGGTCTTCAACCTCATCTGCGCTGCTGTGGTGGTCTTCTGCTCCGCCGTGGGGGTCTTCAACCTCATCTGCGCTGCTGTGGTGGTCTTCTGCTCCGCCGTGGGGGTCTTCAACCTCATCTGTGCTGCTGTGGTGGTCGTCTGCTCCACCGTGGGGGTCTCCAAGACCGTCTGTGCTGCTGTGGTGGTCGTCTGCTCCACCGTGGGGGTCTCCAAGACCATCTGTGCTGCTGTGGTGGTCTTCTGCTCCGCCGTGGGGGTCTTCAACCTCATCTGTGCACTGTGGTGGTCTTCTGCTCCGCCGTGGGGGTCTTCAACCTCGTCTGCGCTGCTGTGGTTATCTGCCCAGCCTGCTCCATCCTGGCCTCCTGCTCTGCCTCAGTCTCCAGGCCCTCTTCCACTCCACGGGCCTGGCCCTCCATCTCGTCCCCAGGTCCGCCTCCGCTCCACCTCCCTCCAGGATTATTATTATAGGAGTGTCTGGAAGCCACTCCTTAGGAGGGGGGCTATGTCACAATTCACCAGTGTGAATGCCCATGAGAACCACCTGAGGGCACTCCACTTCAGACTGTCACTCCACCCCGGACTTGTCACTTCATCATAAACTACATTACCCATAATCCTTTGCCCGGACTCATCATCACTCATTGTTTGCACCTGTGTCTCATCACCTCATTACCCCATTACCCCAGCCTATATAAACCATGTTCACACTGTCTTTAACTGCGAAGTCTTGTTTAGTGTTACTACTGCATTTCTGAGCGTTTCCCTGGTTTCATGTCTCTTGTTTTTGGATTTCTTGCCTGTCTCCCGGATTACCCTTTTGCCTGTCTCTCTTGCCTTGTTTGCCTGTTTGGACTGCTTGCCTGTGTATGACCTGTTGCCTGTTTTTGACTACGACTGTGGATTACCCCTTACAAATAAAGCTGCATTTGGATTCTCAACCTCTGTCTCGGAGCAGTACGTTACACTCAGATACTAACTCCGTTACTATTTGTAAGAAGTAACTAGTAACTATAACTAATTAATTTTTTTAAGTAACGTGCCCAACACTGGAAATAACATTCCTTTCTTGCGCATGTGTATGTGTGTACGGGTCGCGGTTATATTCACTGATCGGGCAACAAAATCAATCGAGGGTGGATGAGAGATTAATTTTTGTGTTTGTTTGATAAAGATATTTTCTGAGTCCTGTGAGCGATTCCCCAGACGCTTTTAAAACAATCCCCACATGTACTGAGGTGGCTGAAGCTCATTAAATATGCTAATCTTATCCAATCCTAGCCGTGGGCATTTACTTCCAAGTCTTCAGTGTGGCACGCCCATCAAAACCGCATCTGTTTCCGATGGCGCTGCTCTGTGGCTGCCCCGCGGCGTCTCTCACAGCATTTAATGTTGGTATACAGTTACATTTTAATTGAGTTTTGGGGATATTAATCATGGATTTTGCAATATGGGGCACGCTTGGACTGTTGGTGGTGTTCTTAAACATCTATTTGTCTTATGGACTGAACTTCGGCCACGCTGCTGGCGGCGTTGCCGTCAATGAAATCCGATACAACAGAGAATTCTTACTACTTTTTCGCAACTCTGTCTCATTTGAACACTCTACAGTAATGGATACAATCCCAAAGCATCTTAAAACTAATATGAAAGGCATTAAAGCTCAAACTAAGCGGAAACGTGGATGTAGGGGAGGTCTTCGTCGTCGATTGAGACGGTTGAAAGATAACAACAAACTCTGCCTGCCTACCACCCTCCTCATCAACGCGCAATCTTTGCGAGCAAAAAATGGATGAACTATCAGCCAATATTCGCTACCTACATGAGTACCGGAACTCATGCGTCTTGGCAATCACCGAGACATGGCTGGACAGCGGCGTCTTGCCCAGCGAGGTGGAACCTGATGGCTTCGTGTCATTTAGGACTGATTGCGATCCTGAAATCACCGGGAAGACTCGTGGAGGTGGGGTATGCCTTCTTGTTCGTGAGGACTGGTGCCGCGCAGTCAAGGTTAGAGAGAGCCTGTGCACACCTGACATTGAACTTATATGCCTTTCCCTTCGCCCATTTTATTTACCAAGGGAGTTTCCCCAACTTTTTATCACTGTAGTATATATTCACCCTAAAGCAAACTCTATCAAAGCACAAAAGATTATCTTCAATTTATCTCAGAGACTTGAATCAATTTCTCCTGACGCTCCTAAATTTATTCTGGGGGATTTTAATAACTGTAATATCAAGAAGAGTTTGCACACATATTACCAATATGTTGACTGCCCCACAAGGAGAAAAAAGACTTTGGACATGTGCTATGGAACTGTCAAAAATGCATTTACTTCATCCGTCCTCCCGCCACTGGGGGCGTCCGACCACAGTACTGTCTACCTTCGCCCTGTTTATCAGAGGTTACTTGAAAGGGAGAAACCGCAGGAAAAGTCTGTTAAAGTGTGGGACAATGATAGTATAAAGACTTTGCAGGGGTGTTTTGAATGTACCAATTGGGAGGTTTTTGAAAGTGTAGATATCAATGAACATGTTGAAGTAGTTACTGATTATATACACTATTGTGTGGACACTATTATTCCTATTAAGACATTTAAGGTGTACCCTAATGACAAACCCTGGCTTTCTAAAGAATTAAAAACCCTTATTAATAAAAAGAGAACAGTCTATAAAAATCAAGATATATCAGCTCAAATGGATATTCAGAAGCAGATTAAAAGACAAATACAAATAGATAAGCATGTATATAAAGAAAAAATTGAGGCATCTATGTCATGTGGCAATTCACGATATGCCTGGCAGGGCATTAAAAATATGACTAATGCTCCCCACAAGGGTAGAAGCGCACAGCCTCGGGTGTTAAAAGGATGTGAGGAGCTAGAGATGGCCAATCAGCTCAACTCATATTTCTGTCGTTTTGACAGAGGAGATGGAGATGCTGTCCCAATGTCACCATCATTTATGACTAAATCTCCGGCTGGATTTTATATGAATGAAATAGAGGTTAGCCAGATTTTTAAGAAATGTAATCCTCGGAAAAGTCCAGGCCCAGATAAGATATGTGGTAATGTTTTAAAACACTGTGCGGTTCAGTTGGCACCAGTTTTTACAAATATCTTTAGAGTTTCCTATAATTCCGGTATTGTCCCCACTCTATGGAAAACATCTAATATAGTTCCAGTGGCAAAAGTCTCTAGACCCTTAGAATTTAGTGATTTTCGACCAATAGCACTCACTTCTTTAGTGATGAAATGTTTTGAGCGTTTAGTAAAAAAGTATATTGTATCTGAAACGGAGCATCTCATAGATCCTATGCAATTTGCCTATCAAGCCTCTAGGGGTGTGGAGGACGCCATTTTAACTGTACTTCACCTGCTGTATACACATTTAGAGAAACCAAAGACTCACGCAAAAATCTTATTTGTGGATTTCTCATCAGCCTTTAACTGTATTTCCCCCAGTACATTAGCAGAGATCCTACAAAAAGATTTTTCATTAGACAAGAGGTTGATTACATGGGTGATTGACTTTCTCAGCTGTAGAATCCAGCAGGTTAAGTTAGGAGGGTCAATTTCAGGAAAAATGATTACTTCGGTTGGATCTCCTCAGGGATGTGTCCTATCGCCCTTATTATTTATTTTATATACAAATTCTTGTTCTAGTTCTTTTAAAAACAGATTTATTATTAAGTATGCAGATGATACTGCTTTAGTGAGCCTTCTACATGATGGGGAGGAAGAGCATGGACCTGTCTTAGATTTCTTTTTAAACTGGTGTGAGAAATCAAGTCTCATCTTAAATGCCTCCAAAACTAAGGAGATGATTATTGATTTTAGAGTGAGAGAACAGGATATAACCCATCCTACATTAATACATGGTGAACAAATACAAGTAGTTACTCATTATAAATACCTTGGTATAGTTTTGGATCATAAGCTGAAATGGAATGAGTGGACTGATTATGTAGGTAAAAAGTTACAACAGAGGATGTATTTCTTAAAGAAATTGTTGTCTTTTGATGTACATAGCAGACTGCTTTTGTTGTTTTATGGGGCTTTCATTGAAAGTATTATGACATTTTGTGTGAGCTGCTGGTACGGTAATGCTTCGGAGGCTCAGAAGAAATCATTACGGAGGGTTGTGACAATGACAAGCAAACTGCTGGGAATTTCATTAAAAAGTTTAGAGAGCATTTACAAAGAGAGAGTAATAAATAAAGCCAACATTATAGTGCAGGATAAGAGGCATCCCTTATATTATGCTTTTGAACTACTGCCATCTGGACGGCGGTATTGTGTTCCCAGATGCATGAAAAACAGGACCAAACTATCTTTTGTTCCCCAAGCAATCAGATTTTTAAATTCATCCTCTAATGATGATTGATGGTCAGCTGGTCTGGCTATCTTATCTTAAACTCTAAAGTAGATTTATTGGTTTTAAATTATGATTGTATATGCCAATTATGAAATCCTAAATGTCTGTGTGAGTATGCTGCATATGTACTTTCCCTACGGGGATAAATAAACTGACTAACTAACTAACTTCTTCAGAGAGCCTCAAAACCATGGCAGAAAATAGCCTATTACTTATTCATTAGGATTTTTCTGAATGTAAAAACCACGCGAATGTCATAAGTTGACCTCAGACAACAGTATAAAAAATAAAAAAAAGCCAGTTCATGACACCTTTAAAGGTCCCATGGCGTGGATTTAAAAAAAATGATTTTATAATGTTTCCCGAGGTGTACTTATATTGTATGATTTTTACATCATAAAATGTCATAATTTAGAAATAAAAAGGCATTTTTCTATTCTGATATTAGCCCTCTGGCTTGAATGCTCTGTTTCAAGGGGCGTGTCTGCTGTGAGACTTCAGTGAAAACGCCCACTGTTGTGATTGGCTGACATCTTTGCATTTGAAATTAGTATTAGATCTTGTGGCGGAGGGGGCGTGGTTTAGCGAGGTCTGCACGCACTGCCAGAGAGAGAGACGGACTGTGCACTTGTAGACCAGAAAGACAGAGAGCTGGAGAAAGATTGCTGATAAAGTTATATTGTACTGAGTTGTTGAGAGCGCTGTGAGCGCAAGTTTATTTTGTTTGTATCTGAGAGTTCTGGATAAACACGAGTCCCAGCCATGCCGACCCTGTCGTCTTCCTCCTTATTCTACGAACTTTGTAACATGTGGAACCCCTCTCAAATACTTTTACTAAGTTTGTTTACCATTACAGCTATCGAGCATCATTTTTAGATGTTTTCCTATCACATGAAAGGCTGCAGTGATGAGCACTGAGTACACATGCAGTCTGTTGAATGCATGAATGCAGTGATCTCGATACAAATACAGTAAGAGCCTCGTTGTGCAGAATAACAGCATCATTCGTTATAACGGCAGTTTGGGCAAGTGTGCAGATACACTCGCAACGTGTGATTCACAGCTACGAACATTATAAAGAGTGTTTTTGATTGCTAATCTGGCATCTAATCACAATTTAAATAACAGATTTGTTTCATGCTACTAAGAGAAACGACGTGAAGTTGATCGTTAAGTCACTGGCTTGATTCACAGATGCATAAACAATTTAGAAAGTAAGTTTGTGTGAACTTGAATATTTAGCTACACATCAGAAATCACAGATCAGGCATTAATGAACACTGTTACTCACTGTTTGTGGCGGTGCTGTCGAATCCATATTGTAAAAGCCTGTGCTGACATTGCGAGTAAAATAAACAATTCATTTTCTCCGAATTCTCTGGGCGGCAAAGCAGATGAAGGGGGAGGTAACCTTACCCCGTATGACGACATACAGGGAAGATTCCAGATCGGCTCGTCTGAGCTCTCATTTTCTCAAAGGCAGACCAGGACACCCAGAACTCAGTTTACATCTATAAAAATTTCTAGCCACTTGGGGACCATATACAGGCTAGGGGAACTTATATTAATGTTAAAAAACATCATAAAATGAAATTTTCATGCCATGGGACCTTTAAGATGCAGTAAGCGATTTCTGAAAAACGCTGTAAGCTTTCCAGCTTCTTCTCGATACATGAGTAACGTTGGTTTTACTGTTTTTCACAGACCCAAGATATGCTGTCTTTTGCTGGAATATGCGCAATGGTGGCTCCAGTATGTTTTTTCTTGGGGGTGCTAAATTGGGGCTTAACAGTTCAGATGAGATGCTATAAGAATTTTTTTTAAGTGCATCAAGAATTGTTTTAATAAGTTTCAATGCTTTCAATAATAATGAGAACTCCTTTTTATAAGATGTTTTGCCCCTTTCTGTCAGGTTGGGTGAAGGGAAAGGATGCAAGGACTCAATTTTGCAGGAGGAAATGGGCTCTTTATTGACTTTATTGATAAAATAAAACAAGATAAACAAAAACTACTCAGAGGGGGAAAAACAAGATTTGACTTTGACTTGACGAGCAGGGAGCAGGGAAACATGAGGCACGTTCGACGACGATCCAGCACAGGACAGCAGACACAAGGAGAATAAATAGGGAGCAAACAAGAGGGTAACGAGGGTGGGGCAAATTAACCAATTATCAGGAAACAAGGTGGGCGGGGGGTTAGACAATAAACACGAGCACATAGCACAAAGAAACACTTGACAAGCCATGTGCTCACACCAAACATGACATGAACATGCAGTTAATGAGAACTCATAAGCTGCATGTTCACACAAAACATGACAACATGAAAGCACCAGCCAGTGAAAAACACCAGCCACGTGCTACACAACACAAGACAAAACATAAAATGGAAGCACGTGGCCGATGTTTTCATGATGAAATACAGGAAGCAAATGCAAGTAAACTCTTTTAATAGTGGAATCAATATGAAAGAACAAATTCACAGAGTGACAGGTGGCGCAGGGACTAAGATTGTCAGATGATGAGGTGAGATGAATGTGCGCTGGTGCAGGTGAAGACGGGATCCAGACACAGAAACGAAATCCACAGAGAACACCGAACAGGATGCACAGGACTGGAACGCCGAACAGGAACAGGGTAACACACAGCTTAGATGACATCAAACAACAATCTGACAAAGGAGAGAGAAACTGATGAGTCTTTATAGGTTAGGGTGATAAGTTGTAGCTGGTGCTGTGATCAAGATCAGCTGGATCGCTGATCAAACAATGAGGCTCGGAAACGCCCACGCCCACTCACACACACCCACATACACATAACACAGATACCAGACAAGCGGGAAACAATGCATTCATAAACCGTGACAGTACCCCTCCTCCTAGGAACGCCTCCTGGCATTCCCAGACTCCCTTACCTGCCGATTGTAATCATCGATAAGGGAGTAATCCAGGATGTCTCTAGCAGGTACCCAACTTCTCTCCTCCGGACCGTAACCCTCCCAGTCCACCAAGTACTGGAACCCGCGTCCCCTCCGCCTAGAGTCCAGAATGCGATTGACTGAATAAGTGGGTTCCCCATCTACGAGTCGCGGTGGGCGAGGAACCGGGACTGGCGGGTTAATACGAGAATGAAACATGGGTTTTACTTTGGATACATGAAAGACGGGATGAATCCTCCTGTACACTGGAGGTAGGTTGAGACAGACTGCCACGGACTAATGATCTTGGTGACACCAAACGGACCAATACATTTGGGAGCAAGTTTATTAGAGACGGAGCAGAGAGGAATGTTATTGGTAGAAAGCCACACTTTGACCAACGACGTATACGGGAGGCCTAGATTGGTGGCGATCGGCCTTGGCCTTGGTGCGTTCCCTCACCTGGAGTAGAGTCTCACGGGCTCTAGTCCAGGTGCGGTGACACCTCTGGACAAAAGGCGAGAGCATAGGGGACCGCAACCTCGGATTCCAGACTAGGAAAAATAGGTGGCTGGTATCCTACACTACACTCAAACGGAGATAGGCCCGTGGATGACACTGGTAACGTATTGTGGGCGTACTCCACCATAGACAGTTGCTGGCTCCACAAGGAAGGATTCTTAGAGACCAAACATTGCAACGCTCTCTCCAAATCTTGGTTGGCTCTCTCAGTTTGGCCATTGCTCTGGGGGTGAAACCCGGAGGACAGACTGACAGTCGCTCCTAGTAACTTACAAAATTCTTGCCAAAATTTGGACACAAATTGGGATCCTCTGTCGGAAACCACGTCCGTCGGGAGGCCATGTAAGCGAAAGACTTGATTTACGACTATCAACGCTGTCTCCTTGGCTGACGGTAATTTGGGCAAGGGGATGAAATGTGTTGCCTTCGAGAACCGGTACACCACGGTTAAAACTACCATGTTCCCTTGAGAGGGCGGAAGGGCAGTGATAAAATCTAGCGCTATATGGGACCAGGGTCTCGGAGGGACAGGCAGCGGTTGAAGTAACCCATCAGGGGGTCCATTGGAAGTCTTACCAGTGGCACAAACTGAGCAAGCCAAAACAAAACTGTGAACGTCTCGAGCCATAAGTGGCCACCAGAAACATTGCTTGACCAAAAATGTTGTGCGTTTAACTCCTGGATGACAAGCCACATTGGAACAATGCCCCCACTGAATGACGTCTGACCGTAATTCCTCTGGCACAAATAATCGATTCGGTGGGCAACCGGGCGGAGGCGTTACCCCTTCTAAGGCCATCTTGACCTTCGATTCGACCTCCCATGTGAGTGTGGAGATAACTAGGGTCTCAGGTAAAATGCACTCGGGAGTAGACGGGCGTTCGGAATGGTCAAAAATGCGTGATAAAGAATCGGGTTTGATGTTCTTGGACGTAATTCTGGGGGAGGTCAAGGCGATCAGAGGCACGGCTAGTTGGCTGAAGTTGCGAATAAAACGCCGGTAGAAATTGGCGAATCCCAGAAACCTCTGTAGGGCCTTACGAGTATCTGGACTTGGCCAATCTACCACAGCCTTAACCTTCTCAGGATCCATGCGCATTCCCTCAGTCGAAACGATGTACCTCAAGAAAGGAACAGACTGTGCATGAAAAATGCATTTCTCCGCCTTGACAAAAAGCCCATTCACTAGCAACCTCTTAAGCACTCGTCGTACGTGCTCACATGCTCCTGGAGAGAAGAGGAAAAAAATATGTCATCCAGGTAGACATATATGAACTGATCGACCATATCTCGCAGCACGTCATTGATGAGTGCCTGGAAGACCGCTGGGGAGTTGGACAGCCCAAACGGCATGACCAAGTATTCAAAGTGCCCCCTGGGGGTGTTAAAAGTCCTCCCTAATACAGACCAAATGATAAGCATTACGTAAATCCAATTTAGTGCAGATCGACGCTCCCTGCAACCTCTCGAACGCTGAAGACATCAACGGTAAAGGATAAGTATTCTTTACCGTGATGTTGTTCAGTCCCCGGTAATAAATACAAGGTCGCAGAGATCCATCCTTTTTCCCCACAAAAAAGAAACCCGCCCCCGCTGGAGAAGAGGAATGGCGGATGAACCCTGTTGCCAGTGAATTAGAAATATATTTCTCCATAGCCTCCCTTTCTTGAACAGAAAGTGAATATAACTTGCCTTTAGGCGGAGACTTACCTGGCAATAAATCTATGGCACAGTCATAGGGACGATGCGGAGGAAGAGAAGCAGCACAAGACTTACTGAACACCTCCTTCAGGTCACGGTACTCAGCGGGCACGTTAGACAAATCCACTGCTTCCTCCTGAAAAACAGAGACAGAAACCGACGGACAAGCAGACGCAAGACAAGACTCATGACACTTATTGCTCCAAGCCAAAATAGACTTTTGACCCCAGTCCACTCTAGGGTTGTGAAGGACCAACCAGGGGTGACTAAGAACAATGGGTGCAAGGGGAGAGTCCAGAACATAAAATGAGATAATCTCGGAGTGATTGTCTGACGTGATGAGGGTGATGTCTTCAGTAGTGAATTAAATAGTGGGGAGTTCTTGACCATTCAGGGCGTGTACAGCGATCTTGTTGGTGAGGGGTTTGAGGGGAATCTGAAGTCTGTGTGCAAATGTGCAGTCCATGAAGTTACCTTCAGCCCCGGAGTCCAGAAGTGCCTGACAATCGTGGGTGTTGACTGACCATCTTAATCTTACCAGGAGGAGCGTAGATGTGGATGAGGTCTTCTCGGTGGAGATCCCACCCGATAGTAGCCTCATATTTACTCTCGGGCTTGACCTTTTACCGGGCAGTTGTACGCGAAGTGGCCCGCTCCCCCGCAGTAAAGGCAGAGGCCCTGAGATCTCTGCCTCTCCCTCTCCTCCCGGGAAAGCCGAGCTCGCCCCACCTGCAGTGGGAGCTCGCAGAAGTTGGAATTGCTGGGTGAGCTCGGACACCTGCGCCACTAGGGCCTGAACAGCGCGACCCGTGTCATTCAGGTTCTTCTCTTGGGAATCCATTCAACGAAGACTGCTGTTGACAAAGTCCTCCAGCGCGGTGGATGGGTTACTCGCTGCTTCCATAGATGGGTCAGATCGTTCTGTCATGATGAAATAAAGGAAGCAAATGCAAGTAAACTCTTTTAATAGTGGAATCAATATGAAAGAACAAAGTCACAGAGTCCAGGAATGACAGGTGGCGCAGGGACTAAGATGGTCAGATGATGAGGTGAGATGAAGGTGCGCTGGTGCAGGTGAAGACGGGATCCAGACACAGAAACAAAATCCACAGAGAACACTGAACAGAACATGATGCACAGGACTGGAACGCGGAACAGGGTAACACACAGCACAGAGGACATCAAACAACGATCTGACAAAGGAGAGAGAAACTGATGAGTCTTTATAGGTGAGGGTGATAAGTTGCAGCTGATGCTGTGATCAAGATCAGCTGGATCGCTGATCATACAATGAGGCTCGGAAATGCCCACTCCCACTCACACACACCCACATACACATAACAACACAGACACGAGACAAGCAGGAAACAATGCATTCATAAACCGTGACAGATGTAAACACGAACCGCATGCTACACAGAACACAACACACACAGACAGAAGAGTGCACACTCACACGACAAGACAGAATGCACGAGAATTAGCGAATGCTCATTCCATGCGTTCACGACTGAAAACAAACACGCGGAGCATGAATGTCCGAATCCCAACACAAAACTGAAACCCAAGTGCTGGGATCCGAACACCATGCTCCGCACACAAAACAAGGACAGAAGAGCACACAGCTCGAGCATGCTCAAAGTTGCACGCTCACACAAGACAAGACAAACAATACAATACAATGTCAGGGCTCTGTCACAAACCAATAGTAAGCTATTCCGAAGTGACAGAAACCTGACACTTTCTACAAGATGTAAAGGAATTTAAAGGAAACCCTTTGAACTTTCAGCAAGCGGAAATTACATAAAAAAGGTAATATTCCTCTATTCAGATTAATTTGAATAAATCTTGCATATATGATTTACACACTTTCAAAAATGAATTCATAACCAAAAAAATCTAAAAGCGCCTCTTTTTTGGCGGCGGGGGGGGGGGGGGGGGGGGGTTACAGCTCAGACAACATATATTTACATGTTTATCACTTTTAGCAGTGTTTTATGTAACTTCAAAGGGTTTACTGTAAAATGACACCAAACTTTTGCATTTAGACCACTGTATGTGGGTATAGGTAGCTTTTCAATTTGGGTAGGCCAAATCCAGGCGGAAATGGTCCCAGAGTAATTTACTGTAAATAAGTTACTTTGTGTGAAACAAATGCTAAAGTGATGCATGTCTCCAGTAGAGACTCTAAGCTTTCAAATGGTACCACATATGAGGTCAGAGCTCCTCCACAGACATTAAAAATTTAAAGTATATACTTGTATATACCCTGTACAGGGTCCGCAGAGTTTAAGAGTTTAGAGTAGATTTGAAGGTGGAAATAAAGGGAGCTAATCTGATGTAAAGAGGTAGACTGTTCCAAAGTTTTGGACCTGCAATCGCAAAAGCATGATCGCCACATTTTTTAAGTCTAGAACTAGGCACGAGGAGTAGACAGTGATCACTGGATCTCAGAGTTCTAGAAGGAGTGTACGGACAGAGCAGGGACCGAGGGGCCAAATTGTTGAGAGCTTTATAAACATATATAATAGTAGAATTTTTACAGGTAGCCAGTGCAGATAAAATAGTTACCGGCTCATACTTGCAGGTCCCAGTGAGGAGTCTGGCAGCTGCGTTTTGCAATAGCTGTAGACAGGAGAGGAAAGACTGAGAGACTCCATAATAAAGTGAATTACAATAATCTAAATGGATAGCTACGAAAGCATTGAATCATCGTTTGGAAGTTACTCTGGGATAAAAAGGGTTTCACTTGAGAGAGTTGACGAAGATGAAAAAAGCACGATTTTACAACAGTACTGATCTGTTTATCAAATTTTAGGTTGTGGTCAAACAGAACACCCAGATTTCTAGAGTTTCATATGGGGCAAGAGAACCACGGTCAACATCAAACACAGTTTTCCTTAGGCCCAAATAGAATTATTTCAGTTTTATTTTTGTTTAAATTTAGAAAATTACTTGAAAGCCAAAGCTTGAGTTCTTTTAAACAGGCCAACAGTGGTTGCAAACCATTTTTCTCATTATGTTTTAAGGGAAAATAGATCTGAGTATCATCATCATATAGATAAAAAGGATACTCTTTATTTATTAAAAATAGAAGCCAAAGGTAGCATGTACAGGGTAAACAATACCGGCCTGAGGATTGATCCCTGTGGGACTCCACAATCAAGAGGTATACTAGAGGAGGACTGATGACCAATACGAACACTGAACCATCTGTTGGTCAGATAAGAACGGAACCACTGTAAGACTACGCCACGAAGGCCCACAGATATTTCCAGGGGTCTCCACTTACGCAAAAGAATTATACTTCAATTTAATTTTATGATGTATACTTAAATGTCCCATGGCATGAAAATTTCATTTAATGAAGTTTTTTAACATTAATATGAGTTCCCCTAGCCTGTATATGGTCCCCAAGTGGCTAGAAATTTTGATGGGTGTAAACCGAGTTCTGGCTGTCTTTCTCTGCCTTTGAGAAAATGAGAGCTCAGACGAGCCGATCTGGAATTTTCCTGTTATGACGTCATAACAGGAAAGGTTACCTCCCCCTTCATCTGTTTTGCCCGCCCAGAGCACTCAGAGAAAATTGATTGTTTATGTCAGCACAGGCTTTACAAACAGACTTTACGATATGGATTCGACAGCACCGCGACACACAGTGAGTAACATTGTTCATTAATGCCTGATCTGTGATCAGTGATTTCTGATGTGTAGCAAATCATTCAAGTTTACTCAGACTTTCTTTCTAGATCGTTTAATGATCGCCGTCTTGATACCCTAAGCGTAGTGCATCAGTGAATCAAGCCAGTGAATAAAACTATGGTTTCTGTTAGTAGCATGAAGCAAATCCGTTTTTTAAGTGATTAAATTACAGAGAGCGATCAAATAACACTCTTTATAATGTCCAGAGCTGTCAATCACATATCGCGAGTGTATCTGCACACTTGCCCAAACTGCCGTTATAATGAATGACGCTGTTATGCAGCACAGCGAAGCTCTTACTGTATTCATGTCAACGTCGTGTTTGCTGTTAGTTGCGGTTAAAGCAATTTGTGACAGAAAATACGCTGCAATGACAGAGTTGACGTGACTGGGACTGTTTATTCAGAACTCTCAGCTACAAATAAGCTCGCGCTAACAACAACAACTCAGTACAATAAATGTAGCGGACCCCGTCCGAATGATGGCTAGACTTTACTGATGTTTCAGGAGTTTATTGAAACCGTTTATCTCCAAAAATCACCGTAAGAGCTGAACAAAAAACAAAGAAGTGCGCATAAACACCTCTTACACAAACTCCCTCTCCATAGCATTATCAATAACAATACAGCGAAATACACAAACATACTCATTACAAAGGACAGTAAACAAGCACATACACACCTATTGTCTTTTCGGGGGGTGCTAAACAAACTGTAAACTTTAAATCTGCTTAAACCCACTGAATGATGAACCGCAAGCTCTCACGAGTGCTCCCTCTTTTTTCATATTGCTCCGTAGACTGCAACATAAAAGTCCCTACTTATTTACACATATAATACAGACCTAAAACCTATTTAAATGCACAGAAATGTCAAAAATGTACACAAAAACAAATTATAAGATACATTACAATGAAGTCTGTTACAATAAAACTTCCAAATAAAACTTAAAACTACAATAAAAAGTGCAGTCTCTCTCTCATGCATGCAGTGCGTGCAGTGCATCGCTAAACCACGCCCCCTCCGCAACATTTACTTTTATTTACATATTAATACTAAACTGTTTTAAAGATTAAAAGCTTTCTTGAAGAGATAGGTCTTTAACAATTTTTTAAATGAATTGACTGAGTCTGCCTGTCGAATGTGGGAAGGAAGGGAATTCCAAAGTCTTGGAGCAGCACAACTGAAGGCCCTGGCCCCCATGGTAGAGAGGCGAAATTTAGGGGTGACAAGGAGGCCAGTCGAGGAAGAGCGGAGGGAACGTGCAGGGACGTATTCTGACAAGAGGTCAGAAATGTAGCTGGGTGCAAGATTATGGAGTGCTTTGTAGGTCATGACGAGGGTCTTAAAATCAATACGGTAGTGCACAGGGAGCCAGTGTAGAGTGATAAGGATAGGTGTGATGTGTTCAGATGATCTGATACCAGTGAGGATTCGAGCGGCAGAGTTCTGAATAAGTTAAAGTCTATTTATTAGCTTAGAAGGGAGACCGATGAGAAGGGAGTTGCAGTAGTCGAGACGTGACGTGACAAGGGCATGAATCAGGGTTTCAGTGCTGGCTTGTGTCAAAGTGGATCTAAGCCTGGAGATATTTCGGAGGTGGAAGAATGAGGTCCGTGTAAGAGATTTAATCTGTGAATTGAAGGATAGTGAACTGTCCAGAATGACACCAGGGCTTTTGACTTGAGTTGACAGAGGTGCAGAGATCTCATCTACGGTAAGATTGAGGTTTTGCTGTTTTGAAAGAGTAGATTTGGAGCCGATGAGCAGGACTTCAGTTTTATTGGCATTAAGTTTCAAAAAGTTTGCGTTCATCCAGATTTTAATGTCTTGAAGACAGTTTCTGAGTGAGATGGGTGGAAGGGGAGATGAAGGTTTAGTTGAAATATAAAGCTGGGTGTCATCAGCATAGCAGTGGAAATGTATTTTGTGATGTCTCATGATCTTGCCCAAGGGAAACAGATATATAATGAAGAGGAGTGGACCCAATACTGACCCCTGGGGGACACCCTGAGGCACAGAGGCACAGGCCGATTTATAGTGTTTGAGTTGTACAAACTGCTGACGATCCGTGAGGTATGAACAGAACCAGGAGAGTGCATCCCCTGTTATACCAATGCTGGCCAGACGCTCAACGAGGAGGGGATGTGAAATGGTATCAAAAGCAGCGCTCAAGTCAAGTAAAATCAAGATGGACAATAGACCAGAGTCAGCAGCACAGAGTAGGTCATTGGTGATTTTTACCAATGCAGTTTCCGTGCTATGGTTAGCACGGAAACCAGACTGGAAATGTTCATATATGTCATTGTAATTGAGATGGTGATGTAGTTGATGAGCCACGACCCGCTCCAGTATCTTAGATACAAAAGGAAGGTTGGAGATGGGACGGTAGTTGTTCAAGTTATCAGGATCAGCATTTGGCTTTTTGAGGACAGGAGTGACAGCAGCAGTCTTAAGAGTGGGCGGAACAATGCCTGTGGAGAGGGAGGAGTTTACTAAAGCCGTGAGTAATGGAACGATGGAAGGCAGGCATGCTTTAAGAAGACTGGTAGGCAAAGGGTCTAGTTGGGAAGTAGATGTCTTTGATTTGCTGACAAGTTCTTTGATCTGGTTCTCTGAGGCCAAGGTGAAGTTTGAGAGGGAGGTGGTAAAGGCAGGGCCCTGCAGGGCAGTTATGTAGATCCGGTTATGAGCTGGAGTGCGAGGAATATTAAGTAGATGGTGATGTATTTCTTGAATTTTTGCATGAAAGAAGTTTAGAAACTTGTTGCAGAGTTCCGTTGAGGAGTCAGTGGAGATGTTGTCAGGTGGCTTAAGGATGCGGTTTACGGTTGAAAACATTGTGTGATTGTGTGACACTTCTTGCTTTTGCACATTATACGGTTATTGCGATTGTGTGACACTTCTTGCTTTTGCACATTATACGGTTATTGCGATTGTGTGACACTTCTTGCTTTTGCACATTATACGGTTATTGCGATTGTGTGACACTTCTTGCTTTTGCACATTATACGGTTATTGCGATTGTGTGACACTTCTTGCTTTTGCACATTATACTGATTTAAATATATTTATTGTGAAGATTGTGGGTATGGATGCAACAGACACTTATGGCTGTATTTAATGCACATTTATTTCAGCACAACGCTAGGGCTCATGTTTGTCAGAGCACAACATACAGACACAATCTTATCGAGGAATGCCATGTCTTCGTCCTTGCTTGGCAACACCATGTGAATCGTTACTTTATCTGACAAAATAGTGTACTTGTTACGGACGGTTCCAATCACGATCAGCCAACACCATATCCCCAGGTAACAGTTTGTCTTACAGCCGCGATCCAAGCGAGCCGACGACTCTTTGTTACCTCGGATACTTGGTCTCCATGGTTGCGTCTCCAAGCAGGAAAGCGGTGGAAAGTTAATCCATTTTCGACCTTTTCCCCATGGCGATTATGTGATGCAGTGTTACACCCCATAATGCAGCAACGGTTTCCATGGTTTCCAATAATAACGCCAAATTAAGACACACGACTGAGAGGGAGTACGTCTATAAACAGTGCGCAGATGTCCGAGCAGCAGCAAATGAGGCCATCAACATGGCCGCCACGCAAAGTAATGACGTCAGATGCCCGAGCCCTATATGCTGATTTGCTGCTTATCCAAAGCGACTTACATTGCATTCAAGGTACACATTTTTACATTTTTTGTCAGTTCTTGCTTTCCCTGGGAGTTGAACCCATGACCTTAGCATTGCTAGCGTGGCTCTACTGTTTGAGCTACAGGAAAGTTGAAGGTTAAAAGGTTAAATCTTTGATTTATCAAAGAAACCTGAAAAAAACTGTTTTCAACATTTGAAGAAATGTTTAATAAGAAATGTTTGTTGAGCATATATATATATATATATATATATATATATATATATATATATATATATATATATATATATATATATATATATATATATATAAAAAAAATCATCAGATTAGAATGATTTGTGAAGGATCGTGTGACATTTTTAAATTGTAAAAATATTTCACAATATTACTGTTTTTACTATTTTGGATCAAATAAATCCAGCCTTGGTGAGCAGAAGAGACTAAAAAAACAAAAAACAAAGATTAAAACTTTTGAACAGTACTGTAGGTCTGAAGTCTTTATGTAAAGAAAATGTATAGTCAGATTACTTCTTTTAAGTTAAACGTGGTTTTGTGAATAAGCTACAAACAATACATTCAATTATTAAAGGGTTACTTCAGTGATTAGCATTAAGCTTTGTATCAGTAGAAACCCGGTAGTATATTCGAATTATGGTACTTTCCCTCCTCATATCCCCCTGAGACGAGATAATTATACATTTTATTTCTGGAAAAAATCCTCTGATGACGCAAATATCGGCCTGAGCCTAGAGACTACAGGAGCTAGTTCTGCATGTTTTCATCTCGCCCACAGGGGAGAAATCGCACTCACAGAATGTAAATGCGCACGCCCGCTGCCGCTCGGCTCGGGCATTCATAACGGGGCAGTACGGAGCAAAGTGAGTGTTTCAACTTTTCAATGAATTCCTATGAAAGTTTAGCTTCCACATGCGATCTGATAACGCGCCAGACTGGACACGCGCAGAGAAGGACAGCCGCGCTTACCTCAGCTCTGCTCAGCTCTTCGCTCTCTGGTGAATGATATCTGACTCCTGCTATGTCTGTGACGTGACTTTCGTTCGGCTCACTCACACTTTATTGAAAGGACACGTTCAATTTTTTAATTGTAGTGTCTATTCTCTAACTGAACGAAATTATTGTATTACTATGAATATCAAAACAACGTTGGGGACGGTGCCGCGGTGGGCAAGTGATAACCAATAGCCGTGGCTTTGGGAGTGGCCTCGTAGGGCAGCGAAACAAGTGCATTCTAGGAGTTGTTGTCTTTCATCCACATGAGACAAAAATAAATGTTCTGTCTTTTCTCAATCTAGAAGGCACCAAATTCAAAAATAATTTCACATTTCTACTACATAAATGACACGGTTTAAATACACATTCATCTTTCCAGCACTGAAGTGCCCCTTTAAGTCTCCTCACATTCATTATAGTTCCCTCTGTCACATTCCTCGTCGATATTCCCAGGGGAGGGGTCGTTGACGCCTCAGGTGTGAATCACTGCATTATTCATGTTGATCCACACCCTCCCCGCATACAGGCATTCTGACAATAAGTGTCTTACAAAAGTTTAATGACTATAATGTTTTGTATGAATGAGTGATCAAAATGGCTTTCACATTGTTTTGAAGAAAAAACTCTAGGCAACAACATCCCGTTCTTAAAAGCCTTGTGAACAAATGTTTAAAGTGTGTTAGATGGCCTTATTTCAGAGACTTAACATTTTAGTTTTTTCAAAAACTATGCATAAACATTATTTTCTCAAAACTACAAACTTTTATGTACATGTGGCTCACATATTACTGTAGCCCTGTTTCTGACTTTAGCCATTAATATGCTTTAAAACAACTGAAAACGCATCATGCATGCTCCTGTAAACTTCCATCCTTTAGCCCAAAAAACGGATTATAACGTCTTGGTCAAAAGAAATTCTGTGTGTAAGCCTTTTCGGCATTTCAGTGAAGTTCTCTTAATTTATTGATATCTCATTTTAAATCTGACTCCAATTTTATGTGACTCCATAAAGTGTGTTACGTTTAGAGTTTATCAGCTGATTTTACGATTAGTTGCGATTTAATTTAGATCATTGATGTTTCTTAGTATCACTTATTTTCAAATTTTCGTTCCACCATTGGACCCGGAGCAACACAGAGGCTAGTGTCGCGATTCACTAGCTCTCACGGACACAAATTAGTCAGTTCTGATATTACAGAGGATTGCAGAGTGAACTATTTTAACTTTAAGTGAGTCCCACATGTTTACTTATAACTGTAATTTGATTAATAGCCACGAGAGCTGCAACTTATAATAACAGCGACAGTCAGAAATCTGATTTTCTCTCATGCTTGGCTCAATGCTCCCGCTATGGAGTCCTCAGTGTGATCTGTCCTAACAGAGAGATTTGCGGTAGCTCCTACTTACTCTGCATGCGACACTACTAAAATAATGATTTCAGAAAGATGCAGAATGAATCAAGATTAACATTTATTTTGGCCAGACAAGAAAATAATTAAGCAAGAATCCATGGTACACAACTGATCAGTATAAAAACATAAACACAATCGCAAAGTAATATGAAAATAATTTCAAAGAGTCATCATTTCTGGCATAATACATGCAGTGTATCAAAGTGTCTCAAAGACACTGACACAGACTGCATGGGGGTTCTGGCTACAGAATGTTTCCCCCTGGCAGCTCTGTTATCCTTCCTTAAATACTCCAACTAGAACAAAAGGGTTGTAACACAAACACCTGGTTTTGGGGGAGAGGATCAGATATCTTTGAAGAGACCACTCAAAAAGGAGAACAGAATTCTTAGTAGTTTTCAACCTTTCAATACTACTAGTGACTGCAGTGAAACTGAGACCATTTTACCATTCGCACCAAGACCTTTAAAATGACACCAAACATGAAAGGGATAAAACAATAGGTTTACAAGATACATCATCATTGGTATATCTGCATTTGTTGACTTGAAACACGGCAAGGAGAGGGCAAAATGGGATGGGGGTGATGTCCCATAGTCTCTGTGAGATCTTCTCTCAAGATTAGTGACTTTTATTGTTCTATTGTTGGGGTTTGGATCTCAGCTTTTTCCTTAGCAGCAAAACCAATCCTTACACTCCCCCAAATATTACACAACATAATAGCTAGGCTACTTCATAAATCACCCAGTCTTTTGATTAAGTCTTTTTGCTATAAAAAAGCTAAAAACTTTGCTATTGTCAGTAATTTGAGAATAGTATTGCGACACTGAAATGTCAACTCCAAATTTGCTTTCTATAATATAAATTATAGAAGAATGCTTGAGCTGTTTGATTCCGAGGAATTAGATGTGCTCAGCATCGAGGCAGTTGAAGTAGTAAATAAGAGCTTGTCACTTCATAATGCAAGGCTCAATCTCATGTTTGCGGAGGCAGCACGTAGATTACGGGTCTGCAACAAGAGTGAACACAAGCGATCGGTGTGCATGTGATACTGTATGGGTGCGAGGCATGCTCAGCTCCTGAGGGTGCTGGCTGTGTTCATTGAGAAATATCTCGATGCGAACAGCCGTGCGCTTTCGGGTGTTTCAGCCTCGCGCCTGTGGACTATCATCTCGAGGGATGAAAGCCAAATATATTGTGAACGGATCGAATCTCGCGTTTGCCGAGGCAGCGTGTAGATCAGCGATTCCCAACCCCCGGTCCCCGGACCGGTGCCGGTCCATTCACCCATTAGTACCGGGCCTTGAAATATTCCCAGAATAATGTTTTTTGGTTTTTTTTAAATAAAAAAAGAAATTAAGTGCTGACATGTCATGTTATTTAATCCAAAACATAAACAATAAATAGATCAAAAATGTGTTTGAGTGCTTTGCGATTGCTTATTGGTTCTGTACATTTTGTATCGGACGGCAGAGCGCGGTGCACGTTAAGTGACAGAAGTATGTGGAGAGATGAGCAGGCCCAAGAAAACTTCCATGGTTGATTTCATTACGGACCGTTCCAGCAAAAGAAAGGACGATGACCAACTCGAAAATAGCTGTAAAAAGACAAAAAAGTCAAGCTTCAATCGTAAATACGACGAATTATATATTAGGTATGGATTTACGGAAACAGGCAATTCCGTGGCGCCAAAACCATTATGTGTAATTTGTGGTGAAATGCTCTGCAATGAAGCAATGAAGCCGTCAAAACTTCAGAGACACTTCACCACCAAACTCTCAATGACAAAACAGAGGAGTTTTTCGAAAGAAAGAAACGTGAGTTGGACGCTCAGCAGCAAGTTTTGATATCCTCAACATTGGTAAACGTAGCTGCAACAAAAGCGTCATATCTTGTTGCTCACCGAATAGCTAAAGCTAAAAAAACCTTTACAATCGGAGAAGAGCTAATTTTGCCGGCTGCAAAAGATATTTGTCGGGAACTTTTGGGTGAAAAAGCAGCTAGCAAGTTGGGACATGTTCCACTATCTGACAATACTGTTGCCAGGGGAATCGATGACATGGCTGAGGATATTGAGGGGCAGCTGTTAAGCAGATTAAAAGCATCTCCGTGGTACGCAATTCAAGTGGACGAATCGACTGACGTGGAAAATAAGGCGATCATGTTAGTTTATGTGCGGTACATGCATCAAGATGAGGTGCAGGAAGATTTGCTCTGTTGTCTTTCACTTCCTAGCACAACCACCGGCTCCGACATATTTCAAGTTTAGAATGAATACGTTGCAGCTAGACTGGAATGGAAGTTTTGTGTGGGTGTCTGCACTGATGGGGCTGCCGCGATGACCGGCCGGTTGTTGGGGTTCACTGCCAGGGTGAAAGAAGTGTCGCCAGAATGTGAGGCAACTCACTGCATGATTCACAGAGAGATGCTGGCAAGCAAGAAGATGTCTCCAGAGCTTTATGCGGTCCTTAATGATGCTATACGTGTCATTAACCACATCAAAGCTCGTGCCCTGAATACGCAAATGTTTGAATTATTGTGTGAGGACATGGATGCTGATCACAAGCACCAGAAGTTAGGTGGTTGTCCTAAGGGAAAGCCCTAACACGAGTGTTTGAACTAAGAGAGGAATTACAGAAATTCCTCTCCGTCAAGCAGTCAAGCTGGAAACCTGGGCACGGCGCATCAACCAAGGTTTTTTTTATATGTTCAGCAACTTATCCAGTTTTTCCGAGGATGCTGAAGGACTTGGCAAGTTGATACATAGCCACCTGACATCACTGTCTGATGAGTTTGAACGTTATTTCCCATCTGAAAAAGACCCGAGGAATGGCAAAGTATGGATGCGCAATTCGTTCCAAGGTAAATATATGCATATTACATTTTCATAATGCCCCTCCCCGAAATATATTTTCTATTAAATTTTCAAATTGGCAAAATAGTAATTTCAGTAAATGCAGTGTTCTCTTGAAATGCATATATATAGCACGAATTGTATTTATTGTGCGATTTATACGCCAAAATTAGTTTTTACATGCATATAATAAGCTTGGGTAGTGATGTGGGTTACGTGCATATAACGCGTTACAAAGTTTTTCTGCCATGACTGCCACTAAGACCAGACTTAGAAACAGACTGGATGTGAGGAATACCCTGCGTGTCTCATTGTCAACCATCAAGCCCCGGTATGATGTTCTTGTGGCTGCCAAGCAATCCCAGGGATCTCACTGATATGGATATCAGACTGTAAGCTGTTTTTCATGCATATTTGTGATGCAGTCCTTTAAAAAACAATTATGGAAGCCCAGGAAGAACAGCTTGTCTCGTGCACAGCTAAAATAGTAATATCAATATGCAGTTTATGCTCACATTAAATTAGTTTTGTTCTTGTTAGTCTGGTATTTTTTGTTGATCTCTAATTTTATACTTTTAGAAATGATTGGCTGAAATCACTGTGTGTTGCTATTGTATTCTGAAACTGTCTGACTGTTGAAACTGGCTCTTATTTTCATATAATTTTCCTTTGTTGTCACCTGTTGGTGAGTGAAAACACTGAGTTGCTGTTGAAGTGATTGTCTTTAGTGGTTCTGGAGAGATTTGACAGGTGAAATGGGCTGGTATTTTCATATAATCTGCCACCTGCTAGTGAGTGAGAGCTGTGTGAGTTGCTTTTGAAGTAGGCCTAAATGTATGGGAGAAAAGTGAAACATTTTGTGAACTGGTCCGAAAGTTTAAAAAGGCTGTTACTGTTTTACACAGTGCTATGTTTCAAAACGATGCAAATTAAAATTGAGGTATTAAAATTGACAACTGGTCCCTGGAATTTTTTAATGAATATGCTGGTCCCTGGCACAAAAAAGGTTGGGAAACCCTGGTGTAGATGACGAGACCGTATAATAAATATTAAAACAGTATCGTCTGGTGATTATGGCTGCATTTAATTCTGAGGAATTAAAATGAAATATTATCTGACTTTGAGAAGTTCAATATTTTTATTCAGCCTATCATTCAGACAATGTTTCTCTTGTTGGGTGATTACGGCAGCATTTAATTCTGAGGAATTAAATGGGATATTATATGACTTTGAGAAATTCTATATTTTTATTCAGCCTACCATTCAGACCGTGTTTCACTTGTTGGGTGATTTATGGCAGCATTTAATTCTGAGGAGTTAAATGGAAAATTATCTGACTTTGAGAAGTTCGATATTTTAATTCAGCCTATCATCCAAACTGTGTTTCAGTTGTCTGAATTATCATCTAAGATAGGGGAAATCGATGTTTGTTCTCGCCGCCTTGTGCGTTGCGGGAGCCTGGTTTCTCCCAAGGTTTATTTTTCTCCATTAGGTCACCTAATGGGGTTTTGGTTTCCTTGCCACTGTTGCCTCTGGCTTGGCTTGCTCAGTTGGGGACACTACATTTTTCAACTAAACATCGAAATAAATATAATTAATAAACTAAATTAACCATTTAAACTAAATTACTGATCGAATTATTGATCTAAAGCCCACACTGTCACTGTATGATAATTGAAATGAACTGATGACATCAGCGTTTTTCCAGAATGGCTATACAGCTGAATAAAATTATGCTGCATTATTTTCCTGTTTAACACTGTAAAGCTGCTTTGAAACAATCTACATTGTTAAAAGCGCTATATAAATAAAGTTGACTTGACTTGACTTGACATCGGTTTCCAGCGATTGCTAATCGAAGTGTCCGCCCGAAATCGTTGCGGCCCTGTCGAGTTGCTCCCTTAGACGAGGCCCCCGCTGGCCAGCCCCTCTCCCGGGGAGGAGCGATCGAGGTCACGCTCGGGCCACATCGGTTTCCAGCGAATGCACGCTGCTCCATCCGCCCCACTGACTTGTGGCTGGGCAGCAAACGCGCCCGCACACCGAAAATGGTCCTTGACTTCTTCCTGCCGGTCAGCCGCTTCAGGGGGTCGGGAACGAGGCTCGGTTAACCACCCGAGGCCAGCCTCGAAAGGCTGGTTCCCTTAGCCGATTATCTCAGCGCATGGTTATGCCTTCCGAATATATCTGCATGGGCCCTGCCAGGGACTGTAGAAAAAGGATACAGACTGCAGCTTGGTTACCCTCCCCCGTAGTTTAACGGGGTGATCTGGACTGCAGTGGTCCCAACGGGTAATGGAAGAGGAAGTTCACTCCCTGTTGGTAAAGTAGGCCATAGAACGTGTTCCTCCGCTAGACAGGGATTCCGGGTTCTACAGCCGGTACTTCATAGTTCCCAAGAAGGATGGGGGGTTGCGTCCAATTTTAGAACTGAGATACTTGAATTGTTCTCTGAGGAGATTCAGATTCAAGATGCTCAAGCCCTTCCATTGTGAGTCAGATCAGATCCAAGGACTGGTTTGTCACGATAGATATAAAGGACGCATGCTTCCACATTTCCATCCCTCCATGTCACAGGAAGTTCCTGGGGTTCGCTTTCGGGGGCGAAGCGTTCCAATATCAGGTTCTTCTGTTCGGCCTGGCTCTTTCCCCTCGCACGTTCACGAAGTGCATGGATGCAGCTCTGGCTCCACTGAGGCTCCAGGGCATTCGTGTACTGAACTACACCGACGACTGGCTCATATTGGCCCAGTCGCGGGTTATGGCAGTTCGGCATCGAGATGTTGTGCTTGGCCACATACAGTGCTTGGGGTTGAGACTCAACACGAATAAGAGCATGTTGACGCCTTCCCAGAGCACCATGTTCCTGGGAGTAGTATGGGACTCGATAACGATGCGGCACAAATGTCTCCCACACGGATCGAGTCCATACGGGTGATGGTCTCCAGCATGAAGCTGGGCCACAACATCACTGTAAAGCAGTTTCAAAGACTGGGGGGACTCATGGCAGCTGCATCCAACGTAATACTTTTTCACCTGCTGTACATGAGACCCCTGCAGTGGTGGCTGAAAGCCAAGAGGTTTTCCCCTAGGGGAATTCCATTCCGTATGATCAGGGTAACACGCAGGTGCCTTAGTTCCCTATCAATATGGAAGAAACCTTGGTTTCTGTCCAGTGTTGGGAGCGTCATGTCGCCGGTAATCCGTTTCATCAGACGGCTCCCTCACTGGTTGGGGCGCGGTCATGGACGGTCGCTTTACCCAGGGTCTGTGGCAGGACCATCATCATTCATGGCATATAAATTGTCTGGAGATGTTGGCTGTGTTCAGGGCTCTGAGAAGTTTCCTCACAGATCTCAGGGATTACCATGTACCGTTGGGCTCTGACAATATGTCAGTGGTCGCGTACCTGAACCATCAGGGGGGTCTGAGGTCTCGCCCTCTATGCAGACTGGCGCATCAGATCCTCCTGTGGTCCCAGGGGAAATTGTCGTCTCTCAGAGCAATGTATGTCCCCGAGGACCAGAATCAGGGAGCAGACATCCGGTCGAGGCAGGGGCTGAGGCCCGGGGAGTGGAGACTTCACCCAGAGGTGGTGAAGTCCATATGCAAGAGGTTCGGCCCAGTGGAAGTGGATCTATTCGCGTCTCGAGAGATGCCCCACTGTCCACTGTGGTTTTTTCTCACGCATCCAGCCCCACTGGGGTTGGATGCCATGGTGCAGACCATAGACTGTAAAAAAATGGAGCTCAATGAGACTCTGCTCCCTTCTGGAGCCTGTCCCTAGCGGCCAGTCGAGGAATTGCAGTTTAAGTCACTTCCGTATTGGCTTCAAGAGAAACTGCGGGAGGTTGCCGCTTGGTGCAGACGTCTGCATGCATTACCCCCAATAGCTCTGCTCCCGGGAGTTCTGGTAAGTGTCCGGCAGGACGGGGTCAGTCTTCTCCTAGAAGCCCCATACTGGCCGGCCTGAGTATGGTTCTCAGACATCATAGCACTGCTGGCAGGTCCTCCATGGCAGATACCTCTGAGGAGGGACCTGCTGTCTCAGTATTTCACCCCCCACCAGAGTTCTGGAAGCTTTGGGTCTGGCCCCTGAGGGGGCTCAGTACTTAGAGGCTGGCCTGTCGGCAGGTGTAGTGGAGACCATACTCACGGCTTAAACTGGAACGTGTTCCAACTTGGGATCTGGCGGTGGTTCTCGAGGGACTGGCTTCGGCCCCCTTCGAACCGCTCGAGTCGGCGACAGAACGAGTTAAAGACAGAACTGTCACTAAAGGTGGCGCTGCTCCTCGCTATCAAGGTTCAAGGTTCAAGTTTATTTAGCCATTTCAACAATACAGTTGATAGGAATTTGTCTTGGTATGCTCACATAATTAAAAACAATGCACTGACACTGCACACATATACACAGACATGAACAACACATATTGCACATTAGGTGTGTCAATGGGTTATGGACCAGTCCATAAGGTGCTTAGTGCAAGCGACACAGCCAGAAATCAGTCCACAAGTTCATAACCCAAATCAAACATTCAAACATTAAGCCATGTTTAAATGTCGTCTCTTTTCTGCCGTTTTGTTAATTACCTCTTTAGTAAACCAATACATAACCAGCAAAATCAGCGCTGCTTGAATCTCCTCCATACTTGTTATTGTGCAGACAGTGTCGCGCAAAAATTATTACTGTCTGCCGCTGACTGGGAGGAGCATTCGCGCACAGTCCTACATCACCGGACTAATTTGCCTAATCTTCACGGTACTTTAGACCGCAGTGGAAACACAGACAGTAGCAGGTCTGGGGGAAAAAAGTTCCAGTAAAAAAAGTTCCTGGTACAAATTGTTCCGGGTAATTTCGGTGAAACGGGGCTAAAGACATTCATTCAGATAGTCTTCAGAAAAGGAACTCTAGCTTAGTGAATACTTGTCTCACAAACATGAGACATATGTCTAAAGAAACGTTGAAATGTCAGGTTTTAAACAATGTAAACCAAATCGAAAACAAATATTCTGTGTTTATGTAATCTGTTTGAAAAGAGATAGATGTCAGTCACCCGCGAGCCACTTCATTATCCAGTAATGCGACTACACCCACAGAGCGTGCGCTCTTTGAGATTCAAATACTGACGATCCACACGTCAACGCCCACACATCAACTCATACAAACATCTAGTGAAGCGCTGTAACGTTACTTCAGCTACATCGTTTTGAGACGTGTTGAGGAATAATTCACCTTATGAAAAGATGTTCATGTTATGTTCAGAACAAAGGATTCAGGGCTGATTGTAAAGTAGGCTGTTTATTCTGTTAGCATCTGTGATTATTAAACGCAAAAAGACAGTTTAAATATTAATACTGCTGCAATATAAAATGCCATACACGCAAGACTGTTTAGACAATATTTATTTGGCCTGCTTTGGAAATATTACGTAAAAGAGCCTAGTGTCAAATCAATAAAGCTTTTATTCGCAAATGTCTGCTCAGATGCTATAAATATAGTACCAGTCAAACTTATTTTTCTTCATATTGATGTTTAAATATTATAGCCTAATGTTATTTTTTAAATTTAATATCAAAGTTTGTTTTATCGAGTTATTATTGAGTTTTGTTTTGTAGAAAGTGAATTGCTTTCTTTACAGTGAATTTTGTTTTGTATAAATTGTATCTTAATTTTAATTATTTATTATTTAATTTTAGCATGAGACTACTTTCAAAAACATAAAAAAAGTACAAAAAATGTATTTAAAAATGCTCTTAGTCATTTTTGTCTTGTTTCTAGTCTAAATATTTAAACATTCTTTAATCAAGATGCATTTACTAGATAAGTACAATTGAAATGGCCTCTTAAATAGGTAATGGGGTGCAGCTGGACTCGTGATCAGAGCCAGGTACAGGGCTTCTGGGAAATGGAGTGTGTTAGTGAGAGTCAGTATTCTGGTGATGGTGACCTCTGGTGACGATCAGGAGGAACCACAGAGGCCGGATTCATTACAGAGCCCCCTCCCTGCGAACGGCTCCTGACGTGAGAAGGCTCTATGTGTGACCAAGGTCTCTGAGGAATGGGTAGGGGTTGTAGAAGGCCTGCAGGAAGTTGTTTGAGTGATTTGGTGGTGTTACAAATTACACAGTTCTTGATGTAAGTCATGACGTCAGAACGGAGAGAAGACCACCAGAATTTGTTAGAAATGAGTTGAATGGTTGCATTTATGCCTGGGTGTTCAGAGTTGGGTAGATCATGGACCTGTTGGATGACTCTGTCTCTCAAAGAGAGAGGGACAAAGATTCTGTCCCTGGGACATTCAGCTGGGATAGGGTTGGAACTGGTGCAACAATGAGGGTAGAAGGTAGGATGGAACTGGGCTTGATGGACTGAAATGTGGACTCAAACTGACGAGAAAGTGCATCGGCTTTGGTGTTCTTGGTGTCTGGACGGTAAGTCACAGTGAACTGGAACTGGGTGAAAAATAGAGCCCACTTGGCCTGTCTGTGGTTGAGTCGTTTGGCTGAACGAAGATATTCAAGGTTGCGATGATCAGTGAGGACTAAGAAGGGGTATTGTCCGACACTCCTCGAAAGCTGTTTTCATTGCAAGAAGCTTGCGGTTCCCCACGTCATAATTCTGTTCTGCTTGATTAAGTTTGCGGGAGAAATAAGCACAGGGGAAGATGGATTGGATGGATTGCCATGACTTTGTGAGAGGACAGCTCCAACTCCTGTGCTTGAAGCGTCGATCTCAACCGTGAACTCAAGTTCAGGATCCGGGTGATGTAATATGTGTGCCGTAGAGAAACGTTCTTTCAGATCATTGAAAGCCCTGTCGGCTGCTGGAGACCAAGTTAGACGACCTTTCCCTCCCTTGGTCATAGAAGAAAGAAGGGCTGCGATGGAGCTGAAGTTACGAATGAACCTTCTGTAAAAGTTAGCGAAACCAAGAAATCTCTGCATCTCCTTGATGGTTGTAGGACAAGGCCAGTTTAAGGCAGCTTGCACCTTATGATCATCCATAGCTACTCCATTAGGACTGACCACATAGCCTAGGAATGTCGTGGAAGTTTGATGAAATTCGCATTTATCTGCCTTGGCAAATAGATGATGAGAGATCAGACGTTGGAGAACTGCTCTGACATGCTTTACATGTTCCTCAAAAGAGATGGAGTAGAACAGAATATCATCCATGTAAATTATGACCCATCTGACAAGCATGTCATGGAATACATCATTGATAAAAGCTTGGAAGACAGAGGGACTGTTGATCAGCCCAAAGGGCATGACTCGGTAAGCGTAGTGCCCACAAGTGGTAGAGAACGCTGTCTTCCACTCGTCCCCCTTCCTGATGCGGATCAAATTGTAGGCATTGTGCAGGTCAAGTTTGGTGAACCATTTAGCTGAACGGAGCTGTTCGAGTGCAGGGGACACTAGAGGAAGGGGGTATTGGAATTTGACTGTGATGTCATTGAGACCTCTATAATCGATACATGGCCAAAGACTTCCATCCTTCTTCTTTACGAAGAAGAACCCAGCAGAGGCTGGGGATGCTGATGGAACTACAGGGAGTGCAGAATTATTAGGCACGTTGATTTTCTGATCATATTTTTTTTCCAGGCACATTTGACCAATTCCAAACCACAGTAATCCTAATAACTACTATTGATTTAGTATTTAATAATGTATAAGTGATATATAATTGTTCATGAAGGCTGGAAATGAAAATCACCTTATATTCAGGTGTGCAGAATTATTAGGCATGTTTTCTTTTACAGATAAATTGAGCCAAAAAAGAGATTTAACTCAGACTGAAAAGTCAAAAAGTATTAAATGCCCATGAGAAGGATGCAATACTAATGCAATACTAGACATTGCAGTTAAGGCATGACCATTGGACAGTGAAATGCTCGTTGGGTCAGCAGGGTCAGACAAAAACATGTGGCGGAGAAAAGACACCTGTTAACTGCAAAAGAATGAAGAATTAAGGTGAAGAATTAAGAGTGAAACCATCAGGAACCCTTTAGTCTCCAGCGCCACCATTTTCCAGAGCTGCAACCTACCTGGAGTCTCCAGAAGTGCAAGGTGTCAGGATCTCAGAGACTTCAGTTAGGTAAAGAATCCTAAAAAATGACCCCCACTAGATAAGAATCACAAGCTGAAGTGTTGTAAAATACATGAAGAAGGTTTTTTTATAGGCTTTATGGACAGATAGGTTGAGAGTGACTCTTGAAGGACCAGCACCACATCCTCTAGTACCACTGTTTGAAGAATTCATCTTCCAGAATCTGGCAGTTCGTTTTGGGAGTTCATTTTAGTCCATCCTGAAGTCCGTTTTGCAGAGATGGACTAAAAATGAACTCCCAAAACGTACTGCTAGATTCTGGAAGATTAATTCTTCAAACAGTGGTACTAGAGGATGTGGTGCTGGTCCTTCAAGAGTCACTCTCAACCTATCTGTCCATAAAGCCTATAAAAAAACCTTCCTCATGTATTTTACAACACTTCAGCTTGTGATTCTTATCTAGTGGGGGTCATTTTTTAGGATTCTTTACCTAACTGAAGTCTCTGAGATCCTGACACCTTGCACTTCTGGAGACTCCAGGTAGGTTGCAGCTCTGGAAAATGGTGGCGCTGGAGACTAAAGGGTTCCTGATGGTTTCACCCTTAATTCTTCACCTTAATTCTTAATTCTTTTGCAGTTAACAGGTGTCTTTTCTCCGCCACATGTTTTTGTCTGACCCTGCTGACCCAACGAGCATTTCACTGTCCAATGGTCATGCCTTAACTGCAATGTCTAGTATTGCATTAGTATTGCATCCTTCTCATGGGCATTTAATACTTTTTGACTTTTCAGTCTGAGTTAAATCTCTTTTTTGGCTCAATTTATCTGTAAAAGAAAACATGCCTAATAATTCTGCACACCTGAATATAAGGTGATTTTCATTTCCAGCCTTCATGAACAATTATATATCACTTATACATTATTAAATACTAAATCAATAGTAGTTATTAGGATTACTGTGGTTTGGAATTGGTCAAATGTGCCTGGAAAAAAAATATGATCAGAAAATCAACGTGCCTAATAATTCTGCACTCCCTGTATGAAACCCTTGGCCAATTCCTCTTCGATATAAGCTTTCATAGCTTCGGTCTCAGGTTGTGAAAGGGGAAATATTCTGCATTTAGGTGGTGTGGTACCCGGAAGGAGATCTATGGCACAGTCACTGGATCAGTGAGGGGGTAATTGGGTTGCCTTGTGTTTACTAAAAGCTTCAGCTAGGTCAGCATACTGAGAAGGAAGGTTTCAATGGATGTGGGTTTGGAATCTTGGAGACATTGAGAGAAGCATTTGGTTGACCACTGAGTGACTTGACCCTCTGTCCAGGAGAACTGTGGTTCACAAAGCTGAAGCCATGGAAGTCCGAGGATGATTGGGTTATAGGGTGCTTGGATGAGATAGAAGCGGATGGTCTCAGTGTGCAGGATACCGATAGTCAGTTGAATGTCAGTGGTCATTTACTGAATCTGTTCAGAACCTTGGGGTCTCCCATCTACTGCTGCCACTGCCAGGGAAGATTCACAAGGAACGGAAGGGGAAGGTTATGAGTTTTTGCAAAGTTGGTGTCAATGAAATCTCCAGCAGCTCAAGAGTCAATTAGAGCTATCGTCTCAATGTCATACTGGTTGAGAGTTAGTTTAACTGGAACTCTTAGACATTCGGAGGAATGAAGAGATTCACTCACCGTAGTGGAAGGGTGTTGTTTGGGCCTTTTTGGACAAGACACCCTCATGTGACCTGGCTGACCACAATAAAGACAGAGATTCCTCTGAAAGCGACAATCTTTCTCCTGAGAGGAAAGACGAGTATGTCCCACTTGCATGGGTTCATGTTCTTGAGAAGGTGAGCTGAATGATTGGTGAGACACCTCTCTGACACCTCTAGATTGTCAATACGAACGGTGAGATCAATAAGTTGATCCAAGGTTTTACCCTCATCCCGGCAGGCTAGTTCAGACTGCAGATCCATATTAAGAGCTCGGCGAAAGTGCAGTTTGAGAGGATCATCAGGCCATCCAGTCTGAGCTGCAAGTGTGCGGAATATGAGAGCAAACTCAGCAGCAGAAAATCTTCCTTGACGAAGTGAAAGAATCTGTTCACCAGCTCCCTCTCCTCCTCTGGGTATGTCAAATACTGCATGGAAACGTCGCAGGAAATCATCAAATGTAGGAAAGACAGGCCGATTAAGATCCCACACAGCAGTAGCCCAATCCAATGCCTTATTGGTGAGCAATGGACAAACAAAGGCAATACGGCCCTCCTCGTGGGATACAACAAGGGTTGCTGAGAAACAAACAATGAGCATTGAAGTAAGAAGCCTTTGCATTTACTAGGTGTACCATCAAACTTATCTGGGTAAGCCGGATCCGGTCCGTATCCAGATCAGATGGTGGACCTGCGCCCAGAGAAGACCAACGCATGACCCTGAAGTGTCTGCAGAGACCGTGTCAATTAGACTCCCCCTGAAATTGCCTCGTCAACACTGCATCCTCAATAAACCCGTCTCCGGCGTGATGACTCCGATTGTTCGAATATTACAATTTAATAATTGTTAAATCGATATGTCATCCTCAATAAACCCGTCTCTGGTGTGTTGCCTCCGATCCTTCAAATATTGCACTTTAATAATTATTTAATCAACACATTGTCCTCAATAAACCCGTCTCCGGCGTGTTGCCTCCGATCTTTCGAATATTCCGATCTATTATGACCTCTGACCTGTAAAGTTGCCAGAATAATAATCATATGCTGCTTGTTAATTGGCCAGAGGAGAACTGGCACCCCGACTGAGCCTGGTTTCTCCAGAGGTTTATTTTTCTCCATTAGGTCACCTGATGGGGTTTTGGTTTCCTTGCCACTGTTGCCTCTGGTTTGGCTTGCTCAGTTGGGGACACTAATTTTTTCTAAATTCTTCAACTAAATATCCAAATAAATCTAATTATTAAACTAAATTAACCTTATAAACTAAATTACTGATCTAATTAATGATCTAAAGCCAACACTGTCACTGTATGATAATTAATTAACTGATGACATCACCGTTTTCTCCGGAATGGCTATACGGCTGAATAAAATTATGTTGCATTATTTTGCTGTTTAACACTGTAAAGCTGCTTTGAAACAATCTGCATTGTTAAAAGCGCTATATAAATAAAGTTGACTTAACTTGACGTGACTAAAGGGCCCCAAAACAGCTCAGACTCCTAGGGGTTAAACATTGAATGGGGTCAAATTGATCCCAAAGATAATAGGAGGGTTAAAGCCATATAAACATTCACTGCACTATCTATAGTCAGCTTGCTGACGAATCTGGAATTTCGGTCAAATACAGGCTTATTTCGCTGTGTAAAATACATACAATATGGTTCAAATTATTATTTATTTATGTAATTATGCACTACTTTAACAACAAGACAAGGCAATGTAGTGGTTGTGGAAAAAACTAATAAAGAGGTAAAATAAAGAGGACACAGCAGTAATCGTTATCCCCTCAGTCCTGTTTAACCCTCTGAACCCTGAGCTGTTTTCTGGGCCCTGGAGGTGTTTTGTGCTTATTTCTGTTACTTGTACAATCCCAAATCAGAAAAAGTTGGGACAGTATGGAAAACGCAAATAAAAAAAAAAGAAGGGATTTCTAAATTTACTTTGACTTGTATTTCATTGCAGACAATATGAACACCAAATATTTCATGTTTTGTCTGGTCAACTTCATGTCATTTGTAAATATGCATCCTGTTAACATAGGGCTTCCTTTTGGCACAGTACAGTTTTAACTGGCATTTGTGGATGTAACTACGTATTGTGGTACTTAACAAAGGTTTGCCAAAGTAGTCCTGAGCCCATGTGGTGATATCGCTTATAGATGAATGACGATTCTTGATGCAGTGCCACCTGAGGGATCGGAGATCACGGTTGTTCAGCTTAGACTTGCGCCCTTGTCCTTTACGCACTGAAATTCCTCCAGATTCCTTGAATCTTTTAATTGTGTTATGCACTGTTGAATGTGAAATATCCAAATCTCTTCCTATCTTTCTTTGAGGAACATTGTTTTTAAACATTTCAATAATTTTCTCACGTATTTGTTGGCAAACTGGCGATCCTCGGCCCATCTTTGCTCCTAAAGGATTAGACCTTTCTTGGATGCTGCTTTTGTACCAAATCATAATTACAATCACATGTTGACATCACCTGTTTCAAATCACATAATTATTTAACCATTTTACCTAATTACTAGCCCTAAATTGCTCCTGTCCCAACTTTTTTTGAAATGTGTTGCAGGTCTGAATGACAGGAAAGGATGTTGATCAGACAAAACATAAAATATTTTGTGTTCATATTGTCTGCAATGAAATACAAGTCAAAGTAAATTTAGAAATCACTTCTTTTTTATTTATTTGCGTTTTCCATACTGTCCCAACTTTTTCTGATTTGGGGTTGTAAGATTTTCATGGCTAAAATCGGATTATTCTGTATTCAACACAAACTCTGCTACAATAATATGTGAGTAGCATGCATGTAAAAGTTTTTAGTTTTGAGAAAATGCAGTTTATGCGTGGTTTGTGAGAAAAAAAAGTCACTGAAATAAGGCCATAAAACCATACTGAATATATGTTCACAAGACTTTTGAAAACTGGATCACGTAAGCAAAAAAAATTGCTACAAAACTATGTAAAAATCACTCTGCCCATTCATTCACATAAAACAGTATATTGATTTAAAATTTATAAGACATGTTATGTGTCAGGAAGGCTTATGCGAAGAGGGCGTGAATCATCATGAATATTGTATCATATATGTATATCGTATATGTTTCACACCTGGGAAGACAAAGACACTTCCCTGATGGCCCAATCAGCTGAATTGGACTGTGAGGGAACTTGAACAAAAAATGTGAAGAGATTTAAAAGAATGGCTTTTTTGTTTGCATTTATTTACAACACAACATAATCAAAATATACGTAACAAAGGACAAAAATTTACAACTGTGAACATTCTGATATCATGAGCAACTAGGGCTGCATGATTTGGTAAAAAAAAAAAAAAACGAATTGTGAATTTTTTTGTTCTTTTTTTTGTTCTGGTTAAATTTAGTTACGACGTAAAATTCACACAAATTATATTAGATTAGATTAGATTAGATTCAACTTTATTGTCATTACACAAGTACAAGGCAACGAAATGCAGTTTAGGTCTAACCAGAAGTGCAATAGCAGCAAGTGCAGGATATACAATGGTTGCATAAGTGCAGGACATGGAAATATACTGAATATATATAAATATGTATAAATAGAGAGATGGTTATTACTATAAACAGAACTGAATTTACAGGTGAGTATGTACAGTGAATTAATATACAGATGGCTATTACTATAAACAGAATTTACAGGTGAATATGTACTATGAATATAATATACAGATGGCTAGTACTTTAAACAGAATTTTTACAGTTAGAGGTATACAATAATATGTTAGGCAAGATGAGGAATATAGCAGTGGATTAAGGTAGTGCAATAAATTATGGACAGAGCTATCCGAAAAAAAGTGTAAAAGTGCAGTGGAAAGTGGTTGCATATTACAGTTAGAAGTACGGTGCAAAATGCAAATGTAAACATTGGTACTATAAATACAGTCGGCAGTGCAAATGAGCATAATCCAGTTAAGATATGGTAGTGCAGAATGCATAAGTAAACAGTTGTTACTGTAATAAAGAGTCGGTAGTGCATATAACAAAGTGAAGGCAGATGTGAGGTAGGAGAGTTATCAGTATATGAGGGGAGTGGATCAACGGGGGTTTGAGTTCAGTAAAGAGACAGCTCTGGGGAAAAAACTGTTCTTTAGTCTGCTGGTTCTGGTCCGGAGAATCCTGAAACGCCTGCCGGAGGGCAGGAGATAAAACAGTCTGTGGGCTGGGTGAGAGGAGTCCTTGAGGATACTGCGAGCTCAATGCAGACAGCGTTTCCTCTGGATGTGCTCGATGGCAGGTAGCGGAGTCCCTGTGATGCGCTGGGCAGTTTTCACCACCCGCTGCAGTGCCAACAGAGCAGCTCCCATACCATACTGCCACACAGTTGGTCAGGATGGTTTCTATTGCGCAGCGGTAGAAGTTCACCAGGATAGCCGAGGAGAGCTGATTCTTCCTCAGTGTCCTCAGGAAGAAGAGGCGCTGGTGAGCCTTCTTGACCAGGCTGGAGGTGTTGGTCGTCCACGACAAGTCCGCCGAGATGTGGATCCCCAGGAACTTGAAACTGGAGACACGCTCAACAGCCATTCCATTGATGTGGATGGTGTCGTGTGTGCCTCTTGACTCCTTCCTGAAGTCCACGATGAGCTCCTTCGTTTTGGTGGTGTTGAGGAGCAGGTTATTATCAGCGCACCATGTGGCCAGGTGCTGGATCTTCTCCCTGTAGGCAGTCTCATCGTTGTTGCTGATGAGCCCAATCACCGTAGTGTCGTCCGCAAACTTGACGATGGAATTAGATCCATACACAGGCTTGCAGTCGGCGGTGAAGAGGGAGTAGAGAAACGGACTTAGCACACAGCCCTGTGGTACGCCAGTGTTGAGTGTGATGGATGTGGAGCAGGTGGATCCTGATCGAACATTCTGGGGTCTGTCAGTTAGGAAGTCCAAAATCCAGTTACACATTGAAGTGTTGATGCCCAGGTCTCCAAGTTTGGCTATTAACTTGGTTGGGATGACAGTGTTGAATGCTGAGCTGAAGTCAACAAACAGCATGCGTGCATAAGTGTTCTTATGGTCCAGATGGGTGAGCACAGAGTGCAGTGCCATGGAAACTGCATCCTCTGTGCTCCTGTTGCTGCGGTAGGCAAACTGATGTGAGTCCAATGTGGATGGTAGAGAGTTTTTTAGGTGTTCCAGGACCAGCCGCTCAAAGCACTTCATAACGATGGGTGTGAGTGCTACAGGGCGGTAGTCATTAGGGCACCTCGGGCTAGAGTGTTTCGGCACTGGCACAATGGAAGTGCGTTTGAAGCATGTTGGTACAGCTGCTTGGGCAAGAGACAGGTTGAAAATGTCCGTAAAAACCCCAGCGAGCTGCTCCGCACATGCCCTGAGAACACGACCAGGGATGTTGTCTGGTCCAGCAGCCTTGTGTGCGCTGATCCGGCTCAGTGCCTTGCAGACATCTGTGGTGGAGAGTGTGATTGGTGGGTGGTCAGCTGAGGGTTTGAGCTTGGTGGCAGTTTCTCTGTTGCCTCTTTCAAAACGAGCATAAAAATAATTTAGCTCGTTCAGGAAGTTGACATCAGTGGCTGCGGGGGTGGAATGGGGGGGTTTGTAGTCACTGATGGCCTGAATGCCCTGCCACATGCGTCGAGGGTCAGAGTTGGAAAAGTGTCCCTCTATCTTTAGCTTGTAGCAGTGCTTGGCCTTTTTGATGCCCCTCTTCAGGTTTGCTCTGGATGTACTGTAGGCTTGTGCATCTCCTGATCTGAAGGCAGTATTGCGTGACTTCAGCAGGAGTCGAACTTCCCTGTTCATCCAAGGCTTCTGATTTGGGTATGTGGTGATCTGTTTCTGGGTTGTAACACTGTCAATGGTGGTATTGATATGATCCAATACAGAAGAAGTGTATGAGTCAATGTCCGTGTGAGCGCCACTGGTGGCTTGAGAAGCAAACATACTCCAGTCTGTGTTTAGAAACCTTTCCTGGAGTGTGGAATCTGCCCCCGCAGGCCACACCTTGATGGTCTTCACTGATGGCTTCACACGGTTGATGAGGGGTGAATATTTGGGGCTGAGGAACAAAGAGAGGTGATCTGACTGTCCCAGGTGGGGGAGGGGTGTTGCAACGTAAGCTCCAGCAATGTTTGTGTAAACATGATCTAAGGTTTTGTTTCCTCTGGTGTGGCAGGAAACATGCTGGTGAAACTTGGGTAGCACTGACTTTAAGTTTGTGTGATTAAAGTCACCTGCAACAATAAACGCAGCTTCCGGGTGATCAGTCTGTTGTTTACTGATGGCTGCGTGAAGTTCTTTCATAGCAAGCTTGGCATCAGCATCCGGGGGAATATAGGCTGCCGTTATAATGGTGGAAGTGAACTCCCGCGGTAGATAAAACGGTCTACATTTAACCATGAGAAACTCAAGGTTAGCTGAACAATGACTCCCAACAATAGCAGAGTTTGTGCACCAAGCTTTGTTAATGTAAATCCACAATCCACCGCCTCTGGTTTTACCGGAGCCATCTAGTGTTCTATCCGCCCGGAGTGTGTGGCGTCCCGCTAGCTCAATAGCTGTGTCCGGTATTCCGCTGTTTAACCAGGTTTCCGTGAAGATTAGGACGTTACAGTTCAAAAGTTTCTTACTGTGTGTGATGCTGAGTCGAATCTCCTCCATTTTGTTCACTAGCGATCGTCCACAGCGCCGCCTTCTAGCACTTCCGCCCGGCCGGGCAGAGCGCATCGCCTCGGGTGTCCTAGCGATCTCAGGGAGGAGTCGAAGATTGTCCATAAAACTGTCGGAAATTCGCAAACCAATATCCAAAAGCTCACAGCGGGTGTACGTTGTAAAGGCACAACTGTTCTGTACGAACAGACCCGAGATGAACAAGAAAAATACAGCAAAATTGCAAAATCTGGAGAGAACCTGAGCCTCGCGATCTACTCGCGCCGCCATCTTGGTCATTATATATATAAATAACACCGGGTTTGTTGTGCATTTTAGGCATATATGTCAGGATCCTGTTACAGGATTGCTGTTACCACGCCCCCTTGTTTAGTCTGGTCTAGTCCTTGTTTCATTAATTGTGCTCACCTGATCCTTATATGCTCTGGTCTCTTTATATTGTGCTACTTTTCCTCATGTCCTCGCTGGTTTGTTGTGTTTGTGTGGTTTTGTTGTGTGCCTCGTATCCTGCTATAGCTTGTCCTAGGGGTAGTATTTGATCTTGCCAAGTTATAGGTATTTGCAGCCTTATTTTTTGGTTTTCTCTAGTTTTGATTTTGTTTCTCTCTCTAGTTTAGTGGTCTTATTTTTCTCCCTCTAGTTTACTGCAAGGTTGCAGTTTTGTTTTTAATTTTTCTTTGTTTCTAGTTTCAGTCTTTTATTTCTAGTATTTATTTAGCTTCTCTTGTTTGTTATAGTTAATTGTGTCTCTTGTGTTGGTTCTTGCCCTGTGACCTGAGTTTTCCCTGGCCACTGTCTCCAACTGCCTGGCAGTCAAGACTGGAGCTGATTCTGAGAGGACATCAAGCCTCAAGTTCCTGTTGTTCCTGCCTGGATTTTCCCACCATCGCCTTGCCTGGTGTTGCCTCCCAAACCATCCTCAAGTTTGTTGTCTCCCTGGACTGGTCTCAGTGGTCATCCTCCCTGCCTGTCATCATGGTGTCTGTCCCCTGCCCTGCTGTTTGAACTCTCACGCCTTGTCACTTCCTTGTCGTGCCCTGTCTAGAGTCTTGTCAGTAAATTGTCTTTGTTCACTCTGCATCTGGGTCCTCCGTTTCAGAAGTCCTGACAATATACTTGTGGGGCTTCATACAATGATGATGATAATAACAGTTTTTACTTAACAGAAAACTTAAATTTTTTTGGAAAAAATGCAGGTGGCCTATAACTATAAATCACTAGAAAGGAACACTTCAGTACACAACACTAGAGAAAAATAGCCTATATGGATTATCATGTGTTACTTCAAATGTTTTCACACTTTATACCACTATGAAGTGAGTTTGGAGTAAAAACATATAGCCTAATGTTTGGTGCATTTTGTTTTTCAAATGCACAGCGCAAGTGATCCAAACTCACAGCGTTTACAGAGACAATTTACTGAAACGATCGAGCCGCTCCTCACTATAAGCACCTTTATAAACAGCTATGTTTATCCATTAACACAGTATTTCACAGTAAATACTGGTCCAATCATAATACCATGTTAGTGTAAACACTCATACTACTTTTATATCATGCTGTGTTTTATATCATAGAGCATAACATCCTCATGTCTACGTGTATATTTATTTAGCATTGAAAGGTTGCCTTCCTCTCTATATTTCATATTTCAACGTTTCCATCGATTTCACACATTTTGAGAACAAATGTTTTACCTTAATTCTCATTTTATCGTGTTCTTCTTCTGAGGCGAATCCAAGGTAAACTTACAGCGTGTCTTCCAAACTGGATGAAAAGCAGATGATTGATGAAGCTGTAGCGAATTAGCTCTGAGGGGAAATAATAATTATTCATAACTCATTATGATTTTTCATTATTATTAATTATGAATATTTGAATCATTTAAATATATTAACTTGATGTAGCTACATTAACATTACAATCAATCAATCAGTTCGTCCTCTGGATGTTCAGTATTGATTATTAATTAATTCTTAGAAAAGGATATTTTTCATGGCCACAGAAAAATAATTTTTCCTTTGTATTTACATAAGTGCTTAGAGCGCATAACAAGATTGATCATTTAAGGGACAATTCGTTTGCAGGCAGGGAGTCAGAACCAACATCATGTTGAGTCTCAGCTCTCTGCAAATTCCTTTCGGTCGTAAAACGTGTCTTATCTGATGGTAGCTCTGGGACCTTTCTCTGTTGTGTTGGGGGAAGGTCTGTTACTAAGCACAAAGCATATAAACATATTTGTTAAATGTAACAGGCAATTATGCTTTTGATTCGCCTCAGTCGCTACATAATTCCCCCCTTTCGATAGTTGTTGCCCCTCTTATGGACAACAGCGAGCAATGTCGAATGTGCAGAAAGAGCAGACACACCCCATCAGTGTTGGGCTCTGGTTGTTTGTGTCCCCTGGAGTGATGGTCGTTCCACGGCAGGTAAGGCAGACAATAGCCAAGTTCAGGTCTCTGAGCTTGTGCAGCAGGTGCCCTGACGGTGCGTCACCTGTCATCCTGAAGTCCATTTGTGTGGCGCAGTTGTCTGCTTGTGGTTTCAGGAACTGGTTTGGGGTCTGTGTGGCCTGAAGAGGGTTTTAGACTGACCTAGTGCTGGTGGCAGGAGGGCAGCAGGTGGTTGTTAGCCTCTCAGTCACGAGAAGTCTGAAGGATGGGAGTTTTGCTCTGCTCTTGTGGCGGTGCTGACGTGAGCTCGTCTGAGCTGTGTGGAGCAAGGAGTTGGAAGCTTGTCCTTTGCAGTACTCCTCTGGTGAGTCCTGTTCAGGGAGCTATTTTGCTGGTTTCTGTCCTCTGAGAACTCTGAGATAGTCGTGTCTAGGGCTGTGTATCACCAACAATTTCACGATACGATACGTATCACGATATGGATCAATTTGGAATTAAATTTCTTTTGAGCAGAGTTTAGTAACAGTAATATCTGTTTATTGAATAACCAGTTTTATAAAAGTTGTGATAACTGAAAATCTATTTTGTTTTTGTCATTAAAAAAAATAGTTAAATGAAATAAATACATTTTTACAAAAAAAAACTTTTTTGGAAAGGCTTGGTTCAATATTGATTATTTTGGATATATATCAGGTACAATACATGGCAAATTTTGGAATGTAAAACAAATCTCGCGATAAATCTAAAATCTAAAACAAATTTGGGGAAAACAAATCTCTTAACTAATGCTGTAAACTATGGGAGTCCGTTGTACTATAATATTAAAGGTAAAAATGAACTGATTTGTACAAACACTTAAATTACACAAAATTACTTTGTTTTTTATAATAATAAAGTTATAATATTAACTTTACAAATGAAAATCATATACAAATTTTTTGAAATATAAACATTTAAATGGTGGCCGTCCTAAAAACTTAAATTCAATTCACTTTAATTCAAACATGCATTCAATTTTGAAGAACATTAAAAATTACAATGAATATGGAATATGGTGCATATATTTAGCAAAATGCTCCTCTCTAGAGTAAATTTTTCTGGCTAACTAATGAGTTTATGGACACTGGATATGTTTTTTTCTGAGCTAGGCTAAATGTGACTGTTACAGTACACAGGAGGCAGACACAGACGTAACAGGTAATGGTTGTTTATTTGACCACAGTAGAGCAGACTACATAACACAGGTGAGTAAACTGATTGCAGATAGACGTTGAATGGATATGATAGAGATAGTTACTGTCCTTTTTTTTGCAGATAGATGAACGTTGGAGCTTGGAGATCGCTGGAGAACTTAGGAGCTGACTGGAACACACCCACACAGCAGACGAGGAAGACAAAGGGAAGGAGACACGATGGAGACAGGTAAGTATACGAAGAGAAGTCCTTGAGGTAAGCATAGCACAGAGTATATGCGAACGAGACCGGACATGGAGTGCTGTGTGAGTGTGTGTTATATAGTGCTGGTGATGAGTGCCGTGATGAGGTGCAGGTGACGGTGATCAGTACTCAGGAGATGGCGTGCGTTGTGATTGGTGGAGGTTGGAACCTGACGTGTCTGTGACAGTGACGTTACATGACATTATTTACAAGCTGTTTTCCTGAGGCCTTTCCGTGTTTGAAACACTGATTGTGCGATTCCATTTGACATGATACGGGTTTCGGTAAGTTGTACTGTATCTTTTAACACACGCTCAGATGTTCATTCATGTTTATTTCACACTGTAACTGATATTAAGTATTATGGCGGAAGAAAATATCTGTTCACGTGCGCTGCGTGCGGCCGCTTCTCTAGAGCTGAGCTGCGCCGCGCCAAAGTGATCTCACGCCACAGCGCCAAAACGGTATTTATGTTTTTGAATTTCATAATAAAATAGACATAATTTGAAATCTGAGACTTTGTTTTATATCAATAGCAACAAAGCACTGTAGTGATTGAGGCAAATCAGACACTTATATGCCTGTTACATTTAACAAATATGTTGTAAATACTTTGTGCTGAATAACAGACCTTCCCCCAACACCCAGAGAAGGATCCTCGGTTACCCTGGAAACAATCAGATAAAACGCTTTACGACGTGTAAGAATGTGCAGAGAGAGAAATTTGCAGAGAGTTGAGACACAGTCTTTCTGAAAATTTCTAATACACCATCTTAAACTCATATATCCTATATTTATCCAGAGGTGTCAAAAGTATTTGCATTCATTACTCAGGTAGAAGTATAGATACTAGGGTTTAAAAAGACTTCTGTTGAAGTTGAAGTATCAACTCAAGCTTTTTACTCAAGAAAAAGTGTAAAAGTACTAGTTTCAAAACTTCTTAAAGTATAAAAGTAAATGTAATGTAAGGGGAAAAAATGCCATTAAAGGGATAGTTCACCTAAAAAATTAAAATTCTGGCATCATTTACTCACCCTCAAGTTGTTCCAAACCTGTATGAGTTTCTTTGTTCTGAAGATATTTTGAAGAATGTTTGTAACCAAGCAGATAGAGCAACCATTGACTGCCATGGTAGAGGAAAAATGCTATGGCAGTCAATGGTTGCATATAATCTGCTTGGTTACAAATATTCTTCAAAATATCTTCAGAACAAAGAAACTCATACAGGTTTGGAACAACTTGAGGGTGATTAAATGATGCCAGAACTTTCATTTTTGGGTGAAGTATCCCTTTAAGGACAAAAGATTAGGCCGCACCACAGTGCATACCCCACCACCTCAAAAAAAAATTTTTTTTCTAAAGGCCACAATGATTATAATGTTAAAAAGTTAATGTTGAAAATGTTTAGATGCACTAGTCCAGGGGTTCCCAACCTTTTTTGTGCCAGGGACCAGCATATTCATAAAAAAAATTCCAGGGACCAGTTGTCAATTTTAATACCTCAATTTTAATTTGCATCGTTTTGAAACCTAGCACTGTGTAAAACAGTAACAGCCTTTTTAAACTTTCAGACCAGTTCACAAAATGTTTCACTTTTCTCCCATACATTTAGGCCTACTTCAAAAGCAAGTCACACAGCTCTCACTCACTAGCAGGTGGCAGATTGTATGAAAATACCAGCCCATTTCACCTGTCAAATCTCTCCAGAACCACTAAAGACAATCACTTCAACAGCAACTCAGTGTTTTCACCCACCAACAGGTGACAACAAAGGCTAATTATATGAAAATAAGAGCCAGTTTCAACATTCAGACAGTTTCAGAATACAATAGCAACACACAGTGATTTCAGCCATTCATTTCGAAAAGTATAAAATTAGAGATCAACAAAAAATACCAGACTAACAAGAACAAAACTAATTTAATGTGAGCATAAACTGCTTATTGATATTACTATTTTAGCTGTGCACGAGACAAGCTGTTCTTCCTGGGCTTCCATAATTGTTTTTTAAAGGACTGCATCACAAATATGCATGAAAAACAGCTTACAGTCTGATATCCATATCAGTGAGATCCCTGGGATTGCTTGGTAGCCACAAGAACATCATACCGGGGCTTGATGGTTGACAATGAGACACGCAGGGTATTCCTCACATCCAGTCTGTTTCTAAGTCTGGTCTTAGTGGCAGTCATGGCAGAAAAACCTGCCTCGCAGAGATATGAAGTCGGGAACGGGAGCAGGGTCTTCATCTCAATTTATTCTCTCGATGCTTTGATCCAGATGGATGCCAATGGTGTTGAATTGAAGACAGTTTTCAGGCCTCCATCATTTCTGAGCTCCAGCAGCTGGTCTTTATGTCTTGATGAGAGCTGGTTCTGACCATCATCATCTTCAGAATTAGAATTAGAATCAGAATTAACTTCTATTGCCATTAAAGTTTTCACATACTACAAGGAATTTGCTTTGGTGTTTTGGTGCAAAACAAAATTAAATGTACAGCCTGATCTCATTAAAATGCGTATCTATAGCACAAATTATATTTATTGTGCGATTTATACGCCAAAATGTAGAGTTTTTACGAGCGTATGTTATGCAGTTTTCGTGTGCATATGATACGCACTTTATAACGCGTTATATGCACGTAACCCACATCACTACCCAAGCTTATTATATGCATGTAAAAACTAATTTTGGCGTATAAATCGCACAATAAATACAATTCGTGCTATATATACGCATTTCAAGAGAACACTGCATTTACTGAAATTACTATTTTGCCAATTTGAAAATTTAATAGAAAATATATTTCGGGGAGGGGCATTATGAAAATGTAATATGCATATATTTACCTTGGAACGAATTGCGCATCCATACTTTGCCATTCCTCGGGTCTTTTTCAGATGGGAAATAACGTTTAAACTCATCAGACAGTGATGTCAGGTGGCTATGTATCAACTTGCCAAGTCCTTCAGCATCCTCGGAAAAACTGGATAAGTTGCTGAACATACAAAAAAAACCCTGGTTCATGCGCCGTGCCCAGGTTTCCAGCTTGGCTTTAAATCCAGCGATTTTATCCGCCAAACTGAATGTGTTAGCCATCCTCCCCTGCATTGTCAGGTTCAAGTCGTTCAAGGCCATGAAAATATCACTCAAGTAGGGCAGTTTTGCGAGCCAACTTTGGACACTGAAGTGCGCTGCTAAGGGTGACTGCTTGACGGAGAGGAATTTCTGTAATTCCTCTCTTAGCTCAAACACTCGTGTTAGGGCTTTCCCTTTGGACAACCACCTAACTTCTGTATGTAGAAGCAGGCGCTTGTGATCAGCATCCATGTCCTCACACAATAATTCAAACAATCGCGTATTCAGGGCACGAGCTTTGATGTGGTTAATGACACGTATAGCATCATTAAGGACCGCATGAAGCTCTGGAGACATCTTCTTGCTTGCCAGCATCTCTCTGTGAATCATGCAGTGAGTTGCCTCACATTCTGGCGCAACTCTTTCACCCTGGCAGTGAACCCCAACAACCGGCCGGTCATCGCGGCAGCCCCGTCAGTGCAGACACCCACACAAAACTTCCATTCCAGTCTACATGCAACGTATTCATTCTAAACTTGAAATATGTCGGAGCCGGTGGTTGTGCTAGGAAGTGAAAGACAACAGAGCAAATCTTCCTGCACCTCTTCTTGATGCACATACCGCACATAAACTAACATGATCGCCTTATTTTCCACGCCAGTTGATTCGTCCACTTGAATTGCGTACCACGGAGATGCTTTTAATCTGCTTAACAGCTGCCCCTCAATATCCTCAGCCATGTCATCGATTCTCCTGGCAACAGTATTGTCAGATAGTGGAACATGTCCCAACTTGCTAGCTGCTTTTTTACCCAAAAGTTCCCGACAAATATCTTTTGCAGCCGGCAAAATTAGCTCTTCTCCGATTGTAACGTTTTTTTTTTTAGCTTTAGCTATTCAGTGAGCAACAAGATATGACGCTTTTTTTGCAGCTACGTTTACCGATGTTGAGGATATCAAAACTTGCCGCTGAGCGTCCAACTCATGTTTCTTTCTTTCGAAAAACTCCTCTGTTTTGTCATTGAGAGTTGGGTGTTTGGTGGTGAAGTGTCTCTGAAGTTTTGACAGCTTCATTGCTTCATTGCAGAGCATTTCACCACAAATTACACATAATGGTTTTGGCGCCACGGAATCGCCTGTTGCCGTAAATCCATACCTAATATATGATTCGTCGTATTTACGATTGAAGCTTGACTTTTTTTCTTTTTACAGCTATTTTCGAGTTGGTCATCATCCTTTCTTTTGCTGGAACGGTCCGCAATGAAATCGACCATGGAAGTTTTCTTGGGCCTGCTCATCTCTCCACATACTTCTGTCACTTAACGTGCACCGTGCTCTGCCGTCCGATACGAAATGTACAGAACCAATTAGCACTCGCAAAGCACTCAAACACAATTTTGATCTATTTATTGTTTATGTTTTGGATTAAATAACATGACATGTCAGCACTTAATTTTTTTTTTATAAAAAAAAAACAAAAACATTATTCTGGGAATATTTCAAGGCCCGGTACTAATGGGTTAACGGACCAGCACCAGTCCGGGGACCGGGGGTTGGGAATCACTGCACTAGTCTACCCGTTTCAGCCGCATATATTCCCATTGAAAATGAACGCATTTTAGGACAATGCAAATACATTAAAGAACCATATGTGTACTACTGAGCATTAACGTGTTTCATAGAGCGGAATATTTGATGACTAGTTTCCTAGGCTATAAGTATTGTAAAGGTGCAAAAAGTCAAAATTCAGAGGCATGTTATCAATAACCATTATTTGAATGTGTGATCAGTGTTGCCAGACTGGGTTGATGATTTCCAGCCCTAAAACTCACCAAATGTACATTTATATTAAAAAAATGGTTATTGACAATGTGCCTCTGAATTTTGACTTTTTGCACCTTTACAATACTTATAGGCAACTAGTCACTCTAAGAAAACCCCCCAAAACTTTAACTGCCAAAATAATGTGAAAGTATTTTATTGCCATACCAATCAAGGTTGATAAGTAAGTTACCATTTTATCTCCTTAAAACATAACATTGATGATAAAAAAAATAAATAATTCCCAGTAAAACGGATCAAATATGACTATATGTCCAGGTAGAAACTGTCAAAATGGCAATCCCTCAGAAAAACACATGCATAATTTTCAATGTCAACAGTAATAAGCCAATTCACGTGCAAAAAGTGCCCAATATAGAGATTGGAAAAAGCAATGTAATTAACAGGCATTTCACACGTTAATGCACACACCACTGCCAAAATGCGTAATTCATTGATACTGTACAATAATCCGCCAACAAAAAATAACAACAATGCGCTTACCTTTGTGTTGCACTTTGCGTTGACAAAACTACAGTATGTCTTTCGTGAAGTACATGGCACATGCACTTAGCACAGTCAAAACGGATTAATCGTTGATTTAAACCTCTTTCAGCAGCTGTCGGGGTTGCTAGTTGCAGATGTCCTAAGTGTGTATATGACGATGGACAGGAGTCATGGTTATATTTATAAAGAGTCTTCGAGTCACAGCTGTAATTCACGTTTGAGAGTTGAGTCACTCCCACTCTTTACTGTGGATACAACTTACTGTATATTGATGCCACTGGCATAGCGATCACTGCAATCTACAGCTACGAGTTATCGTGCTAAAACTCTGGCTAAAGTCATGAATGAGCACGTCTGCCTGCTGATCCCTGATTGGCTGAAAGTGTGTGCTCGTCGGTGAGAACCCGCCCTATCTGGCAACATGGTGTATGATTTGTGCAGGTGCAGGCGTGATTGATCGCGTACAACCCAATAGGGTGTCGGAATGGTTTGTGTTTATCCGTCTCATCCAACCACAATCAAATTCACTCTATCCGGATGGCGCAATTTATCTGGATAGTTTTTTATTTTTTTGATGACAAGCCGGAATGAAAACATGCCGAAATGGAATAGGAGTAACGACGCTATTTTTAAAATGTAAGGAGTAGAAAGTACAGATAATTGCTTTAAAATGTAAGGAGTAGAAGTAAAAAGTAGGCTGAAAAAGAATTACTCCAGTAAAGTATAAATATAAGTATAAACGACAGGCTGTGGCTGTGGGCTCTCACCCAGCAGGGTGCCCACATGGCAGGCCTCAACACACACCGGGCCAAAGGCCTCACAAGGCCATGGACCAGAAGGCCCAGACTCTGCACGCCAAATCAACTTCCACAAGAACTATAAACCATGAAATGATGAAAATCTCAAAATATTTTTTGATTATGTTATAGAATAGGCTAACTACCTCTAGTTATGCATATAAATCATGTGAAACTATAGTTATTTTTTTTTTTTACAATTGTCTTCATTTACTGTGTCCCTGAAGTCATCTTCCACCCTGTTAGTATGTATTTCTCGACTTCCAAAAAAGACCACAATTTCATTGAGACAATTTTCAGGAAATTACATAATTAGTTTTTCCTGCTGGAATTCAACCGTACAAAATTAAGTAAGCTTCAACTCTCACCTCTACCTTTTTTTTTATTTTTTGAAATGTTATCCTGCTTGTCCCACTCTTAAAGTTCCACCCTGTTAGGCTCTGTTATGAAGAATGTTTGTCCGGTCAAACATTTTTTAAAACATATCTGACATAGTTATAAAAGTTTTGTTTATCTGTAGAAGGTTAGCTAGCTAAACGTTGATCCCCCAAAGAGCTACGGCTAACTTATCTTAAAATTTTCCACCCTGTTGATTCCGCCCTGTTAGATCTATAAACCTAACAGGGTGGAAATTCTAATAGAATAAATCGTATTTAGTGTATATTGCAAATTCTATAAACACATATATGCATATATAAATATTATATATAAAACCATGTTATATAGGTGCAGTGCCATACATTACTGATGGCAAACCATGCAGGACAATGACAGAAAACTCATCCACTGTTAAGGTCTTCCACCCTGTTAGGTGAGTCATTTATAAATAATAATTTGACAGCAACGTTAAATGTTTTGCATACTTATGTTTTATTTTGGGAGGTGAGGATCATTAACAGCATATACAATCTATGTTTTTGAACACATTTTTTTATTATTTACCATCCTGTTGGCAAAAATGGGTACAAAAAGTACCTGTTCTTAATAATCAAGACATTCTATTCATCAATAATAGTTTTGTTATTGTTTCAAGAATTTAAAAAAATACCATGATGGCATAAGGGACATATACTATCCAAGAAAAACTTGTTATTGTTTAACATTTACATTATTAACATTTTGTGATAACTATGTATATGTCCCTAACAGGGTGGAACACCTTCACCGCCCGTGTCTGAACAATGAATCTACCCAGAATTATTATTTTTTTTAGTCCCTGAGCTTGACCAATATGTATTCCAACTAGTTAAACATGTCACCATTTTGGTAGAATGCTAAAAACATGAAAATCATGTACTTTTTTTTCAAACATTTATGAAGCCAAAATGTTACCGCATACCAGGAATGACCCAGCTATATTTCTAACTGTGTTGCTATTTGATTAGAAAAAAGAAAGACAAAAGTGAACTTTGGCCTGCATGGTAGCCTCATGAGGTGCCGTCAATGGTCTTGCTTTGTAAATAAACCCTTATTGTAACAAATTATATAGTTAAACAATTACAAGAACTATATGTTAGTTCTAAGGCTGAGAACAAGTTAGAAAGAACTTTAAAATACGGACCTTCTTGAATTATTTACTAAACCATCCCCCCATAACCACGCCCCCAACAAAGCCCCGCCCCCTCTGGTGAGTACCGGCACTTTATTTTTTCCACTTCAAGCACTGGTCAGAACCCCCTTTTCCCTCCAACCACTTTAACCTTACCTCTTGTTATGTATACATTGTGTATGTCTGTTTGTCTTATGTTAGTTATAGTCTTGTTCTGTGATTTAGTTATTAAAGTTTGTGCACAATATATGTTGGTCCTGACTCCATGCCTGCAAACATATTGTCCCTTTAATGATCGATCTTGCTAATGCGGTCTAAGCACTTAGGTAAATTCAAAGAAATAATTATTTTTCTGTGACCATGAAAAATATCCTTTTCTAAAAATTAAATTAATAATCAATACTGAACGTCCTTAGGATGAACTGATTGAATGATTGTAATGTAAATGTAGCTACATCAGGTAATCTAGTTAACTGATTCAAATATTCATAATTAATCATAAAGAATAATCATAATGAGTTATGAATAATTATTAATATTTCCCCTCAGCTAATTCGTTACAGCACAAAGAGTATTGCTATTTAATGGATGTGAGGCACACTGCAATGTTCCGTTCATTCATTAACTGAAAACTTCTTCTCCATTTTGAATGTCTTTCACTGCTGCTCGTGTCGCGTTGATTACATTCAAAAGCACACAGTATCGATACGGCAGCTGCTGTATCGATACGCGCATCGTCAGGAGTTCATGACGATGTATCGTTGTATCGATATTCTGAGCACAGCCCTAGTCGTGTCCAGCTGTCCTTGTGCAGCCTCCGCTTGACACCTGTGTGAAGGGTTTGGGAGAGAATGTGGTCGTCGACGGCTGTGGGATGTTCTGTGCTTGCTCTGTCCAGCTGCTCTCATGGTTCAGCATCTGCCGGAGCCGTTTCAAGCCTTTTGATTCTGGTTTGAGCCTCAGTCTCTTGCTGGTTGGTGAGGCTTTGAGCATGTGTCTGCTCCTTGCTGGTCTCTGTGATCTGAGGTTGTTTTTACCTTCTGTTTCAGATCCATGAGGTGGAAGCTAAGGAAGTGATACTTTTGATCACCTGTCTCGCTGCAACACTGGCTCGGATCATGTATTGTTAGTCCTCTTCTCTCATTGTCCCGTTGCGTTGGCTCTGGTGCTGTAGGCTTTCCTCAGCCCTGGGTGGAACCATGTTCCTCGCAATTGCCCGTCAGTCCTTTAGGTCTCCTGTCTGGGAGGATGGGCTGAGCATCTGTAACATTTTGGCCCACTTGTTGTTGAAAGTAGGATGAGGGACCAATGCATGACCCTAAAGAGTTCAAAGCTAAAGGTTCAATGGGTCAACTCGTGATATAGCATACAGCTTGATGTTTCTGGCATAGCTTTCTATGGAAATGTGTCTGCTATGATTGCTATCTTAGCTGTGGGTGCGAGGCTGCTAAGATTCGAGTGGATCTGAGGGTGTTTCTGAAAGGTGTAAGCCGAGATTTAATAAATGACTTAATTTGGTTCTTATTGTTTCTCAGAATCTCCTAATGGCTCGCACAGGCTAGGTCTCTTAAGAGGTGGAAAAGGAAGAAGAACAGCTTTCCCATTTAGATTATGTTTATTACCGGTGCTCAGAACTATAGTTATGCTCTAGTAGTCTTTGAGATCACTGTCTAGCAGGGTCACAGAATTTAGTGCACTCCTTGAGAGTTAACAGAATCACAAATAAAAAATGTCTCTGGTTCGTTTTGGGCTCTATGGGGAGACGAAACCACACTATATAGAGTTAAAAGGTAGTGCCTGTACTTTCAGATATTCAAGAACGTGACGCTATATTCAGTAAAACGCAAATATTGTATGGCATTTGCGAATTTTACCCATGTAGACTCTTTCTGCAAGTGCTTATCTCTATTTTGGACGATAGGCTTGTTTTGCTACAAGTTAAAACTTTTTTTTGAGCACACCGAATTACATCCGTCTCATGAATGAATACTGATGTTTCTTTCAGCAAATGAAACATAGTATAGGTAGCTATGCTTGCAGATGCAGCTAAAGTTTAGATGAATGACATCAATCTGACTATAATTTCTAAGGCTTTTACACTGTCAAAAGGGGAGCATCACCCAAATCTATACCTATATAACACTGTACTGAGATTACTTCATCATAAACAGGTTAAACACGACTGCAAGAGGTATTTTTTCCAACCAAAGCAGACTAATCAATTCTGGTACAGTTTATATGCTGCTGTGCTTAGATTATTTTATCAAAACAGACTTACACTTTAATACTGAAATTAGAGTCTCTTTTCTAAAGTCAGAGTAGCCTTATGCTGATACCATTTAACATATGTTAAGATTAGGGATGTGACGGTGAGGAAATTTTCCCACCGTTTAATCGACGTGTGACAACACCGGTAATACCGGTATCACCTGCAGGGGCTTGTAAATCACTAATTCTATCTAACCGAAAGCAACATACACGACCGCAACTGAAAACTGAACTGAAAACGCACCAGTGCGCGCACACACCGTGAATGACAGCTCGTCTGTAAATGCGCGCTCTGTGAGGCCATGAATGAAGTTCGTCCGTAAATCCGCGCTCTGTGAGACGTGAATGAAGTTCGTCCGTAAATGCGCGCTCTGTGAGACCATGAATGAAGTTCGTCCATAAATGCGCGCTCTGTGAGACCATGAATGAAGTTCATCTGTAAATGCGCGCTCCGTGAGGCCATGGGTGCGTCTCAACAGTTCCCTAGGCAATGATCAGGCATTGATCGGTCTATCTGTGAGACGCACGCCATGAATGAATGACAATTCGTCCGTGAACCCTTGTTTATACTCGACGCGTCCGCACCATGGTCCGAACGAACGAGCGCGAGGCAAAAATTACGTAATCTCAGAGTGTCGGACTCGGAGACGGAGTCACAGACAAAAGGAAACAATGCGCGCTCTGTGCGGCCGTGCACATTTTACTTTCGGTTTTGAATTAGCGCCAATTCGGTGGCGGGTTGCTTGAATTGTGGGTTCAATAGCCTATTATTTTATATAAAAAACACAACAACAAAACAAATGACAAACTCCCTTAAATAGACGCTTTTACGTTTCGCTTTGAAACCAAATCTTCCGCGATCATCTCAGCCAGCTCCTCACTCTATGATGAATGAAATCTGATGAATGACTCCTGCCGAGACTCACGGTCGGGTCATGCTTTATTAAGCAGACACGTTCAGTTTTAATTTGTATTGTCTGTTCTCTAACTGAACTAAATTATTTTATTAGGGTAAAAAAAAAGTACCAGCTGCTTTAATACACTTAAGTGAGATTATTCAGCAAAGGATTCATTAGACTGTTTCTTAGGAGGTAAAATACAAATAAAATAAATAATCATAATAAAAATCTTAATTATCTGTATAATAAAATAATGATCTTAAATGAGTTCAAACGCTACATAGATGTTTTTACAAGATAAAATATTTCTTCCGGACAAAGTGTAAGGAAAACAGACACAGACACACACACACACACACACACACACACACACACACACACACACACACACACACACACACACACACACACACACACACACACACACACACACACACACACACACACACACACACACACACACACACACACACACACACACACACACACACACACACAACGATTATAGTGTCCCAAATTATCACGGTTATCAATATTATCACGTTTTTTTTCTTCAAATGAGATGAAAGTTTGCTTTCAGATGCACACACTTAAAACATTTCAACAAGTTTTATATTTGTAAAATCAACAAACAAAAAATAACCCTGGCAATAACCCTATTCTGTGGGATTTCCTTCCTTATAATGGCCGTCAGGGCCGGCCCTGACCAATTTGCTGCCCTAGGCAAGATTTTACTTGATGCCCCTTGTATCAAGGTTTAGCACTACATGTTTTCAGTCTGTTGTGAAAACACTGGTACTGTTTTATTTTTGTAATGCATTTATGTTTTTTTTAATATATACTGTATATTGTTGTTGTTTTATAATGTCCAGTCCATTCTACCCCGTCATTATGTTCATGATATTATATATTTTTTTTTAATAGTTAAACTATACAAAAATAGCACCTACGCCACATTACAGCCTAAACACAAATAGCAAGAGTAATTGCATCTAGCATTCATGCACAAACTATTCATTGAGAACTAGCAAAAGTGTATGTTTTCCAGTAGATCGCAACAATCTTCCACTAAACTATGCACATTCATGTTTTCACCATTAATTAAACTGAGAAATGTAGATATTTAATGTGAATTTTACATAAAATGTTGGTATTTTAAATAAACCTGTGTATAAATATCATTACTAATTTCGGCAAATACATTTAAAAATTGCCATATGTCCCCTTAAAACTGCAAAACTGTAAATCACACTGGCTGTGGCCTCTTGAATTAACTAGCAAACATTAGTATTTTTCTACTATGCAATTAGATAAACTGTTCATTCATTAGCCTACATCACTTTACCTCTGTCTTTACACTGCAAAAAATGCTCTTCTCATTTATTTTTCTTGTTTCCAGTCCAAATATCTAGTAAAATTAAATATTTTTTAATATATCTTATATATTAAAAAATATTTTAATATATAAAATATATTAAAATATATTTTAATATATTTTATATTTTAAAAAATATTTTAATATATAAAATATATTAAAATATATTTATATATTAAATAAAATAATATATAAATTATTTTATTCTATAAATTATTTGGGGGGGGGGGGTCCAAATTAATTGAGTTTTGCTTAAAACAAGCAAAATTTTCTGCCAATGTGGTGAGAAAAATAATCTTATTTCTGTTTGGGACAGAAACAAGAAACAAGATTTCAATCAGAAACAAGATAATTTTGCTTGTTTTAAGCAAAAACTCACTTAATTTTGATTTGATTTTCTAGAAAACAAGAAAAAATATCTTATGTCATTTTACTTATCTAGTAAATGCATCTTGATTTAAGAATTTTTAGATATTTAGGCAATAAACAAGACAAAAATACTAAGTAAGAAGAGCATTTTTTTTTGCAGTGTATCCCTTATCTTCCCTGCATCAAAGGACTTCTGTCTTTTTTGACACTACAATTCGGCAGGCAAGCAACCCTAAAAATGAAAGCAATCCAGTCTACGTTGGATGGGGCGAGAGGCGGCGCGACACAACAAATTCCTAAAGTTAAACTGATCGCACGTTCTATTTCTGACGCACTTCAAGTAGCTCGGCAGGGGGAGATTGATGCGGCGGACCGGGAAGAGGCGGGGGACATAGTTAAGTTTTTTTTGCGCTTTATTTGGTAATATTTTGAATTAACATTAATAAAATAGTATCAGTAATACATTTTGGCGCCCCTATGGATGAGTGGCGCCCCTAGCATTTGCCTATTCCGCCGATGCCACGGGCCGGCCCTGATGGCCGTTGTCAATAGCAACGCATAACTCATAAATAATAATAATTTGGTGTAAATATAATCTCTAATATTGTCTCTGTAAATATATTCCCAAGCAATATTCTCATCGGTGTTCTATCAGCTATGACGCATTTAAATCTAGCATATTTTGTGTAAGAGCCCAAACAGTATCCTTGTGAAATAATGCATATCCATATTTTCACATGATTTGACAGTTTATTTTATTAAATATCAAAAGGTGTGCATCATACCTGACACCTAGATGAACACTTTACAGTCAGTTTTATGACTGTAAGTCATTCTCTTCAAATGCTATTGAAGTTAGAAACGTGTATAACGTTACCAATGTTGTACAACCCCAAATCAGAAAAAGTTGGGACAGAATGGAAAACGCAAATAAAAAAAAGAAGAAGTGATTTCTAAATTTACTTTGACTTGTATTTCATTGCAGACAATATGAACACAAAATATTTCATCTTTTGCCTGGTCAACTTCATGTCATTTGTAAATATGCATCCTTTCCTGTCATTCAGACCTGCAACACATTTCAAAAAAAGTTGGGACAGTAAAGCATTTACCACTTTGTAATGTTGCCATTCCTTTTCACAACACTTAAAAGACGTTTAGGGACTGAAGACACCAAGTGATGAAGTGTTTCAGGTGTAATTTTGTCCCATTCTTCCTGCAAACAAGTCTTAAGGTGGGCAACAGTACACCCCGTTTTTGCGCTTCAAAATGCGCCACACATTCTCTATTGGAGACAGGTCAGGACTGCAGGCAGGCCAGTCAAGTACCCGTACCCTCTTCCTCCGCAGCCAGGACTTTGTAGTGTGTGCAGAATGTGGTTTTGCATCGTCTTGTTGAAATATGCATGGATGTCCCTGGAAAAGATGTCTTCTTGAAGGCAGCATATTATGCTCCAAAATCTCTATGTACTTTTCAGCATTAATGGTGCCTTCACAGAAGTGCAAGTTACCTTTGCCAAGGGCACTGACACAACCCCATACCATGACAGACCCTGGCTTTTGGATTTGTTGCTGGTAACAGTCTGGATGATCCTTTTCTTCTTTGGTCCGGAGCACACGGCATCCATTCCTCCCAAAAAATACCTGAAATACTGATTCATCTGACCACAGTACACGTTTCCACTGTGTGATGGTCCATCCCAGATGCCTCCGAGCCCAGAGAAGTCGACGGCGCTTCTGGACACTGTTAACATAGGGCGTCCTTTTGGCACAGTACAGTTTTAACTGGCATTTGTGGATGTAACTACGTATTGTGGTACTTGACAAAGGTTTGCCAAAGTAGTCCTGAGCCCATGTGGTGATATCGCTTATAGATGAATGACGATTCTTGATGCAGTGCCTCAGTGCCTGAGGGATCGGAGATCACGGTTGTTCAGCTTAGGCTTGCGCCCTTGTCCTTTACGCACTGAAATTCCTCCAGATTCCTTGAATCTTTTAATTATGTTATGCACTGTTGAATGTGAAATATCCAAATCTCTTCCTATCTTTCTTTGAGGAACATTGTTTTTAAACATTTCAATAATTTTCTCACGTATTTGTTGGCAAACTGGCGATCCTCGGCCCATCTTTGCTCCTAAAGGATTAGACCTTTCTTGGATGCTGCTTTTGTACCAAATCATAATTACAATCACCTGTTGACATCACCTGTTTCAAATCACATCATTATTTAACCATTTTACCTCATTACTATCCCTAAAATGCTCCTGTCCCAACTTTTTTGAAATGTGTTGCAGGTCTGAATGACAGGAAAGTATGCATATTTACAAATGACATGAAGTTGACCAGACAAAACATGAAATATTTTGTAGGGATGCACGATATTATCGGCACGACATCGGAATCGGCCGATAAACGCTTAAAATATAAAAATCGGCATTGGCCGATATGAAAAAATTATGCAGATATGCCATGCCGATAACGTGTTGATATGCGCCTGCAATAAGTCACGTGTGCAAGGAGTGCTATAGCGATAAGATCACGTCAGCCGTGTGGTCATTCTTCAAGTGAAAACAAGCAAATATATTGCATGTATGGTGATTTATATTGACAGTTTTTAAATGCTGCCCTTGGATTTGTGAATCAACGCAGGATTGCCAGGTTTTCACAACAAAACTAGCCCAAAACAAGAACAATCGTGTCTCCCCACTCTATACATGGATTTCTCGGCGACGTCATCACTGCTTGCGCACGCACCCGAGAGGCAGAAAGAAGAAACCTCTCGTGTTGTAGGTTGGTAGCGGCGTGTCTGTAAGTCAAAATGCCAAGGAGTTGCTGCGTGGTTAATTGTACCAACAGAGCCAGTGCTGGGTGCCTGATGTTTAACATACCTAGGGGGAAGCATGTGTTTGCCAAAAAATTATTTTTGTTATTGCAGGTACATTTTGATTGGTAGACGTACCCTGCCATGCATTTGCAGTTAGCCATGAGGATGTACCCAAGGGCCTTGTGGACATACACCCAGGCATCATAAGGCTTGGCTTTAATTCCTTGCATTTGACTAGGGAGCACACCTGACCTCAACACGCAAAAATCCGGTGCAGCATCAAAGTATTTAACAAGCTTCACATGACCGCACGTAGTTGTATGCATCGAGGGATTTGTACGCTCTAATACTTTCTCTAGTATACACACTTGGTGTCTGAATTAGATAATTGTATATATCAGGCGATTCAATTGCTGGCCATTTTTTGTCATCCACAATCCACAGATCGTCTCAGGTTACGAATGTAACCATTGTTCCCTGAGAACAGGGAACGAGACGCTGCGTCAGCTTGACGCTACGGGGAACGCCTCCAGCGTAACTGGTGCCTGAAATCACTATCAAAAAACTCAATCCTATTGACCGGCGACAGCCTATGATGTCATCAAGGTGCGACCAGGAAGTATATAAGGGCGACTTGCCAACATGACAGTATCTAATCGTCTGAAGGGACTGTTTTCGGCAGGCAGGCCCTGCGGCATGGCACAGCGACGCAGCGTCTCGTTCCCTGTTCTCAGGGAACAATGGTTACATTCGTAACCTGAGACGTTCCCTTTCGAAAGGGGACTCGCGCTGCGTCAGCTTGACGCTACGGGGAACGATATACCCACGCCACCATGCCGACGGGAGTGCATGCCCACTGGCAGTGACAACTGTCAAGACAAGCAAATTCTACTGAAATGCCTGAACTCCCCTTCTGGTCACATTAGGCTGTCAGTGACAGCGCTCCCTACGGTCATAGCCCAAGCTATCGCCCAAGAAGGAACCTTCACACACATGAGGTCCTTCCCAGGCCCTGCTCGAAGGCCTGGAACCACCCATTCGACTTAGAAGGGGTTCCTTTAAGGGAACGTGGCAAGGGAACTACGAGGGAACCCTATGCCAGTCACTATTCGGGAGGTTCTCACCGAATGCCACCAGGGAGACCTGACCAGGTGACCCAGTCTGTTATGGGACACGTAATACGGTCAACCCTGTCTGTACAGTACAGAGCCTCTGGTACTCGCCTCCGAAGAGGCATCCCGCTAGGGTGCTGCAAGAAAGGCAGTAACATCCACTAGCCGGATCTCAGAGACGGGTTATCCCAGAGAGCAGCTCTCAGCGAAGTGCTATATAACCCTTGCTAGCGAGGGGAGTTTAGCCGCTCGATCCTCGGATCTACCAAGCACCTACTTTAAAACGTGCTTAAGAGGCCAGAGGCCTTACAGGCTGATTATGCCAGGGAGGCCAACCTTTACAACCCTTAACCAGCGCCTGATAGCGGGTGACCACTAGCTGTCAGCGTAAAGCCAGTTGTGCGTTCCCGCCAGGGGAACTCGTTCCCCATGGAGGCCGAGAGGAGCCTCCACCTGGTAACCCTTGCCGACTGCTCGCGTGTCCAACAGCGGAGCTCGCCCTCAGGAAGGCCATACGGGCCTGAAACCTGATCGCAGTCGTGCTAGCCCTCGAGGTAGCTGGGAAGACCAGGGACTCGCTTCATCAGGGAGGCCAAGCGGGCCTACCAACTGCAAAGATATCGGGCACTCACAGCCTAGCTGAACGTGCTACTCGTAGCACTTCATGCTCACCACAGCGGCTGGGGACCGGGAGCTCGCTCTCAGGGAGGTACCATGCCTACCATCTGACAGCAGAGCGTGCCGCTCACGGCACTTCATGCTCACCAGAGCGTGCCCTCAGAGGAGGCCACGTAGGCCTACTACTCCAAGCGAATCCCCTCAGGGAAGTCCCGTGCAGCTTGCCTGATAGCATCCCATGCTACGATCCGTTACCGAACCTGGGGACCGGGGAACGATTTCAGGGAGGCGCAATGCCTCCACCTGATAGCAGAGCGTGCCGCCCATAGCCAGAATGTGCTACTCATAGCACTTCATGGTCACCGCCTCAGCGGCTGCACTCAGGGAGGCCAGCACTCATGCTAGCCATCCAGTGCCTACTACCAGCCATCGAGGGACTTAATGCCAGAGGTGCCCCCTCGGGGGAGACCAGGCAGCGCCTGCTGACCACAGCAGGCCCTCAGGGAGGCCACTCGGGCCTCCACCTGAGCGAAGGTTACCCAAACCGAGAGCCTACCCCTCAGGGCGGCCTCAACGAAGGCTGGCTGCTGCGCCTGGGCTGGCGGCAGATGTCTGCTGCTGACGCCTGGAAATCCAGTTCACACCTGGGAACTCATCCCCAAGGAGAGTAGCTGACGCGGTTACTGCTGACGTCGACACCAGTGGAGAAGATCCTCCAAGGCCCACTCGTGGGCCATGGCGTCGAGACTTCCTTGCAGGGAGGCCGGTTGACGCCTACTACCTGTCCTGAAGTCCAGCTGCCCAGACTGCCCAAGCTGGCTGCTAACAACCAGCTGGCTCCTAAGCCCGCACCTGGGGCTGGCTCCATCCCAGAGGAAGCTAGGGACAACCGCTTCGCCATGTCCTAGGGCCCCCCGGACGGCGCAGTCTCTCGGGCAGCGCCTACAAACATGGACCTAATCACATTGCCAACAGCAGTGTACTCAGCGAAAGTGCTTAAACAAAGACCCTCTAAAGCGAGGGGAGTACAACTTACGTCACCTGCCTCGGGGCGGCTGTCTTACTTTCCATGCAGCGGCCAACCATAAGTACGAGGGCGTCAGCCATTGGCAATGCTCGGGCCTCAGGGGAGCATCCGACCAGAACCTCCACAGAGGTTTATCCGATGTTTAGTTCAACCCGAGCCCTAAAGGAGGTGGAGCAGAGACATAGAGCAAGGGTGAAACAATACCTTTTCTTTTAGAAAATATAGAACCCACCGGCCAAACATCCTCCAGGAAGAGGCCGGGGGCCGCCAAAAGATGGCAGCCACCAAGCTCTGAAAGGCGGAAACGGCAGATAAAGTCTGATCGCAAACCAGCGAAAGACGCTTCACTCCGCCCCACGACCACTGGCAAAGTCGCTGTCTGCTGCAACACCCCGACTGCGTTACTCGTAACCCCAGAACGCAGAGAAGGGGGCAGGCCTTGGCCGGACGACTCTGTAACAAGAGGAGGCTGAAACAAGGATGCATAAACCACGCCATGTTCTTATATCAAAAGACAGGCCAGGGGCGAACAACCTTCATTAAAAGGGAACGCCCCCATCCTTGACAAAGCCTAGGCCAAGTAGTGCGACATAAGAACGCACTAGATCTACTCAGGGCTTGGGAAAGAAATATTATCACCTCTAATATTACACATTGAGGCCCCGAACCCCTTTTCCCAAAGCCCCGCAGAGCTGGGCGCAGATCTTACTACAGCTCGCGCATTAGCGCGTACCCGGTCTTCAGCTACTTCCCACTTTTACGCTAGGAAAACACAGCTAGCCCTCTACACTACAAGCCCTCGGGCAAGAGCGCGAATTAATCACCCACATAGTGGGAAAAATAACACGGAGAGGCAGCAAGACTCAACTAGCAAAAGTGAGGCATACACACACAACCACATAATGTTGCAAAGAAGATCGTTCTTAGCTTACTCACGGGGAGCTGCAGGCCCTGCGAAATCCCTCGATGATCCAAAATCTCCCCAAGCAACCCCTCAGGGGAGCGACAAAGTCCTGTCAAAAAGTCAAAAAGTCCTGAAAAACATAGTTTTGAAAATGTTTCGCCCTCATAGAGGGGGACTTACCAATCGCTCCTCGCGGTGCTTCAACCCAGCCATCGAGCTAGTATCCGCCCGCCATCCTGAGGGGGGCGCTTTTAACAAACAAACCAGACGGGCCGGCAGAGTCTTACATTTTCTGCTCATCATAGGCCCACCGGCCTGATGTAAAGCGCCCGGGGGAAAGCCAGAGGAAGGGAAAAAGGCAGCGTTCATCTCCGCGTCCTCGAGGGCGGAGTCCGCTGCCTGCGCTGGTTCCGGTTACCAGCCCCGGCTTCCTTCCTCTTCCTGTTGCGGGTGTCCCGCCTCCCCTGCGCCCCAGTCCTCCGCGGCGGGGCGCTCGAGAGGCGACGCTGGCTTGCTGTTCCCGTCTACAGCCCTCAGACTGGAACGGGCCGGGGACACCCGACTGCCTGGGCGCGGTCCCGGACCTCAGCGGGATGCATGTTCTAAATGCTGCCGAGCACGCCTTTGTCACAGATGTCTCTCCGTGGCCCGGAGAGCGAAAACCGCGGTCCGGCGCGACTCGACTTCCGCCTCAGGGGGTCCCTCCCCCTGATTGAGGTCCCTCAGCAGGTCTGCCTGGTACGCCTGCAACACAGCTGTGGTGTGCAAAGCCGCCGCAGCGTGACCCACTGACATGTACGCCCTGCCATTCAGGCATTAGACCAGCAGGGTGGGAGCCACAGTGTCGCAGGCCGCCCAGAGGCGAGATAAACATAACATCTCGTCCACGGGCAGCCCCGACACATACCCAGCCAGGCAATCCCTCGACATCAGCGAAATTTAGCTCGCCGATGTCGACAGATGCAGGGCTGAGTATGGTTTCTTCCATCCCCTCGAGATCTGCTGATGGAGACCTGGAAGGAATGGAAGACTCCCAGGAGTTGGGAGGTCATGGGCGGAGAGAAACCGATCGTCCAAACTGTTTGGACGCTCAGCCTCTCTCCTCACGCGCCGCAAAGGCAGCTGCAGTCTACCCGCAGCGCGTTCCCTGACCTCCAGCAACTCCCCGTACATGGGACAGGATGGTTTGAAGAGCTTTAGCATCTTTAACTGACTCACCCATCCTCTGCTCGAGCCTCTCGCGATCCAGATCGTCCTCGAGAACATAACTGTCTCCAAGCAACGAGCCAGATCCATCTGGGAAGCGCATTTGGTTTGTTTAGACGCCGCTCAGCCTCAGCTCGAGCGTGGCCGTTCCCAGATGCAGAAACCTCTCCCCTCGAGAAGAGGTCCCGCCGAGAGCGGGACGTTTCCAGAAGACAACGCTCGTAAATACTTTCACAAGAGGTTCGCAAACCTCTCGTGCGTGCTCTTCTCCCAGGCAGTAAACACAAAGTGTGTGTGTATCCAAAGCGCAAGCTACACATTCTCAACACACTTCATTGTTATCCTTCTTGTAGACGTTTCACGTGAAGACAGGCAAAACAGTCCCTGAAGACGAAAAGATACTGTCATGTTGGCAAGGCGCCCTTATATACTTCCTGGTCGCACCTTGATGACATCATAGGCTGTCGCCGGTCAATACGATTGAGTTTTTTGATAGTGATTTCAGGCACCAGTCACGCTGGAGGCGTTCCTCGTAGCGTCAAGCTGACGCAGCGCGAGTTCCCTTTCGAAAGGGAACGTCATGTAAAGCGTAAGGATCTGGCAAGATCTCACCATTGCTGAGAGTAAGTTTTTTTATATATATAATCGGCACGGTCGGAGGTACTAAGGCTTCCCACGTAATCCATTGTCAAATATTTTATTTACAGTTTAGTATTTTGTGTATATATGTGCAGTCATGAAATGTGGCACGTAAATAAAAACAAATTCGCGCTGTCCAGTAGATACGGCTAGTACATTACTAGCCTAACATGATCATTCATACATGTATCACAGCAACACTGCAAAATTAAAGACAGACAAACAGATCCAACTAAAATCACGTTTTATTGAGTCAGCAGTTATATACAAACAATAAGGAAAGCTTCAATACTTAAGGTTGTTGCAGTAGCGGACCAGCTCAGCGATCTGTCTTTCTGCCTCCAGGATGCGCACGCACCCTGTAATGTTTGTAAACAGGAAACCCGTGTATAGCGCACGCAGCAGCCTCCACAGCAGCTGAAGCTTTGACTAGGGAGCACACCTGACCTAGTGCCCCCCCTCCCCCTGCTAGAATATTATGTATAGCCTATTTAGTGGGGGCGCTGTTGTTACAGTAATAAAATGAAAAGTAGAATACACAAATAAATAGAAGTTACTTATTTTTCTGAATAAATAAAGCAGTAATGATGTCAAAGCACAAGCATGACACTTGTAAATTAAATACTTTTATATACAGTATACAGATTTTATCTGTAATAAAATTTGATGAAATGGATGATGAAAAATAATCCAAGGAGCTTTAAAATAATTGTATATTTTTTTATCTGAAGCTAAATACAGCATCAACCGATCCCATGCTACCCCCACTTCATGTGCACAAACATTAAATCCAAAAATAAAATATTTAGGTTACAACTGCATCTGTCTGGGGTGATAAATTACTGACTTTATTATTGTTATTTTCAGCGCTTTTAATATACTCTTATTATAAAAACTTTTTTAATATTTATTTATCTTTAACAAGTATCCTTTTAGTAAGGAGACCTCAGAAATCTGAAACCAGAATGAAAAAAACTTTTTTTTTTTGCTCAAAATGGTGGTTTCCAAACAAAGGGAAAAAATAAACATATATCGTTATCGATATCGGCATCGGCCAAAATGAGTTGAAAAATATCGGCATATCGGATATCGGCAAAAATCCAATATCGTGCATCCCTAATATTTTGTGTACATATTGTCTGCAATGAAATACAAGTCAAAGTAAATTTAGAAATCACTTTTTTTTTCTTTTTTTTTTTTTTGCGTTTTCCGTACTGTCCCAACTTTTTCTGATTTGGGGTTGTATGTAACTTTAGAGACGGTCCCTAAATTCGCCAACTTTATGCCAGTCATATCAGATGTGCTGTGGATCTGCTGTGTTTGTTTGAAACTATTTTCGCTGCTAAAATAGAACAAAAACTGTCAACCACTGTATGATGAGTGAATCTCCTGCGTACATCCCACGTTTATCTCTGCTTTGAGTGCAGATTTCAGTGAGTGAGAGCGCGCTCTGAACAAAACTCTGGCTAACCTGAACGCCTCTGATTATGTACATTGCATTCATAAACTCAATAGAAACATGTGTGATTGGTTATAATGCGCAACGTGATTATAACATATGGCTTTTGAGAAGACTATAATAAGTTCATCCGCCAAAGTGGCTAGTGTACAGCCGAAATATACCCGCAAATGGCGGTTGTTAATGTCAAGCCCTGATTATTATCCCTTAAATGTCGCCTTTGGCAAGGCAAGGCAAGGCAAGGCAAGGCAAGGCAAGGCAAGTTTATTTGTATAGCACATTTCATACACAGTGGCAATTCAAAGTGCTTTACACAGAAATGAAGTTAAAATAGTTATAAGTGAATAAAATAAAAATATATATAGTATAATAGTTATAATAGGAATTAAAAGGAAATTAAAAGGAAATAAAAATAAAGATGAAATCCCCTATCTGGGGTGGAAGAAAATGGAGAGTCAGGTTTACGCTCCCCCGTTTCTCAACCTCTTCCACCCAGTCAGCCTTAACAACATAAAAAATAATTAAAAATAAAAGTATAATTAAAAACTAAAAATAAAACAGGGTTAAAATGAAACATAATTAAAGTGCAAGCAGTTCGGACAAAGCACAGAGCTCATTGAGTAAATGCATAAGATAAGGTGCAATCAGTCGGACGTACAGTGGCACAGCTCATTCAGTAAATGCACAGCTGAACAGATGTGTTTTGAGTCTGGATTTGAAAGTGGCTACTATTGGGGCACATCTGATCTGTTCAGGAAGCTGGTTCCAGCTACGGCTCGCATAATAGCTAAACGCAGACTCTCCTTGCTTTGAGTGAACCCTTGGTATTTCTAATTGACTTGATCCTGATGATCTGAGTGATCTGTTGGGTTTGTATTTAATCAGCATATCTGCAATGTATTGAGGTCCTAGGTCATTTAGTGATTTATTTACAAGTAATAGTACTTTAAAATCGATCCTAAATGTAACTGGAAGCCAGTTTAAAGACCTGAGGACTGGTGTGATATGGTCATATTTTCTGGTTCTGGTCAGGATCCTGGCAGCAGCGTTCTGTATGAGCTGTAGCTTTCTAATGGTCTTTTTGGGAAGGCCAGTGAGAAGACCATTACAATAGTCCACCCTACTGGTGATAAAAGCATGAACGAGTTTCTCTAAGTCTTGCCTGGAAATAAAGCTTCTAATTCTTGCAATATTTTTCAGATGATAGTAAGCTGATTTAGTTTTTGCTTTGACATGACTACTGAAACTCAGGTCTGACTCCAAAATCACACCAAGATTCCTGACTTGATTTTTTGATTTCAGGCCTTTAGCCTCAAGCCTTTGGCTCAAGCTTCACGTTATTATTTCCTAGACATAGTTTTGGTATTGAGGTCAAGGTCCACTTGCCTTGCGTTCGTAGTTTTGAGGTGTTTCCCCCTATTACAGCGACTTTCTTCTGGCATGTTCTGCAGACAGGGGGACCATTTTCAATTAAGTTTCCCTCAGAACTTTTGTAAAAGCCGAAATATGACCACACCTCAGATTTGATCCTTTTAGAATGCTGAAAAATCTCCCGGCACTGTCACTGCCATCTCTTCTCTTTCAAAAACAGCGTTGCGCGCTGTGCCTGCACCAGACTGATGCTGACTGGACAAGATTTACCGCAAGTTTCCAAATTGTGATAATCACACGTGGTTTTAATGATAATTCAATTTGAAACGATATTACTAACCGTTATTGTGGTTTATCGTGAAACCGGTAATTGTTTCATCCCTAATTACAATCACATGCATTACATTGAGAATGGGGATGTTAAAATTGGTAAACAATTTCAAAAGCAGTGTGTCAGGAGAAATGCTAAAAAAAATCAAAGATGCATGAAACACAAATGTTTCCAAACTGTCACACGCATAAAGTTTTTGGTATGGTTTCAGAATCAGTATACTACAATGAAAACTTTGTGACTTGTGTAAACGATGTTAAGCATGCAACACTGATAAACATGCTGGGGCAATACCTTTAATATAAACTAGAACCCAACTCTGATATGACTGAGTTTGTTTCACATTACTGTAAATGATCTCACTTGCAGTTGCTAGCTAACTATTGAAATGTGCAATATGTTAAAAACATTTTGGTATTCTGCTGATGAGGACAAAAAATGCTTACCATATGTTTAGCATTTTCTTATAAAAAAAACCTAAATATTAAAACACAAAACGCACGTCGATTTTTGGACAAGACCTAATAGACAGACACCTAAAACACTGGTGTTACAGTATTGGTGTGGAGCAAATAAAAAAAAGGCATGAATCATCCCACCTTTCATCTAAAATGGCTACTTTAATATAAACTAGAACCCAACTCTGACTGAGTTTGTTTCACATAACTGTAAATTATCTCACTTGCAGTTGCTAACTATTGAAATGTACGACTGTAATTCATTTTCTTAACTGTTGTTTAGAGACGTACACAAAATAAATGTGTATCTATGACTGCTGTGAAATGCACAGCTTTAAGTATAATAGTTAGAAAAGTTTGAAATGTTTTAGTTGTATAGTTGTAACAGAAAAACAGAAAGACTCACTTTTTAATGTTGAGGTGTCATGTCCACATCATAGACAAACCAGAAAGATGTCCTAAAAGAAATATAATTTGTTTGTCTCAAACACTCTCATGTAGAAGGACTGTCATTTAATTCTCTTTATGCTGTATTTGTTCATGTGTTTTTAATTAATTCCAATGAACATAATTCCATAAAGTGCGTATCATATGCACACGAAAAATGCACACTCGTATTATTTATACGCATTTTTGTGAGATCGGGCTCGTTTTACCATGCTCAGTGAGTAGTTTTTTACAAACTGTACAACTGTACAAAAATAAAAGGAACAAAATGTGAACAGCGTCATCGACTATTGGAAAAATGTCAGTTACAAATCAACATAAACTTTCACAATAGACAAGATTTCTGTATTAATTTTAAATGGTTCATGCTATTTATTTGTTAGTAAGTTGCTCTCTTGAATATACTTTTGTGCAAACATAATTTCTGTATAAAGATTATGTTTGAATCTTATCCATAGCCTTTAAAAGAGTGTGGAGCATCATAGTTCTTAAATGTATTTGTATTACAGCAGTGCGGCATAGTTCATCTAACAAATCCAACAGAAGAGCAAATATGTACAAAGATTTTTAGCACATGTAGTTTTATTTGCATGATGATGATGATGGTAAGATGGTGATAATAGTTGAAAAATACTATAATCTTTAATGTCAAGTAGGATGTTGAAAGAAACCATTCTGCATACATTAAACGTACATCAAGTACAAGTTCAGTCATATATTTAAAAAGTTACTTAAATGAAAGGTCTGCGTTCAACACATGCTTTCCCATGTGAGCAATAGCAACTCGCACTGCTTTGTTGACAACATCCAGAGAAGCGTCTTCACCTAAAACAGAACTCACTCCAACAAACAAAGAAACGTGAACAGTGTTATGCTATCTGGACAAGATGGCTAAAACATAGTGGAGTAATAAACATAATTTGTAAATCCACATTTACAAACTTGTAACAAACTAGCAAAATGCTCAAAAATAGATTTTCTGTAGGCGTTATAAACAGTGTTTTTCTTGTATGGTGTATATTTGAGCTATATTTTATTTGTTATTTGGGGGTCTTGAATTTACATGGTGTGTTGTACACGCATCCTTTTTTTTTCTTCTCATTTTGTCTACGGGTTTTACCAGAGTTGTACCTTTGTTTAACAACCTCAAACTTTAATGAATGTGTAGCTTTCAGTACAATAGTCGGATGTGATTCAGTAATTGTTTTAAGTGTAAACTACACAAATTAATTTGTGTTGATGCTTCATGCGATCCAATCATAGATAGCTGTAAAGTTGCAAAAAAATGTCAATTTGATCAAAACGTCTCAAACAGAAAGGCTTAAATTTTTTATTTTTTATTTTATTTATTCCTATAAACATTGAATGTTGACAGCTCTCAAAAAAGTCTTCACCTAAAAACACATACAGTCCAACACATAAATGTGAACAGTGTAGTCTGTTTTCTGAACAAGATGACTAAAAACTTGTCTAACTTGACAAAAACGTAGTTTACAAAACAACATTTACAAACTTTCAAAACTACTCACGAATGGATTTTGTGTATTTATTATAATTGGTACTAGGGCTGCCACTAACGACTATTTTTATATCGATCAATCTATCGACTAATTTGTCGATTAATCGATTAATCTATCGACTAATTTATCACAATAATATTCAACAATTTTACTTAAAACATTTATTTAACTTGCAACGTTGGCCTTCAGTAGTGTACTATAATAAAAGTATAATTGTAAACAAGCCCTTGACAAAATGTAAAACTAAAAGAGTTAAAATTTCAAAAGGTACAAATTTGTAAACCAACATAACAAAAAAAGAGAATATCAGCAAATACCTTTTATATAGAATAGTGTTGTCCCGACACCAAAATTATGACTTCGATACGATATCAGACTAAAATACCTTAATACCGATACTGAAACGATACCATGGCAAAGTAAAAGTAATTAAATAATATGACAGAACTTACTATTCATTGTTTTAACATTGTTTTAGGGTTAAAAAACCCTAAAAACTCACTTGGCCAGCATGTTCCTGCCCTGCCCTGCTTCACACAGAATATTAGGTCCGGCCCTTTAAGAGCTGCACGGACCAAATTCATTGTAACACCTGATTTCTCATTCAACTCCGTATACGTTCACTAAAGACATATCCGACTGCGTTTACCCGAATACTCGACAGGACGTGCATTTTTACATATTTTTTCCCATTCAAATCCAATAATCCGCAAACCTGGTGTCGCAATCTAAAAAAAAAAGTGAAAGCCGGCTGCGCGCGCTTCAGGTCAGAGTCCAGCAGCACGCGTGAGCATGTCCCGGCCGCACCGCACTTTTCTGTTGCGTTCTTTTTCCTGAGTTGCGCGTATATTTGACTGTTTGCTTCCATTGTTTAGTGAACAGTCGAAGCAGAGCTCACACACGTCCTCACTCCTGCTGTCACACATCGACGCAAATAACGAAATACTGCTCTTATTAGAGTGCTGTCATTTTTAAAGTACCGGTACTAATACAATTTCATATCGTACCCAACTTACCCAGTCGACAAAAAATATTGACGCCAACTAATTAACAGCGTCGACACAGTCGATTGTATCGACCAATCGCGACAGGCCTAATTGGTACTTTACAATGTGTGCTGTGCCCTCTTTTCTCAGTTTTTTAGTCTTTTGAATTTTACATTGATGTTCTAGATACACATAATTCCTGTGTAGAGTTTATGTTTGAAAGTTATCTTAGCCTTTACAAGAGTGTGGAACTTTGCATCACAGCGTTGTGACATATCCCTGACAAAATATGTAGGTGTGTAAAAATAAGCTCAAAGATTTTAGCACAACTACTGGGTAATCAAGAGGTATTCCCTGTAGTTGTTAAACACTTCTGGCAATTCATTTGAAATGTAGGTTTTCTGCTTTTGTGACACACAAACATGTATAAATGTTTAAATCGACTTTGGGTCATTTAATTTGAATCCATGCTTCAGAGCATCATGGTTTTAGTTTTGAAAAATACAGAAATAAATTAATAACTATATGGCTAACTGGGGAAAAGTAACTGTGGGTGTAAGTGAAAAATCGTACTCGGTTACTTAACGTAACCTCGGTTCCCTGAGATAAGGGAAGGAGTACTGCGTCGAAGACGCCATGGGTAGGTTCTCCTACTCTCAAATATACAGAAGTAATTGTAATATCATGCAGTGCTACTGCCCAGTCAAAACAGTGTCGAGACATCTTGCACGCTATTGGCTGGCCAGTGGGAACTGCATGAACCAATGGCAGAACAGCGTAATCTGAGCGAACCAATTGGCACAAAGCCCGCGAAGCTGAGCGCAAGAGCCAGCGAAAGGGGCATATAAAATACGCTGTAACTGTCAAAAACGTCAGGTTAAATCGACTGAAGCGATTTACTGGGGACACTAAATTTTTCAACTAAACATCGAAATACATCTAAATAATAAACTAAATTAACCATTTAAACTATATTACTGATCAAATTATTGATCTAAAGCCCACACTGTCACTGTATGATACTTGAAATTTTTCCAGAATGGCTATACAGCTGAATAAAATTACGCTGCATTATTTTCCTGTTTAACACTGTAAAGCTGCTTTGAAACAATCTACATTGTTAAAAGCGCTATATAAATAAAGTTGACTTGACTTGACTTGAAGCGACGATCACCCGAGTCAGCGCCATAGCACGGCCGTCTACGCAGTACTCCTTCCCTTATCTCAGGGAACCGAGGTTACGTTAAGTAACGAGTACGTTCCCTTTCGAACGGTCAGTTCGTACTGCGTCGAAGACGCCATGGAACCCTGTAAAATCCCGCCATGCTATGATAAGCGCAGTGACATGTACTCCCTCAAGTTTGAACACTTATTATAAAGGGCTCAATACAAGAGTTACTGTCACATCATTTATATATATAATATATATGTACACACGTCTTATACTACTGGGCTCATAGAGGCCGGTAACTATAAGGAATGTGTAAGCATTGAAGCATTTGAAGGCCCCAAATGCCAACTTATGATGGGGACGGGCTTACAAGGCCGTCTAATATTCGTTAGGCCGTCTTAGTATTTTTATACAGCGAGGACTTGTGCCTTCAGTGCAGGGACATCCAGACTGTAGAATCTGGTTAAAGTAGATGGTGAAGACCAACCTGCCGATCTACAAATGTCACCCATAGAAACTCCCCTAGACCACGCCCAGGAGGAGGGCATGCCTCTGGTGGAGTGAGCTTTGACACCTCACCTATGGGGCATTGGAGGCCCATAGTGTCATATGCTAACACTATCGCGTCCACTAGCCATGTGGCTAGGTTTTGTTTGTTGACCGGAAGTCCCTTAGTTCGGTCACCAAAACTTACAAAGAGCTGCTCCGACTGTCTAAAGTGGGAGGACCGCTCAATATATGCTCTAAGCGACCTAACAGGGCCGAGCAGGTGTAACTGTCTCTCATCCTCCGAAGTGGGGAGGGCAGAGAGAGTGATTACCTGTGCTTTGAACGGTGTTGAAAGCACTTTAGGTACATAACAATGCCCTGGTTTGAGGATGACTTTAGAATCGCCTGGGCCAATTCTAAACATGACGCGTTCACAGATAACGCTTGAATGTCACCGACACGCTTAACAGGTGCCAGTGCTAATAGCAGGGCAGTTTTCAGCGAAAGTGGCTTTAATTCAGCCGTCTGCAACGGCTCGAAGGGAGGTCTTTTTAGTGCTCTTAGGACCAATGAAGGTCCCAGGATGGCACCGTAGGAGGGAGAGGGGGGTTAAAGGGTTAGTTCACCCAAAAATGAAAATTCTGTCATTAATTACTTACCCTCATGTCGTTCGACACCCGTCAGACCTCCGTTCATCTTCGGAACAGAAATTAAGATATTTTAGTTGAAATCTGATGCCTCTGAAAGTCCTCCATTGGCTCAATGGTGCTCTACACTCTCAAGACCCTTAAAAGGTACTAAAGACGTCGTTACAAAGTCCATCTCACTACAGTGGTTCTAAAATAACTTTATGAATCGGCGACAATAGTTTTTGTGCACAAAAAAACCCTAAATAACGACTTATATAGTGATGACGATTTCAAAACAAAGCATCATGAAGCTTCGAAGCGTTATGAATCACTGAGCCGAATGATGATTCGGATCGCGTGTCAAACCGCCAAACTGCTGAAATTTGGCGATTCAAACTGCTGAATCGACTCAGTGATTCATAACGCTTCGAAGCTTCATGATGCTTTGTTTTGAAATCGTCATGACTATGTAAGTCGTTATTTAAGGTTTTTTTGCACACAAAAACTATTGTCGCCAATTCATAAAGTTATTTTAGAACCACTGTAGTGAGATGGACTTTGTAACGACGTCTTTAGTACCTTTTAAGGGTCTTGAGAGTGTAGAGTACCATTGAGCCAATGGAGGACTTTCAGAGGCATCAGATTTCAACTAAAATATCTTAATTTGTGTTCCGAAGATGAACAGAGGTCTGACGGGTGTCGAACGACATGAGGGTAAGTAATTAATGACAGAATTTTCATTTTTGGGTGAACTAACCCTTTAAGCCTCCTGGCTCCTTTTAAGAATTTTATGACCATGTCGTGTCTGCCTACTGATTGGCCAGCTATTGGCGTATGAGATGCGGCGATAGCTGCCGTGTAGACTTTGAGTGTGGATGGAGTGTGTCCTGCATCCAACATCTCTTATAGAAAAACGAGAATTTGTGATATCTCGCATGACACTGGGTTATAGTTCCTGACTGAACACCAGTCAGAGAACACTGACCATTTAAGGGCATAGACACGTCTAGTAGACGAAGCTCTAGCTTCACTGATGGTGCTCAAGACACTCACTGGGAGGTTCTCGAGCCCCCCTTGAGTGGCCAAACATGTAACGCCCACAATTTTGGGGTGGGGGTGCCGGATTGTCCCGTTCGCCTCAGAAAGGAGATCTTTCCTCAGGGGAACTGGCCATGTGGCTGCTGATAGTAACTGAATCAACTCGGGAAACCTCGCCAGAGTGGAGCCACTAGCAGGACTGTGTGCTCGCATTCCCTGATCCTTTTTAAAATCTGGGGAATGAGCAGTACTGGTGGAAAAGCATAAAGTATGCAGCTGGGCCATTCGTGGGCCAGCACATCCTTGCTCTTTGAAAAATAGACAGTTGTCTTCGGAGGCGAAGAGGTCGACCTCTGCCCTCCCAAAAACACTCCATATTATTTGAACCGTTTAGGAATGGAGGGCCCATTCCCCCGGGGACACGAGGCCCCTGGAGAGCATGTCTGCTCCCTGGTTCAGTCTGCCTGGCACATGCACTGCTTTCAGTGAATGTAATTTGCCTTTTGCCCATAGGAGGAGATGTCTGACCTGTTGGTTGAGCCATCTCGACCTGAGCCCGCCTTGGCGGTTTATGTAGGAGACCACAGTCGTGTTGTCCGTGCGGACTAGAACATGGTGACCTGAGAGACGTGGTAAAAAAAGTCTCGAGGGCTAGCACTACTGCCAGCATTTCTAGGCAGTTTATGTGCAACCGTGACTCCACGCTCGACCATGAGCCGAAGGCCGGTTCGCCCTCGTACAGAGCGCCCCAAACCGAGTTGGAGGCATCCGTGGGGACCACCATCCGTCTGGAAACTGTTCCCAAGTGACCACGGGGCCAGGGCTTTGACACAGCCGCGGCCCACTTTGATCCAAAGCTGGCCTGAATGCCACGCTTGGGAAGGAACCCGTGATTTCAGCCAGTACTGCAGGGGGCGCATGTGCATCATACCCAGCGGAAGTACTGGAGAAGCTTTTGCCAAACAATTTTTTAGGGTTGTGTTGGTTCCCATTTTGAATGAACATGCAAGCTGCTGTGTAGTCAGAGCGCGTTCGTCCAATAGCCATGCCCTCATTTGGCTGTATTTATTCTGAGACCCAGGCATTCTAGATGGCTGAGTAGCATAGATTTGTGAGATTTTATTTCTTCCTCTGACTGGGCCAGTATGAGCCAGTCGTCGAGGTAGTTCAGAATGCGCATTCCCGCTTGTCTTAAGGGGGAGAGAGCTGCATCCATGCACTTTGTGAAAGTGCGGGGGGCCAGGGACAGGCCAAATGGCAGGACTGTGTACTGATAAGCCTTCCTGTCGAACGCAAATCTCGAAAACGGTCTGTGACGTGGGATAATTTGGATATGAAAGTAACCATCTTTCAGATCCAAATGAGAAAAACCAGTCCATCGGGCAGATTTGCGCGATGATCTGTTTTAATGTCAGCATTCTGAAAGGCCGTTTGATAGAGCCTTGTTCAGGTGTCTGAGATCTAAGATGGGCCTGAGGCCGCCATCTTTTTTGGGAACAAGGAAGTAGCGGCTGCAAAAACCCTGACTCGCTCTGAGCTGGAGGCACCACCTCTAACGCTTTTATTTTATTTTTATTATCAATAGGCTCTATACTTCGGTTTTTGAGGCACGTTGCTCTCCACCGAAGTGTGCGTTATGTGAAACGGGGGGTTTGCGAGCGAGTATCCTTGTTGAATTGTTTTTATAACCCACTGTGACACACCGGGGATGGCTTTCCAAGCCTCTGCCTGATCGCACAGGGGTTTTATAGAGTCAGAAGGTGGTGCGCTGTACAGGGCGCCGACTTCCGTGTGGTGCAGAAGAGAGAGAAGACTCGTTTTTATTTTTTTATTGAACTCGCCTTTATGGCGGTAGAATGCAGGGGAGCACGCATTAAAGCGAACTCGTAGTTTACATTCATTGCATGAAAAACATGCAGAACAGTATTTTTCTCCCTGACCGGAACAAAAACGGGCCGTGGGGAGAGATGTGACACTATGTAGACAGCACTTATGTGTTGCGGCGCACACTTGTAGTGAGCAATAATCTGTGAGAACAGTGCTTATGTGCAAGGTGCATGTATTTTAGTAAGGTCGTTGTTAAAAACAGCGTTGATGTGCAGGCGAGCGTGTTTGACAACAGGCTAGTTGACTGCAATATTTACATCTCCAGTCGCCTGAACCGAGGGGATTGAGAGAATGTAAAGTAAGTCTGTAGTGGTAATCCGGCCACAGCAGGACTTTTGAGTGGTTTTATAGCGCTGAATTAACAGTGCTTATATGCAGGGGTACACCCTATGTAGGGGACACACTGCCTGCAGTCATAACAGAGGAAAGAACTCTTAATTGTTTATTAGGATCACCGTTAATACAGCGTTCTGTGTACAGGCGTGCATGTTTTATAACAGGCTCGTTTACTGAGAGAAGTGGTGGAGGGCTTGGCCGCCATTCACTAAATTGAGACTCACTGAGAAACCTGTGAGAGCGGGGCTCGCACCGGCAACCCTGTGTGCTAAAGTGCACCGTAACAGCAGAGGGCGCGGCTATGACGTAAGTCGCGCTCTCGACTGTGTTTTGGTGTGTAGGGCATGCATGCTTCATAACAGGCTCGTTTACTACACTGTTGAACCTCTCCAGTCGTCTGAATAGGGGACTGAGAGAAGTGATAGAGAGTGAAAAAGGCGCAGGGCTTGGCCGCCATTCACGACGCCATTATGCGCTGGACAGCGAGGCAGCAATGACGTAAGTCGCGCTCTCGACAGTGAGCGCGCGCTGGGAGAGAGAGACGGCGCGCGTGCGCACTGCTGCTGTAGAAAAACGCGAGCTGCAGTGACAACAGTCTGTAACGTAAGCCAATATCCCCAATATCTCCAGCAGTCTGAGAGCGAGTAATGCGGGAAGCTCCGGCATTAGTTCGCTCGTCCACTCTGGCATTCTCTGTCCGCGGCGCCCGATCGAGAGAAGAGGAAGAGCGAGACATTTTGTCGCCTCATTGCCGCCGAATGAGACCAAGCCCTCGGCGTCGAGCGGAGGGAGCAGGTCCGATCGAGAGAGCGTCACAGGGGAAACGCCTCTCTGAGGCGAAGAAGAGGCGTGCGGGCACTGGGCTGACATGAACTCGCTAGCCTTGATATACTCAGCCCTCTGGCTCAGCCGTTCTTTCCCACCGAGGCTCGGACGGAAAGGGGAACGGGAGAGCGCGAGGGCCGGGGTCGCACTCTGAAAAGAGCGCTATCGGCGAACGGAGGGAGGAAATGGGCATACCCTCGCAGTGAGAGCAGCCGGACCCGGCGAGAGCAGCGTCCGCGTGGGCCTTGCCCAGACAGATCACGCACCCGTCGTTGTTATCCTCCTAGTGCAGGTAAGTACTGCACACACAAGTGATATGTTTTTCTCAGTATTATACAGAAAGGATACACCGTAGTGTTTCACCAAAGAGCGCAGGGGAATGGCGTGACAGCTCGCGGGATCGCTGGCGATTTGAGCGCGCTGAAAATACAGTAGGCCGCTGAATCTCGCAGGACGTCCGGGCTGGCTAGCTCGCTATTCCGCTGCAGGCTCGTCAATTCACGGTGAAGGTGGTGTAGTTCGAGTTTATCAGCGAGGACCCTAGATCGTCACTGAAGGAGATTAATCTGATGTTTTTGACAGTTACAGCGTATTTTATATGCCCCTTTCGCGGGCTCTTGCGCTCAGCTTCGCGGGCTTTGTGCCCATTGGTTCGCTCAGATTATGCTGTTCTGCCATTGGTTCATGCAGTTCCCACTGGCCAGCCAATAGCGTGCGAGACGTCTCGACACTGTTTTGACTGGGCAGTAGCACTGCGTGATTTTACAATTACTTCAGTATATTCGAGAGTAGGAGAACCTACCCATGGCATCTTCGACGCAGTACGAACTGACCGTTCGAAAGGGAACCTATGTTTTGTCTTGTTTTAGTAAAATAACAGTACTTGGTCAAGCAAAAGTTGCATTAATCTTTTTATTTTCAATTAATGATTTTATTTATTTATTTTTTTTTCAAAGGTCACAATGCCATCTAGAGTTCACGATGCCAGACCCTGGCAGATTTACCAGAGCTGTGTTGTAAAACATCGCGAAACATCTTTAGAACATGTTTTACAGCCTTTGACGCTTTACTGATTTTACATCCCAACCAGACATCCTTTCTCGTTATCCAAAACAGAATGATACAAAGTATTTACATTCTGTAAAATGTCGTAAAAGTTTAGACGTTCAACTGTCTGTGCGGGTGTGTGTGTGCGCGCGTGTGTGTGTTTGTGGTAGGGGTGGTTGTGCAAGGGGTTAGATGGTTGAAAGATCAAAGAATGAGTAAATAACCAAATTACCCAAAAATAACATTTTAAAATGATATTAGGTTTAATCCTTTTACTAGAGTCTAAAAAAAATCTACACCCTGGCGTGTGTCTTTGTGTGGGCCTACATTTCCTTTGGTAAGGGGGTAAAACTATACACACCAGCTCTATCCTCATTTCAAACGTTTGTCGTTTGCGAGTGATGACGTCTCAAACAGAACAGATTAAGCTATTTGATGTTAAATGTTAAAAACTGCTCATTGGACAAATTTAAACTACTGTTGCATGATATATCTAATGCTTACGCATTGTAAGGGTCGCTTACAGTAAATCGAGGTGCAATGACAACGCCGCAAGTACGTAGAGGGTGTGTCTGCAAGATATGTGAAAGGCGAGCAATAGAAGGAACTTTTCTCTTCTCTTTTTCTGTTTATATAAGTGACCTGAGTTGAATGTTTACTATTTCTTACTCAATCCCCAAGTATACGGACGGGTGTGACGGTGCTTAAGTCATTTTGTTAAACCCGGGAAAAAACACGGCAGATCGTCACTCTCGTGCATCTTTTCATCCGGTACCTTTTCTCTCTGGGCAACGGAACATTTCAACTTTGCGTTACAGCTTGTTTGAAACAGTGTTTTATAAACTCATTCGACCTCTTCTGATATTGTTTACATCAATTACCTACCCTTTCTTGACTTTTCTGTTTTTAGCATTTTTAATGTTGTTTAACGTTTTAATGGGGAACCACTCTTCAAATGTAGGCCTATGTGAAAAGATTTTTAATAAAAACAACCCTGATTGCAGTGTTTAACCTCAAAAGTTTCACATTTAAAAAGCATATAGTTTTATACTGTTTCAGAATACATTTGACTTTTTTTATCTGATAAAATTTTACAATGCCTGAATACTACGTTTTTGTTTTAAAGATCTGCATCACTTTAAAGTTTTAAAGTTATATATGAAAATGTTACATGTGTGTGAAAAAACTTTCTTAAAATGTTTGAAAAACGTTCTTGATCGCAATGTTTACCACCCCAGATGTATAGGAAAATATTTTTAATAAAAACAACCCCTGAATCCAGCGTTTAATCTAAAACTTTTCACATTTTATACTTTTAAAGCATATAGGTTTATGCTGCTTCAGAAACACACTTTACTTTTCTGATAAATGCCTGAATACTACGTTTTTGTATTTAAAGGCCTGCATCACTTTAAAGTTTTAAAGTTATATATGAAAATGTTACATGTGTGTGTGTGAAAAACTTTCTTCAAATGTATGTAGTTCATAAAAACGTTCTTTAATAAAAACTCCCGTCGATCGCACTGTTTGGAGACAATGTATATTTTCTTTTTTTTTTTTATAAAAAAAAACCTGAATCCAGCATTGAATCTCAAAAACTTGTTTCACAATTTTACAATTTAAAGTGTTTCAGAAACATTTTACTGTTTCTGATAATATTTTACAATGCCTGAATAGTACTTTTTTGTTTTTTAACTATCTGCATCGCTTTAAAGTTTTAAAGTTATATGTGAAAAGTTACGTGTATGTGTGTGTGGGAAAATTAATACATTTAAGAAAAAACTTTCTTTAATAAAAATCCCCTCCCCCTTCTTGCTCGACACCTTTACCACCCACCGTTTTTCAAGTTTAAAGCACATCGTTTTTTAACAGTTTAATTTTTGTTTCTCCAAAAACGCACACATAAGCATAAATTCCTCCATTGGGAGGGGGTGGATGAAGGAATCAAAGAGTGAATAATCAATTAGGTAATAAACAATTTTTTTTTTTACTTTGTTAAAACAACTATTATTTTATAAATATTATTTTTATCTTTATTATTTTACTGTTATTTAAATCTTCACCTCCTTATGGACTGCTTGTTTTCTTCCACGCTGAGGAGAGTGTTAGGGGGTAGAGACTGATTCCATTCATGTTTCATCGTCAGAGAGAAAGGACGTAAGAGACAATGTTTTTGCCTAAACTAAATAAAAATTTAACAGTAATTGTAAATTAATATTAATATTATTCGTTTTGCTTGTATTTATTTATTTTTTTTAACCGCTGTTCTGCATTGAGGGGGGAGTGTTAGGGGGCGGAGACTGAGGGTGGGGTTTACGCACAGCCCCAGAGCTTGTTCATTACATTTACATTTAGTCATTTAGCAGACACTTTTATCCAAAGCGACTTACAAATGAGTGCAATAGAAGCAACTAGGACAGTCAAGGGCAACAATATGCAAGTGCTGTAACAAGTCTCAGTTAATCTACCACAGAACACATAGGACCGTTTTTTTATTTTATTTTTTATTTTTTTATATTATATTAATAAATAGACAAACAGAAAATGAATAGAGTGATAAGTGAAAGTGATAAGTGCTATTCTTGATTGGTCAGGTGCTGCTGGAAAAGATGTGTCTTTAGATGTTTTTTGAAAATGGTTACAGACTCGGCTGCTCGAATTGAGATAGGCAGGTCATTCCACCAGGTGGGAACGGTCCAGGAAAGGTCTGTGAGAGTGATTTCATGCCTCTTTGGGATGGCACCACAAGGCGTCGTTCACTTACAGAACGTAAGCTCCTGGAGGGTGTGTAAGTCTGAACAAGGGAGTTTAGGTATATTGGTGCAGAGCCCATGGTTGCTTTGTCAGCCAGTGCAGACTGATGAAGAGAGGCGTGACATGCGCTCCCTTCGGCTCATTAAAGACCACCCTCGCCACAGCATTCTGGATCAGTTGCAAGGGTTTGATAGTGCATGCCGGAAGGCCCACTAGAAGAGCATTACAGTAGTCCAGTCTGGAGAGAACAAGAGCTTGGACCAGGAGTTGTGTGGCCTGTTCTGATAGGAAGGGTCTAATCTTCCTGTTGTATAACGCAAATCTGCAGGACCGGGTTGTTGCAGTAATGTGGTCAGTGAATTTTAGGTGATCATCAATCACAACTCCAAGGTTCCTGGCTGTCCTGGACGGAGTTATGGTTGATGAACCTAGCTGAATGGAGAGATTGTGGAGAAGTGCTGGGTTGGCTGAGACCACAAGCAGTTCTGTCTTTGCAAGGTTGAGTTGCAGGTGATGTTCCTTCATCCAGGCAGAAATGTCTGTTAGGCAGGCAGCGATACGAACACCAACTGTAGGATCATCTGGTTGAAATGAGAAGTAGAGTTGAGTGTTGTCGGCATAGCAGTGATGGGAAAAGCCATGTTTCTGAATGACAGATCCTAGTGATGACATGTAGATGGAGAAGAGAAGTGGTCCAAGCACTGAGCCCTGGGGACCTCCAGTAGCTAGATGATGTGACTTAAACTCTTCACCTCTCCATGACACCCTGAAAGACCTACCTGAGAGATAAGACTTAAACCACTGGAGAGCAGTTCCTGAGATGCCCATCTTCATTGGAGTTGACAGGAGGATCTGGTGGTTAACTGTGTCAAAAGCAGTAGACAAATCCAGTAAGATAAATACTGTGGATTTGGAAGCTGCTCTTGCCTGTCTCAGTGCTTCCGTAACTGAGAGCAGGGCAGTCTCAGTTGAGTGGCCGCTTTTGAAGCCGGATTGGTTGTTGTCCAGGAGGTTGTTCCGTTCAAGAGACATAGAGAGTTGGTTGAACACAACCCGCTCAAGTGTCTTTGCAATGAAAGGCAGAAGGGATACCGGTCTGTAGTTTTCTAAAAGTGCTGGGTTCAGAGCGGGTTTCTTAAGCAGTGGGGTTACCCGAGCCTGCTTAAATTCTGTGGGGAAGGTCTTGGTGTGAAGAGAGGTGTTGACAATGTGAGTGAGTGCAGGAGTAACTGAAGAAGAAATGGCCTGAAGGAGGTGCGTGGGGATAGGATCAAGCGGACAGGTAGTGGGGTGATTGGAAAGGATGAGTTTGGAGACTTCTGCTTCAGATAGCAGTGAGAAAGAGGGTAGCGTGTGTGTGATGGTTGTTGAGATGGGCGTGTCAGTTTGTGGTGTGGAGAATTGGTTGCTCATGGAGGAGGTTTTGTTTGTGAAGAATGATGCAAAGTCATCAGCTGTAAGAGCTGATGAAGGAGGAGGAGGACAAAGGAGCAAAGAGAAAGTTTTGAAAAGTGCACAAGAGTCAGAGGAATTTTTGATTTTGTTGTGATAGTATGTAGTCTTAGCAGTGGAGACATTTGCAGAGAAAGAAGCGAGAAGAGACTGATAAAGGGTAAGGTCAATAGCGTTTTTAGTTTTGCACCACTTCCTCTCTGCCACCCGGAGTCCAGAGCGATGTTCGCGGAGAACATCACACAGCCAGGGGGCAGAGGGGGTGGTGCGGGCTGGCCTTGATGAAACTGGACAGAAGTTGTCTAAGCGAGATGTTAGAGTGGAGCAAAGAGTGTAGGGTTGGGTACCGAAATCCGGTTTCAATATGGCACCGGTACTTATATAACCGGTATGTACCGGACCGAATCAGAACGCAGATTTCGGTTCCTCATTTCGGTCCCAAAATTCAAACGTGCTTTCGCGCTTTGGCTGAGCCAGAGACAGACGCTCAGCGCTGGTCACATCACAACTCATGACAACTATTCAGTGTTTTCAACGACATCATGTTTATTTCAGGTTTCAGACATTTAAATGCTCATAAGTAGGCTACTAGCAAAAAACACACCCTGATGTCTATGAAAGCGGCTATGACAATCCTTTCAGACGATTATAATTTGACTAACGTTACATGTTTTATTCACATCAGATACATGCACATTATATAGTAACTATAGCGTTTACTCTGTTCTTCTTCCAGTTCACTGGTCACTTACTTTCATGTATTTCGTGAGACGAGAATGCTCTCAAGTGTTGTAAATCCGACAGATCCGATTCTGAGGCGCAAACTAACATGGCGCCCCCCATTGCGCTTTATAGATCAACTAACACACATTCACTCACACATTTGAACATCAGATAGTTCGTGACACAGTTAAGAAGTTTGTGAATATTTTGAATAAAAAGAAAAAACGAAATAAACCCGATACAGCTGAGCTGTCAGCGCTATATGTGAGAAACATGACGCGTCGCCATGGAAACATTAAGACGATGCGTTCTAAAATATTTAGCCAAGAGAATATGATCATATTTCAAAAAAGAGCTGAAGCTCGAAGCTGGTTAGTAGCATACCAAGAATACAGACTACTGCTGTTATTATTGTAATTAAGAGTTATATTAGGCTTGTTGTAGTTGGGTTAGGTGGCTTAGGTTTTACTGTGAATTTGTAAATAAGTCAATTATAATTTGTAAATAAGTAAATTGTGTTTTGTATTTATTTATATTCATACATTTAAGTATACATTAAACTTTTAATAAATGGTTCAATTTAAATAAAAAAAATAAAAATAAAAAGCCATTTAATGTCATCCACCTCGTTTTCTGGCCTTTTTTTTTTTTAAAAGTATCGGTTCAGGCACCGTTTAGGCACCGGAACCGTTTTAAAAGTATCGGTTTGGCACCGGAATCGAAAAAAACCCAAACGATACCCAACCCTAAAAGAGTGTCAGTAGCACTGTTAGTGTCTAGTGCTGAGAACTGAGCAGGTGGAGGGAGTGAGGATGAAACCATAGTGGATAGGCGAGAGGGAGAGAGCGAGTATAGATTAAGCCCGAAGGTGATCTGCGGAGGAGTGTGTGTTGTATCAGGAGTCAGTATGAGGTTAAGAGTGATGAGAAAGTGGTCTGAGGTGTGCAATGGAGTAACTAAAGTGTTGTCTGTGGAGCAGTAGAGTGTGTAGATAAGGTCCAGATGGTTACCTGATTTGTGAGTAACTGTAGTAGATACTCGCTTAAGGTCAAATGAGGTCAGAAGAGTGGTGAAGTCTGCAGCCTGGGGTTTATCAAGGTGTATGTTGAAGTCACCGAGCAGGAGTGCCATCCTCAGGGAATTGAGAGAGTAACCTTTCCAACTCCTCCAAGAAGTTACCTAGTTGACCTGGAGGGCGATAAATAACTACAACATGGATTTTAGCAGGGTGACTGATAGTGATTGAGTGTGATTCAAATTAACTGTTGCCAGATAGAGAAGGAATGGGCTCAAATTTCCAATCATTTGAGATGAGCAAACCAGTACCTCCACCCCTTCCAATCAGGCGAGGGGTGTGTGAAAAAGTGAAAATAGTAGAGAGGGCCGCAGGAGTGGCAGTATCCTCTGGTTTGATCCAGGTTTCAGTTAGGGCCATCAGACTGAGATGTGAATGAGTGGAGATAGATTAAATAAAGTCTGCTTTGTTTACAGCAGACTGGCAATTCCAGAGACCAATTGGAATGGACATTAATGTAACAGAGGAAATAGGTAAACAACGCAGATTATTAGTATTACATCGTCTTGAATATACAGAGCGTGATTTAAGGGTGTTAGTAGTAATAGTAGAGATTTGAAAGCGCATTCTCATCGTCAGAGCATTCATGTCTCATAGTCAGAGTGAGAGGCCGCGTTTACTCGGAGCTCAGTAAGAGGAATGTATTATAATAATTAATTTCCACAGAGCTGTAATTATTTCGATGGTTATTATATAAATGTTATATAGCAGACGTTAATATAATTTAAGGAGTTTTAAACAATTGTTAACATTACATACTGTGACTAGCCTATATGCTGGAGCAACAACCCGGTGAGTTGAATGACTGAACGCGACTTCACGAGATGAGCATAAACAGAGAGAGAGAGAAAAATAAATTCTGAGCTTTTATTTCCAACATGCTTTTATTCATGGCTGTTTTATTTAATTCATGATAAGTTACGTCTTTATTGTGACATGACGGATTATGTGACTCCGTAAATTCGTGACTATATTTAGCGCCACGTTTAAACTACATAACTATATAGTAGCATCTCATAACATCTTATTTGTGCATATCTGTTATGTTAAATAAAGTTTATTAATTAAGGGATGCAAGTTATTTTACCTTTGAACAATATTGTTGACTCATCTCGCCTCAGAAGCAGTGCTTTAATGACGGGCTTGTACGCAATTCTCAAAACGTCCACAAGATGGTGCCATTTATCTGTGAATCCTATATTACAAAACTGATACCCGATTATGGGAAAATACTTTAATATAAGGAAAAATATCGGGAAACCGATATATCGGTCGATCTCTAACCAAGAGTACCCCCTCTGTATTTCTAGCTGTGGTAGGAACCAGTCAAGAGTGAGGAGGATGGTGGAGGGATGCTGAAAACTGTCATGGGATGTGTATATATACGTATATATAACTGTTGAGTCGACTGTGTATTTATAGGGTTCCTCTCATGCTGATAGGATAGACGTGTTAATGCTGATGACTTGTTGATTGGATCGTGTAGTGATATTACTTTCGTCCATCCAAGGACGCTAAGTAAGGTAGTGATTGGTACTCACGTCACTGCTGATGTTGTGATTTTTGGATCACATGTCCGTTCCCCCTCTCTTAGTTTGGGACACTAGTCAGGTCTTTTACCTTGGCATGTATGAGAACACTCCAAACAGGAGGCTGTTCCATCATTTTAGATTGAATGTAAAGTGGGGAGAGTTGGTCAACTGATTTATCTGAGAGATTGGTGAGATTTCTAACTTGTAGAGCCTCTTCTGTATTATCAGCACAAGTAAGACACAATGTAATAAAATAGATTTTATTAACAAAAGATAAACAAGAATAACTAACACAACTACTAAATGAATACTGTGGAAAATGTTTGTGTAGATAAAGAGGAAGAAGGCAGGGTCGGCGTGACTGGGACTCGTGGTTTTATTCAAGTACTCTTTTACACACAGAATAAACTTGCGCACATAATAACTGTACACAGCAATCTTTTTCTGCAATCTGTCTCCAGTCCACAAGTGCCCAGTCTGTGTCTCTTTCTCCATGTTGCCTGTTCTCCTCTGGCTTATATGCCGTCTCTCCGTGCCAATCACTGCAATCAGACATGGGTGTTTATCATTATGCACTTGACCTACTTACTCACCGTCTCTCTCCTGACTCTCTCTCTTCGTGCAGACCTTGCTAAACCACGCCCCCTCTGCCACATACCCCCACCGCCCGACTCATAGCCCCCCCCCCCCCCCCCCCCCATTTCTGGAGAGAAATTCAGCTACAACCATCTGCGCCCCGGGCATGTTGACCACCTTGAACTTAAAAGGCCATAAAGCTAGATACCAACGCGGTGGTATCCTTCATGCGGTGGAGCCACTGCAGGGGTGCGTGGTCCGAACAGAGGGTGAACTCCCTTCCCAGGAGATAATATCTGAGGGTGAGGACAGCCCACCTAATGGCCAAACACTCTTTTTCTATGGTGCTGTACTTAGGCTCTCTCTTAGAGAGCTTACGACTAACGTACAGCACATGCCGCTCCTCACCCCCCACCTCCTGGGACAGGACCGCCCCCAGCCCCCTGTCCGACACGTTAGTCTGCAACAAAAACGGAAGAGAAAAATCAGGAGAGTGTAATAACGGTCCACCACATAAAGAAGCCTTTACCTGGGTAAAAGCCCGCTGGCACGGCTCCGTCCACTGGATGGTATCTGCTGCTTCCTTTTTAGTGAGGTCAGTCAGCGGGCTAGTGAGGTCAGAATAATTAGGTACAAACCTTCTATAAAATCCCGCTAGCCCCAGGAACTGCCTCACCTGTCCATGGCCCAAGTGGAAACCCAGATACCTGACTTCCACCCGCCCAACTGCACACTTTTTCGGGTTGGCCGTCAGCCCCGCCCCTCTCAGCGATCCCAGAAAAGCTCGCAAGTGCTGCATATGCCGCTGCCAGTGATTACTATAGATGACGATGTCATCCAAGTAAGCCGCGGCATATGCAGCATGCGGTCTCAGAATTCGGTCCACGAGATGCTGAAAGGTGGCCGGTGCCCCGAACAACCCGAAAGGAAGGGTAACAAATTGGTATAATCCAAACGGCGTTGTGAAAGCTGTTTTTTCTTTGGATAATGGCGTCAGAAGGATTTGCCAATACCCTTTAGTTAAATCCAATGTCGAATAAAAGCGAGCCGTACCAAGTCGATCAAGCAGCTCGTCAACTCGAGGCATTGGATATGTGTAAAATTTTGACACAGCATTCACCTTGCGGTAATCCACACAGAAACGTATTGAGCCGTCCGTCTTAGGAACTAAAACTATCGGGCTCGCCAAATTGCTGTGGGACTCTACTATTACGCCCATGTCCAGCATTGCCTCTAATTCTTCCTGAACTCCCTGGCTGCGCACCACAACACCCAGCTCTGTCTCAATATGATGACGAATGAGGTTTGTTCGACCGGGCAGGAGCGAGAACACGTCTGCAAATTCTGCTTGCAACTGGGCTACGTCAGTGAGTTGCGAGGGTGAGAGGTGGTCTCCCCCTGGGGCCAGAGCGAGGGATTGCATTTTGGTATTCACTTCTGGCCTGAGATCCTCCTCTCTGCTCACCACCGTTGCCAACATAACTGACTCCGCCTCCCTCCATTTTTTCAGGAGATTAAGGTGGTAAATTTGACGTGCCCCGTTCCTGTCCGTTCTAACCACCTCATAATCAAGATCCCCAACTCGTCGTGTGACCTCAAACAGTCCTTGCCACTTGGCGAGTAATTTGGAGCTAGACGTGGGCAATAACACAAGTACCTTTTTTTCCAGTGTAAATTCTCGCATTCTAGTTCCCCTGTCATACAACCGACACTGTCTGTCCTGGGCCTATAGCAAATTCTCCTTTGAGAGCCACTCCAAAGTGTGGAGTTTTGCTCTCAGGTCCAGCACATACTGAATTTAGTTTTTACTCTTGGAGGGTCCTTCCTCCCAAACCTCTCGCATGACATCAAGCACCCCACGTGGTTGACGCCCATACAGAAGCTCAAAGGGGGAAAACCCTGTGGAGGTTTGCGGGACCTCACGTACAGCTAATAACAGGGGTTCTAGCCATTTGTCCCAATTTTTGGCGTCATCCTGAACAAACTTTCGAATCATTGTCTTTAAAGTGTGATTAAACCGTTCCACCAAGCCGTCTGTTTGTAGGTGATAGACGCTGGTGCGAATCGATTTAATGCCCAACAATTCATATAGCTTGCGTAACATACGTGACATAAACACTGTGCCTTGAGCAGTGAGAATCTCTTTCGGGATTCCCACTCGATTTTTATTCCATTAGGCTAAACAGTGCGTCCGCCACACTCTTCGCTGAAATGGTGCGGAGCGCTACTGCCTCGGGATATCGGGTTGCATAATCCACTAGGACTAATGCAAATCGATGTCCCCGTGTAGATCGTTCTAATGGCCCGATGAGGTCCATACCAATTCTCTCGAAGGGGACCTGCATGAGAGGAAGAGGGCGCAATGGCGCTTTTGGGGCGGCTGGTGGATTTACCAGCTGACTTTCACATGCGGCACACCATCTGCGCACATTCTTGTGAATGCCCGGCCAGAAAAACCGGGTCATTAAACGATTTAATGTGGTGGTCATCCCCAAATGCCCAGCCTTTGGATTACAATGAGCCGCCTGGAAAAGCATTTCCCGGCGGCTTTTGGGTACTAATAACTGAGTTGTATCCTGTTTTGTCTGAGCGTCTTGGGTCACTCAATACAACTTTTCTTTTAAAATAGCAAAATACGGATAGGTGAGCAGCGGTGCAGGGTGGACAGGCTGACCGTCGATGGATGGACCTGATCAAACAGGTCTTTTAGCGATTCATCCTGAGATTGCTCCAGGGGAAAATCATTGCACTCTGTAAAGGTTTAGCCTTTCAACAGCCCTCTTTTCCCCTGCAGCCCCTCCCAGAGGTCCCGGCTCAGCCTCACCCACCTGCACCACCGCGCCCCTTCTGTGCTCTCTGTTCTCCCAAGACACATCCGCACATAACGTTCCCAATAACAACTTAAACCCTGGCCAATTTGTCCCTAAAATTTGCAGATTAGCAGAGCACTATGCTTTTGACCCCAAAACTGAATAGTGACTGGCATTAGTGGATATATAAATACATCCTGTGCACACACCGCACCCTAACCATGCGACCACTAGCCAATGCCTCCGGTTGCATCAAGCTTTGGTGAATGGAGGTCTGGTTACAACCGGAATCCACTAAAGCTTGATAAGTACCCCCCTCAATACTCACAGGTATTTGGTACAACCTAGCTTGATCAAGGGCAGCCCGCGGGGCATCCGGGACCCGGACCAGTGTTCCAACCTCCATGACCGGACACCTATCGATGAAGTGGCCCGGGTCCCTGCAACGCCAGCAGGCCGGCCCGGACCTTCCCGCTGCTCTATGGGCAGGAAGCGGGTCAAGGGATTGGCACGGAGAGAGGGAAGGAACAGGGTTAAAAGAGTGTCCCGGAGGGGTCGGCCCCGCCTCCCAGGGCAGAGCAGGAACGGTACTCTGGGCCTCTCTATTCCCCCCAAACCTCCATCGGGGTGGGACTCCCGGTGGCAGGCTCCGGCGGGTATGCGGCATCGGGACCGGCCTAGAGGAGAAAGGGAGAGAGACAGGGGAAGGGGTGGAGAGAGAAACTGAAGGGAGGGGTCAGCCGACCCCTGGGCACACAACCAGCTGATCCTCCGCCAGTTGGATGGCCAAGTCCAGCGACTCCGGACGGTGGCACTGGACCCACTGCGCTGTCTTCGTGGGCAGTCTGGCTATGAATTGCTCCAGCACCACCAGATTGGTAATTTTGTCCGTGTCGCTTCCCTCAGCCATCAGCCATTTGCGGCATGCGTCCCGGAGCTGTTGTGCTAGTACAAAGGGCCGGACACTTTTCCCCAGGTCCAGCGACCGGAACCGCTGGCGATGTTGCTCAGGAGAGAGGCCAACCCGCTTGAGGATGGCCTTCTTTAAGTCTCTTTATACCAGGAGGTTCGGGACCAGCAGTTGCTTGGCCGCTATTTGCGCCTCCCCCGTTAGGAGAGGGATTAGGCGCAGCGGCCAATGATCTTCGTCCCACCCACTGGCCTCCGCCGTCCTCTCGAATAAGTCCAGGAACGCCTCTGGATCGTCCTTGGCGGCCATTTTGGCTAACGTGACCAGGTACGCTTGTCATGACGTCACGTATGCATCTTGAGTTTCACTTTCAACTTTCAACACTTTTCCATGGAAGGCGATCGGCTGGAACTTTACTTGATAAAGTTTTAATTATGGATATTTTTCTTACACATGCATCGATTCGCTTCAGAAGGCCTTTATTAACACCCCGGAGCCGCGTGAGCACGTTATTCAAAAACAGAGCAACTATTATTGCAGTTATAACACTTGGATTAGCCTGGACTTTTGTAATATAACTCTGATTGTGTTCGTCTGAAAGAAGAATGTCATATACACCTAGGATGACTTGAGGGTGAGTAAATTTCATTTTTGGGTGAACTATCCCTTTAAGGCCTGGTCATGTAAGCGAAACGGCAAAATTTCCAGGACCAGAGTTTCGCCGTTTAATTAGTTCCTAAGCAACGTGATAAAGCTGCCGATGATACTGAATGGACCGTATATAGGGATGCTGTGATGGGCGTCATAATTCTATTGGTAGAAGTGGATATGGGGAAAGTCATGTGATGCAAGCTTGACTGAGGTGACCTGCCAAAACTAACACTATAGATGTGTCCCAATTCGGGGGCTGCATCCTTCGAAGGCCGCATTTAAAGGCCAATTGCGTCACCGCTGGGGTTGCCAACCGTCCCGTAAAATACGGAATCGTCCCGTATTTACTAGCAAAATGATCAAATCAATACGGGACGCGATTTGTACCCTATTTTACATAGGTCCACACATAGTTAAATAAACACATATGGATTTTGCAGTGTGGAGAATACTAATAGCGAATATAAAGAAATCAATTTCACAATAAGTAGTAGAGAAGCTCATTTGCGCATGATTGTGTTTTAGCAGCTTTGTTGCCATAGTGGCGGAGTCTGTGCCTGGAGCGGCTGTGCCTGTAAACTTGCGCGTTTTTTTAAAAACATGTCGAGCTTGCGTCGTGTCCACCGTTTGAACGCAAGAGGATCTCCAGATATAGGGCTGAATAGAAAAAAGGTATCAATGGGTCTGTCCAGTAACTCATGCTGAACCTCAGGCGAACTGCACACTTTACAGAGAAGCATTTCAGTGGCTCAGACTGTCTGACTCACAGCAGCAGTGCTGACAGACACATCCGTGCTTCTAAAGGTATAACGTTAGACCTATTGTTTTTTTTTATGGATAATATATTAATATAATATTCCATACATTATCAGAGCTTGGCAGACATAATTATAATTTTTTTTGACAGGTTAATTGATAGATTATAGCCTAATTAATGTTATTATTAATTTATAATTCAGCTAGGCTATACTAATCATACATAATAAATAATCCTGTCATATAAAGTTTATGACATTTAAAAAAATATTTATATAGAAATGGGACAAAAAATTACATAATAATACAGTCATAATTTAAGTAAATAAATAAATAAATAAATAAAAAACATTTTTGAAATTCCAAAAAGTGATTACTGGTTCATAATGACTGCTTAAATGCACAGTTCACCCAAAAATGACAATTCTGTCATCATTTACTCACCCTCAAGTTGTTCCAAACATGTATACATGTCTTTTTGTATGTTGATAACGTTATGGTCGTGAATATGTGTCGTGAATATTTTGCCCATATGTCTCCCTTATTTTGAAGGTGGCAACCCTAGTCGCCGCAGCGCAACGAAGGCAGTCCCTCTGGCTGTGTTCGAAATCGCCCCCTATACCCTTAAATAGGGCACTATTTGAGTGAACATCCATTTGTAGTGGTGTCCGAAACAATAGTGGACGTTTTTGAGTGCACTCATTCAATCCCACAATGCACCGCAATAACGAGTGTACAGTAGATGTACGCGCTGGAGAATATACTTGTTCGATGCCCGATTGGCGTATGACAGCAAAGTCCCGCGAGAGCGTTTCGAGAGCAAATGAGAAACGACTCCTTATACTTTTGAATCGCTCTCACTGTCAACCAGACGGTGTAGCCTACTCTCAATGCACTGTGAGAGTCGCGCCCTGAATGAATTAACTTACCGCTGTCCGATTCGCCCCATGTACCCTCATTGTCCATTACTCCACTACTCCAAAAACGAGCCAACAAGCTTAAAGTTAACCCTATAGCTTTTTAATTTTGTGTCACTGAACTTACTTGGAAAGGGTAATGAATAATAAAGTAACTAATAAGCATTTAATTAAAAAAATTAAGACTTAATATTTTTATGTACAAATTTTATAGTATAATATATATTTATATAGTATAGTATATATTTCATACTATATAGTAGGCTACTATTTATACTATATTGTATGGGTGTCAGAAGCAAAAAAAAAAATGTGGGTGGGTCCATTAACAGCAACATTTTACCGGAGTAGATGCAATTTACAAATAAATATATTTAAATATAACGGCTTGTTTATACGTCTGGTTTGTCTGAGGCAGACAAAACTACGGAAAATTCAATCTTCATCAGTAGCAATAGTGTAGGGGTAAGATGCATGGTGTCAAGATTTGACGCATATTGATCAGAGGTTCGAATCCACCTTTTGCCAAACTCGCTCTGATCCTTTTTCCCATCACATATCAGATCGGAAAGGCATTTATTTTCAATGAAAATGAAGAAAATATTAGACAAGTGAAAAATAAAGCTTATAACGCGTTTAATCAGTGTTTATCAGGGTATGTAAACAGAGACGATCAATTATAGACGATAAAAGTGAGTGGGTCCAATACCATTGGTCTTAAAAAGTGTCGATGCCATCTCCTGGCGAAACGCAGGAATTCATTCAATGCACGGCGCGACTCTCACTGTGCATTATGGGTATTCTCTAGACGTCGAGCATTTATCGGTTGTAAACTCATTGTGGTGCACTTAATAACGTCCACTATGGTTTCGGACACCACTAAATGGTTGTTCCCTCAAATAGTGCCTACAGCTGAATCAATCATCCATCCATCTTCCGAACCGCACTGATCCAGCGCAATATCATGCATACAGGTATAAATTATCCTTTTTAAAATCATTTTTATATTGTTTGATTAAGGTTACATGATAGTTTCCGTGGCAGAGTTCAAGATAAATCTTTTCATTATTACTGGAGCTGCCAAACAGCAAGCACAAACTGCAAAAACAGCAGCCTTTCCGGCGCACTTAGTGTCCGAAATCACTCACTCGTTTTTGAAGTGGACTATATCAGTGGACTAATGTAGGGAATAGTGAATGAGGGTATAGGGGGCGATTTCGAACACAGCCTCTCTCCAGAGGTGGACAGTAACTAAGTACATTTACTTGAGTACTGTACTTAAGTACACTTTTTGAGTATCTGTACTTTACTGGAGTATTATTTTTTAGGGATACTTTTACTTTAACTTCATTTGAAAGACAAATATCATACTTTTTACTCCACTACATTTCTATCAAAGTCCTCGAAGTCGAAAGTCGTTTCTGTAGCAGCTTTGAAAGTAAGTAGATGATTTTTTTTCCTTTAAAGGGGTGGTAAAACACATTGTTTTGAAGGCTTGATTGTGTTTGTGGGGTGCACTGTAACATGTGTTAATGCTTCGTTTTAAAAAAAAAATCATTATTCTTCATACATTTGACATTTATTCTACACTGCTCTGTCCCTCCTTGTAAAACGGTCTGATGCTTTCCGGGTTGTATGAAGCCAGTCCCTCAAAAATACGCAATGGGCTCAGATTGGTTAGCTGGCCCAGTGTGTTGTGATTCGCTAACCGCAGTGTACGTTTGTCGGAAACGTCACGCCCCTTACCTTACCGGTAGACTGTGCTTTGGTCAGTATTAGAAACGATGGCGTCAATAAAACCACACCAATCTGAGCCCGAATCAGACCCAGAACATTTTAGTGAAGATGATCGAGCAGAACCTGTTCAGTCTTAATGAGTAAAGACTGCGGATCTATAGTGATCGCTACTGAATGGCACTGTTACTTTTGTATTTTTAGAACGATTATAGCCAAATATCTGTCGCAAGAACTATTAACCCAAAACACTAAACACTGGCTTTACTATAGTAGCCAAATCACACACAGAACCATGTTTAGCATGCCTGTAGATAAATAATACATAAAAGCTCTAATCAAAGAATCATTTACACTAATGCCAAGTTCGCTGTTGAGATTTTAACGTTAGTGTTTGTAATGTTAGGTGTTCGTCGGATAACGTTAAGTATGAATAAGCATTTAACAGACTGGTTTGCAGAACAGTGTTGTCATCTGTTTACTTCCTTGCTACAACCTATTACAGGAAAACACATCGATGAAAAATAAATCAGACTTACAGGTTGTGGCCCGTAAACAGCTTCTGTTTGTAAATCCAGCTTTCATGTCAAGCCGTTGTGCATATCCTGCATTGAACTCGCGAACATTGTGACAGTTTTCCTCAGTGAAATGTGATGCGGGAGGGAGCCCCGCGCGCGTCGTGCATTCACACACTGGCAGTGTTTGTCTTTTGCAGCTGACGTTGTGCAAATCCGGTGTTGAACTCGCGAACATTGTGAAAGTTTTCCTCCGTGAAAAACTGCTGCGGGAGGGAGCCCCGCGCGCGTCGTGCATTCACACACTGGCAGTGTTTGTCTTATGCAGCTGACGTTGTGCAAATCCGGTGTTGAACTCGCGAACATTGTGAAAGTTTCCCTCCGTGAAAAACTGCTGCGGGAGGGAGCCCCGCGCGCGTCGTGCATTCACACACTGGCAGTGTTTGTCTTATGCAGCTGACGTTGTGCAAATCCGGTGTTGAACTCGCGAACATTGTGAAAGTTTCCCTCCGTGAAATGTGCTGCGGGAGCCCCGCACGTGCCTGTTCCCTTCTGTCTCATACACACGTGCATATAACATGTTGTATGTTAAACGCTCTGCAACGCACCCCTGTCCCTATGAAGGCTGAACAAAGCAAGTACCCCAGACCTGCAATCTGGATGAATATAACAGCGTTTCCTCGGCATCGCGGCAACAACACTCCAGCCTAACTATACCACAACAGCGCCGCGATACAAAAAGGCCTCACCCCCCCCCCCCCCCTTTTTAATATTCTCGGAGGAGGGGTTTATGTAAATATTGAGCCTGTTGATGTCACCAACCCTGGAGGAATGTGTGTAGTCGCCTACTGGCCGTTTGCTGTAGTTCTCAGAAATGGATTTCTTTAAAAGCAAATATCTCCCTTTGCTTTAAACTTTGAACGTTGTAACTTTGCAGATGTTGTTTATGCTAAAGCAGCAACATTACACGCTAGCTTAAGTTAGAATAGTGAAATCGTGGTTTACCACCCCTTTAAAAAGGTTTTTATTTATTTATGTAGGGTCATGTGAAGTTTCCTAACAATTTTTTGAACACTGATCAGTTTATAGCAAAATGGAAAAAGACGGTTCCTTGGCACAGTGTGTGCACCCTGGCCATACTAAAAGTGTGTTTCAGTTTTCTCAAAAGATTAAAGGTCCCATGGCATGAAATTTTCATTTTATGAGGTTTTTCAACATTAATATGAGTTCCCCTAGCCTGAATATTGTCCCCAAGTGGATAGAAATGTTGATCGGTGTAAACCCGAGTTCTGGCTGTCTTTCTCTGCCTTTGAGAAAATGACAGGCCAGATGAGCCAATCCTGAAGTCTCCTGGTTTGACGTCCAAGTAGGAACGGTTACCTCCCTTTCCTCCACCCAGAGAATCTGGCACGCCCATGCAAGCGCTCGAGAGATCATTGCTTGTGAACGAGTGAACGCTGGCAGTTTCTCAGTGTTTGGATGTACAAATGAAAACAGAAGTCTTTTTTCAGTTCCTTCTGATCTGTGATCAGTGATTTCTTATGTGTAGCTAATTATTTATTATTAGTGCACACGCTGCGGCTTCTATCTCTCCCGACAGAGCGGTGTTTTCGTGTTTTCTATCTTGTGAGTCAGTGTTTTTGTACGTCCTCGTCGCGTCTATCTGTTCTACAATGTGCATACAGTCGTTTCTGCTCAACATCAGCAGAGTAACATCTTTAGAGATAAATCTTACACACGCCGAGGCTCGGGCTGCACTGACCGGTCGGCCTCCAACATCCCGACCTCCAGTACTGCATCTGGCCCACAGCGGAGGCACCAAACGCGGCGCGAGATTAAGCAGAAGGGGGGTAAGCGTGAGGGTATCTGGGCTAGGCTAGCCAGCTATTCCCACAATAAACTGGATTACATTCGATTACTGCTGTTGTGTCTTTGTTTGCGCTGTGTAGTCAATGCGCGTCACTGACGCTTTTCATATGATAGGAAAATATCTAAAAAATAATGGTATTATCAACACTTACTCATAACTCGTTCATCTCGACAGCTGTAATGGTACTTTGCATGTGTTACAAAGTTGGTAATAATGATGAAGACGGACTCGGCGTGACTGGGACTCGTGTTTATTGAGAACTCTCAAATACAAACACAATAAACTTGCGCTGACTGACAGCGCTCTCATAACTCAGTAGTTACTATAAATAACTTTGTTAGCAATCGCTGAGCTCAGTCTCTGGTACATTAGTGATGTCCGGTTCGCGAACGATCTTTCTTTTGAACCGGTTCTTTTTAGTGAACCGAATCAGTTCACCAAATCGGACTGAATCGTTCTAAACGGTTCGCGTCTCCAGTCAGCGCTGATCCATAATTTACTAAATTAGAAATAGACTAGAAATAGACTAATAACCTGAAGTATATGCTGTAACTAAAACAGTTCACTGAACTGAGACTGACAGAACCGATGTGAAGTGAATTCCGGTCCATCCATCTCTCTGGCAGCAGCTCGTGCCTGCTCGTGCCTCGTAGACCACGTTAAACCACGCCCCCTCCGCTCATATCAAATGCAAAGATGTCAGCCAATCACAACAGTGGGCGTTTTTACTGAAGTCTCACAGCAGACACGCCTCTTGTAACAGGGCCTTCAGCCACAGGGCAAACAGCAGTATAGAAAAAATGCCTTTTATTTCTAAATTATGACATTTTATGATGTAAAAATCATACTAACAATATAAGTACACCTCAGGAAACATTATAAAATAATAGAAAAATGCCATCCCATGGGACCTTTAAAGATTAGTTTAGTTGGCATATACTTGACGCATGTCTCATAAAATGTAAAGAAATGTAACTGTCTGGGAGAAAGAGAAGAGTAAACAGTTGGGAGAATATTGGATGCAGTATCAGAGTATAGGGTCCATGCATTCTGCCTTAAAGTGACAGCAGCTTTGTAAAGATTGTTGTAACTTTTATACAAGTATTGAAATTAGTTTGAGGTGGTCGTATGCTAGCATGTTGGATGGAGCATCACTGACTGGCTTAAACCACGTGATGACATAGAGTGCATTTATACAACAATGCAACAGTAATAAAATAACGCATTGACATACAAAAGGAAATGTACTTTTGATACTTAAGTACTTTTAAAAACAAATACTTCTGTACTTTTACTTAAGTAAAAATCTGTTTTAACAACTTTCACTTGTAACGGAGTAATATTTGACCAGTAGTACTTTTACTTTTACTCAAGTAATAGAGTTGTGTACTTTGTCCACCTCTGTCTCTCTCTCTCTCTCTCTCTCTGATTTTTATGGCGGGTCGCAACCAACTTGTTCAGGTGCATGCCGCCACCTACTGTACCGGGGTGTGCAACTTCAGAGCTGTATATATATTCTGTGTTCTAACCCTGTATCTTTAAGAAAAGTAAGGAGACCCTTACTACATTCTCACATTTCCTCACTCATCCCCAAAATCCCCTTCAAACTCCATTCTTGTTCCAACTCATATATCTTATCTTGCAAGATACTCCTTTCTAAATTATAATTTTTACACCTCATTATGACATGCTCCACATTTTCTGGAACATTACAAGGTATCACATTTATCTGAACTGCTTTTCCCCATTAAAAACAAGGTTGATTTTAAACCAGTAGCCTATGCCCAAGTCTTAATCTTGATATAATCACTTCTTCTCTTCTATATTTCCCTTTAAAAGCCTTTACATTAATCAATTTCTGAATATTATAATAGTGTCTCCCTTTGTTATCTACGTCCCACTTTTTTGCTATGATTCTCTCACTGCTGTTTTAATCAATGATTTAGCCTCACCTTTACCAAAGGGAACTTTCATTATTTACTCATCCTTTAATTTCAGCGCATTCTTTGCAGTCAAATCTGCTTTCTCATTACCCAGCACCCCAATATGAGCCGGAACCCAACCAAACTGTATATCAATTCCCATTCTCTCTATTCTTAGCATTATCATGGATATTTCTTTAAATAAATAATCTCTTATTGTTTCAGTTGAATTCAAACTATAAAGTGCTGCAAAAGAGTCAGAACAGATGATTATTCTTTGTGGTCTTACTTCTTCTACCCATTGTAACCCTAAAATTATGGCTACTACTTCAGCTGTAAATACAGATAATTTATCATTAATTATTTTGCATATGGTTACATCAAACTCTGGTATGTACACTCCTACTCCTACATGATCATTCCTTAAATCTTTAGATCCATCAGTGAATATTGGTATATAATGGTAGTAGTTCCACTTAACATATTCATGAACCAAATATTTAATATTATCAGTATTCCTTTCAGTACATTCTTTCTTTAGTTCTAAATGTTTCAAGTCTACATTGGGAACTGGGAATACCCATGGCGGAACATTACCCCATACTATGTTTGGACATACTCAAGTCTCTTTAAAGCATATTCTTCCGCTACTGTATTAATATTCCAACCGAATCCTTTACCTTTATGTTGTTTCAAATACTCCCGGCAATCACCTAAGACCTCTAAAGCAGGTTGTTCTTTCTCAGATCCTTTTAGCTTAACCCAATATGTCAGCGACAGCTTTAATCGTCTCAAATATAATGGTAGTTCTTCAGTTTCTACAAGTAATGCATTAGTAGGAGTTGTTTTAATACCACCAATACTAAGTCTAAGAGCTCTAAACTGTATTCGGTCTAATTTTTCCAGAACACTCTTAGCTGCTGCTCCATATACCATACACCCATAGTCAATACATGATCGTATTAAGGCCCTATATATATATCCAATGACTGTTTATCTGCCCCCAAATCATAACCCATAACTGATCTCATAAGATTTAATACCTTATAACATTTCATTTCCATCTGTTTAACATGTGTCTTCCATAAATATCTCTCATCAAACCATAATCCTAAATATTTGAAATGTTTAACCCTTTCCATATTTTGACCATACAATTTAAGCTGTATATTTCCTAATTTTCTCTTTCTTGTAGAGAGCATATAACTTGATTTAGTAACATCTTAAATCCCCATCATATGTCCACCTTTCAACTTTTATTATAGCACTCTGAATATTATTTATCATGTCTTAAATTTTTCCCTCTTTTCCATATAGCCCCCTCATCTGCATATAATGAATACCCAATACCTGTACCAACATTCTCAAAGATGTCATTTATCATGATGTTAAACAGAATTGGGCTAATAACACTACCTTGTGGAAAACCATTTACTAAATTAAAATAATTTGAAACAGCCTCTCCAACTTTAACACAAAATGTCCGATTTGATAAAAAGTCTAAAATCCAGTTATACATCCTACCTCCAATTCCCATATTATTTAGTTTGATCAGTAATCCTTCTCTCCAAATTGAGTCATAGGCTTTCTCTATATCAAAGTACACAATAACCATGGCCTCTTTCATACTAATGGCTTTTTCAGCCTCATTACTAAATTTAACTAGTGCATCTATTGTAGATCTACCTTTGCGAAAACCACTTTGCTGTGCACTAATCAATCCTTTCTGTTCTAAATAATATGCTAATCTACAAACTATTACCTTTTCCGAGATGTTAATGCTATAGGCCTGTAATTTCCTGCATTGTCTGGGTTTTTCCCAGGCTTACTAAAAGGCAATATCAAGGCATTTTTCCAGTTATGAGGCAATACTCCTTCTTTCCATATCTTATTAAACAGCCTTCGTATAATTTCCGTAACTTCGTCAGGTAATTGTCTAAACATAGCATAGTAAAGTTGGTCATGTCCTGGAGCCGTATATCTGGTGTTCTCTAATGCCATTTTCATCTCATGTGTTGTGAATTCCATGTCTAGTGCTTATCCGTTTTTCTTTAATACATCGGAAAATTGTCTAGTATCCTCTTTTCGCTGTTTATGCATTTCATCTAAATGACTTCCACTATGTATATTTGCAAACTTCTTACCTAATAAATCAGCTTTCTCCTTGTTTCTTATGGCCAAGTATTCTCCATCTATATACAGGGATTTTAGTAGATTTCCTTTTCCCAGTCATCTTTTTAATCATTGACCATACGTCATTCAGATCTATTTCTCTACCAATAGATGAACAGAACTGCCTCCATGTAGCCTTCTTTGAGGACTTAATTATTTTCCATGCCATAGCTTTCTTTCATTGGTGATCAATCAAATTGTTTTGGTTCAAATGTTTCATTAAGCATGATTTTTTTCTTTTATTGCATTTTTACAATCATTATTCCACCATGGAACCATTTTTCTTTTTCCATTTACTATGCTCTTTGGTATACTATTTGATGCAGCATTAATAATCAAGAACATCACTGCATCTACACAGCTATCTACATCCCTTTCCAATGATATGGTTTCATTAAATTCCATGCAGCACACTGTAAATTTCTCCCATTCAGCTTTAGGAAAACACCATCTCTCTATTCTGTAACCTTCCTGAACATGTAGTTAAAAATTAATTGTGCATAATATCATATAGTGATCACACCCTATTAGGCATGTGCCGGTATCAAATTTGCATGCCGCGCGCGTTAATTGCTGAAGCTTTTATCACAGTATACGGTATTATCACGATATTGAAATAAATTGCAAAAAAAGTGTTGTCATACTATAACAGGTTTATTAACTTTCTTATAACAAAAAGAACCAAACATTTAAATACAATAAATCAATATACAAAAATGTATAAAGTAAACAAATATTTAAAATAGATTAAAGTTCAAAAGAATTATAAAGAACAATAGGTAACACTTTACAATAAGGTCTCACCAGTTAATGCATTAACATTAACAAAGAGCGAATAGCTACATTTTTATAGAAGTTATTATTCTTTGATGACGTTAGTTAAAAAAAGCAACTGTTAGTGTTAGCTCAGGACAGGTCCATTGAATAATACAGTTACAACTTTTGATTTTAATGTGTTATTAAATGCTGAAATTTACATTTAACTCATTTTAATAAATGCTTTAGAAGTATTTGTCATTGTCAGTTTGTTAATGAATTAACTAATGTTAAATAATAGAGCCTTATTGTAAAGTGTGTGACTGAACAACAAAGAATCAGAACATATTCAAACAATATCTAGGGCAAGTAATTTAGTCCAGATTAAAATATAAAATGTTTATGTCTTTAAGTATTAAGTATTTGGTTATGTGATGAGCACTGTAGCGAATACAGAAAACTTAATGCCTAAAACTAAATGAATGTAGCGTGAGTTCCCTTTCGTTCAGTCACTCCGAGTAACGTCAGTGACTGACGAATGGGGGTTTCGCCTAGAAGCCTATCATTCTAGATGCCTATCGAGATCTTAGAAAACGCCCAATGGCAATGCCAATGCCATGGGCATGCGGAATTTGCAAACGTAACTCCGCCCCACCGCGTGGGTATATAAGGAAGTACGGAGGCAATATCGCATTATGTTTCTGCTTCGGAGCCAAGAGCATCTACTCTTCACTCCTATAGCCTTCTGAGTTACTGTCAGCTTCTTCGAGACAATCAGCTTTCCAGTTCGGTGTTGGTGTGACAGCGCGTTCCAGTGATCGCATACTTCCTGCCTGCTGATCTCTGCAGTGGTCTGCATCCAGCTGGTGTGCGCTTCCCTGGGCGCTTCGGCATCAACTGCGAAGCTTCCTCTCCCAAAAGAGGGTTTCAGGATGTCTCGCCTGTGTGCTTCTGGGTGCGGTCGGTCTCTGCCGCCTTCCAATGGGCACAATCACTGCCTAACGTGCTTGGGCTTTCAGCACGCTCAGGCAGCGCTTGTGGATAAGTCATGTTCCCACTGCGGGAACATGCCCATCTCGGTGCTACGGTCAAGACTCAATGAGCTCCGTCCCGAAGCGAGAGTCCCTTCTGCCACACCCCAATCTGCGGTCTCCACGAGAGGCGGCACTTTGGCTGGTGGCCAGGGTGACCTGAGGGTGACGGTGTGGAATAAAAGCCCCGACGCTCATGCCTCGGGCCACACCCCCCTCTAGCGCGCCGCACCCGCCTTGCGTTCATGCTGAAACATCGGGGCTGGCTCCTGCTGTCCGACTGTTTCGTTTGGCGCAGCGGAAGACAAGGAGATGTCGATCGCCGCATCGCAAGGTGGGCTGGAGTCATCCGAGGAAGATGATTCGGCTGTGCTGCCACCCGAGTCGGACCCGGAATTGACAGCCATGCTTTCCTGGGCAGCCGCAAATCTCGGGTTGGAGTGGAACCCTCCGCCCCGACCTGAGCGCTTGCGGCTGGATGATTGGTTTTTGGGAGCGCCGCGTGACATCCATCAGGCCACGCCCCAATACCTTTCTTCCCGGAGGTGCATGAGGAGGTTGCACGGTCCTGGAAGTCCCCGTTTTCTTCCCGTGACAGTTCGGCGGCCTCCTCCGCCTTCTCCACCCTCGATGGGGCCGCGGCTCATGGGTACACTGGGGTCCCCCCGGTTGAACGTTCTGTTGCGATGCAACTGTGTCCACAGAGCGCTTCAACCTGGCATGGTGACCCAAAGCACCCCTCCAAGGCCTGTAGGTTCACATCAACTCCTACAGAGCTGCGGGGCAGGCCGCCGCCTCTTTGCATGCCATGGCTACCCTTCAGGCCTACCAGGCCAGGATGCTGTGCGACATGCACAAGGGTGGAGCTGACCTAGGGCTCAGAAATGAGCTGCGTGCCACCACCGACCTCGCTCTCCGGGCGACGAAGGTGGCCGCGAGCTCCCAGGGCCAGGTGATGTCCACAGCCGTGGTCCAGGATAGACACCTATGGCTCAACCTGGCCGATATGCGGGACGCCAAGCGGACACGATTCCTCGACGCCCCCATATCCCAGGATGGGCTATTTGAAGGGGCGGTTGAGAGCTTCGCCCAACAGTTCTCAGCCGCTCAGAAGAAGACTGAGGCTATTAAGCACATACTGCCCCGGCGGCCAGCTGCTGCCTCCACCCAGCCGCCGGCACAGTCAACTCAGTCTGCTCCCCACCGAGGGCGCCCTCCTGCAGCTCCCGCACCTCCCGCTCGGCCCCAGCAGCAGCCTTCACCCGGGCCACACCGTGGAGGACGCCACAGGAAAGCGCCCCAGTCCGCTCCAGCCCCATAGCCCGCGAAGAAACGCCAGGCTAAGTGGCGCTCCTGATGCGGACAGCTCAGGGATGGGCAGTTCTTTCCGGCAGATGGCAGCAGGGCCACTCCTTCCCCCGGTGGAGGGCCGGGGGAGAATCTTTTGTCCCTCTGCTGGCCCCCGGGTCAGCAGCACCCTAATAAGGTTAAAGAAAGAACTGACACTCCCATCCCTGAGCACCCAGAGACCGGTGACAGCAGTTTGTGCCGCCCCCGGGCCACACCACTCTCGTCCCTCTCTGTCACCAGCCTCCTCTCAGAGCAGACCCCAGTGGAACATGCGGCTGACTGTGCCCCCACACCGGTACGCTATGCCTCCCACGTCTGGGCCACTCACGCTGCCTCGCTTCCCCACCCGGGGTATGTCTGTGGTCCGAATGACCCAGCTGGTGCAGTTCCTGGGAGCCTGGCTTTAGCTTCCGGGACTGTCCCGCTGGGTCGCGAAGACCATCAGGCTAGGCTACGTGATTCAGTTTGCGCAGGCTCCTCCCCACTTCCGGGGAGTCCGTTACACCATGGTGGGGCCAGCGCCCCTGTCATGCGTGCGGAGGTTGCCACCCTACTGGCGAAGGGTGCGTTCGAGCCTGTCCCTCCAGCCGAAATGAAGTCCGGCTTCTACAGCCCCTATTTCATTGTACCCAAGAAAACCGGTGGGTTACGACCAATCCTGGATCTGCGCGTCCTGAACCGATCCCTTCACAGGCTTTCGTTCAGGATGTTGACAGCGAAACGCCTTTTCGAATGCGTTCGTCCAGCCGATTGGTTTACAGCGATCGACCTGAAGGACGCCTACTTCCATGTCTCCATCCTACCTCGACACAGACCATTCCGGTTGGCTTTCGAGGGGCGGGCATATCAGTACGCGGTCCTCCCATTCGGGCTAGCTCTGTCCCCTTGCGTCTTCACGAAGATTGTCCTATCAGGCAGCACGGGGTTCGCATCCTGAACTACCTCGACGACTGGCTCATACTGAGTCACACTCAAGAGCAGGTGTGCGAACACAGAGACCTAGTGCTCCAGCACTTAGCCCGTCTGGGCCTTCGGGTCAACTGGGAGAAGAGCAAACTTGGCCCCGTGCAGAGCTTGCATAGTATAGACCCAGCTCCCAACCCAACTTTGAGAATAGATTAATGGCGATATTTTTTTTATCGCCCGATAAGAGTCTCACGTTAACGCAGCACGTTAACGCCGATAACGGCCCACCACTAATATATATATATATATATATATATATATATATATATATATATATATATATATCTAGTAACCATAAAAATTGTACAAGAGAGCCAAGTTTCATTGTTCTAAAGCAAATATTACCACTTACCCCATTGCAAAAACTAAATTTTAAATTCAGAATATAAAAGAAACTTTTAGAACATCATGCAAATGGACACCATGCCTAGCACACACAGTAAACCTTGATCTGTGAATAATATCTATTTTTGGTAATACATATCACATGTGTGTTTGATTTAATTTTAACCCTTGTGTTATGTTGCGGGTCAATTTGACCCGTTTTGATTTTTAAGTTGTCAGAAATATCAGTTAACATATGTTTTTTTTTATTTAAATTTTGTGACTTTTCTCATTTAGGGTCATGAACATGCATGCAAAGTTTCAACATGCTGATGTGTTTTGACATATACACACAAAAGTACTGTTACGTTCGTGATGTTCACGGGTTAATTTGACCCGCATATTTTAATGTTCTATGGTAACTGTAGAGACCCAAAATAATAACATTTCTTGGTTATATTTTATTTATTTTTTTACTAACCTATGAAGCTAAAACGTCTCGGGTTATGACTATAACCCTTGTTCCCCGAGAAGGGAACGAGACACTGCGTCATCGTGATGACACTTTGGGGAACGCCCCTAGCGTAAAGCGTCTGAAGAATGAATGGAATCAGCCCAATCCTGATTGGTGTTGCGTCATGACGTAGTATGTGACGGCATTACCGGAAGATACAAAGGGACGTCTGAACACAACAGAGATAGCGTTCTGCGATGAAGCAAGCGCTCTGTCTGATTGGTGTGGACATGAGATGCAGTGTCTCGTTCCCTTCTCTGGGAACAAGGTTTATAGTCAGACCCAGATATTCCACACCTCTGACCGGGGGTAAAATATTCCGCCCCCAGCCTGAGATAGCAGGTCCCTCCTCAGAGGGACCTGCCATGGGAGACCGTCCAGCAGGTCGATGATGTCGGAGAACCATACTCGGGTCGGCCACCGGGGTGCTACTAGGAGAAGGCTGACGCCCTCCCTGCGGACCCGCTCCAGAACTCCCGGGAGCAGAGCAATCGGGGGAAAGGCGTACAGATGCAGCCTCGGCCTTGTCTGAGCCATGGCATCCAGCCCCTGCCTCGACAGGATGTCTGCCCCCTGGTTTTGGTCCCCGGGGATGTACATCGCCCTGAGGGACAACAATTTCCCCTGGGACCACAGGAGGACCTGGTGTACCAGTCTGCATAGAGGGCGCGACTTCAGGCCCCCCTGATGATTTAGATACGATACTACGGCCGTATTGTCGGATCGTATCAGGACATGGTGGCCGCGAAGGTCTTTGAAAAAGCTCCTCAGAGCTTTGTAGACCGCCAGCATTTCCAGGCAGTTGATGTGCCAGGAGGAATGCCGGGTCTCCCACAGACCTCTGCAAAGCGGCCTTCCATGACCGCGTCCCAACCGGTGAGGGAGGCATCTGTTGAAACGGTCTTCCGACAACATGATGCTCCCAGCACCTGCCCCTGGGGCAGAAACCAAGGTTTCTTCCATACGACGAGGGAACGAAGGCCACTGCCCGTTACCCTGGTCACACAGAATGGATTTCCCCTCAAGGAAAGCCCCTTGGTTCACTTCCGTATCAGGACATGGTGGCCGCGGAGGTCCGGGAAAAGCTCCTCAGAGCTTTGTAGACCGCCAGCATTTCCAGGCTGTTAATGTGCCAGGAGGAATGCCGGGTCTCCCACAGACCTCTGCAAAGCGGCCTTCCATGACCGCGTAAGAAATTGCTACACCCATAAGAAAATGCTTGTGAAACAACGATGGTAGACAAACAACACCAAAAAAGACTCACAAACACAGAGCGCTAACGCTGAAGAGCAGAAAGCAAAAAACTTCAGACGCTATCTCTGTTGTGTTCAGACGTCCCTTTGTATCTTCCGGGTATGCCGTCACATACCTACGTCATGACGCAACACCAATCAGGATTGGGCTGATTCCATTCATTCTTCAGACGCTTCGCGCTTGGGGCATTCCCCAAAGTGTTGTCACTATGACGCAGTTCGAGTTCCCTCGAAGGGGAACAATTAGCTTTTCCCCATTTATTTCAATACAGAAATATTTTTTTGTATGCCACAAATGGTAAAAATGAGCTATAATTTCTTTTTTTCAATCTATCTGAAATACTATCTAACCTACATTGTTTTTCTTGAAATTGTGTGACCTGTTCTCATTTAGGGTCATTAACATGCATGCAAAGTTTCAACATGATACATTGAGAAATGTGCATATATCAAAATTGTATACATTCTTGCTGTTTGTGAGTCAATTTGACCCATATAGGACAGCTATTCAAAAGCAACTGTACAGACACAAAATACAAAACACTTTGTTGTATGTCAGAGCTCTTCAACTCTAGTCCTGAAGTGCCAGTGTCTTGCTGAGATTAACAACTTCATGAAGCAGTGTTTTGAAATCGGCCATCACTGTATAAGTCGTAAAAGTAAAGTTTAAAACAAGTTATAAAAGTTTTTGAACATGTAAAATATATAACTTATATATATTTATTGATATTTTATATAAAATATACATTTTACAAAACATGTTCAACTCTAAAACCTCAAGAAAATCAAAGCAAAATATCTGAACAAATTCTGTGCCAAATTTTAGGTTTATCTCTAAAAAAAATAGTTTTTGTGCGCAGTACCAACGTTTTCCACTAGATGACATGTAGTCTTCGATTTCCATATATGGTTTGAGTGAACTGAACATTATATTTTCATACTTTTCAAAATATCTATGAAGTAGACATCCTATTCAGAAGTAGTTTGGGCAGTAATGTTAATATTTGATTTGAATTCAATCTCTAAAATGCATATAAAAAACATATGGAAAGAGTCAGAGCGTGCATTATAGTTTGGCACTGCATCACAAATGATGAATCTATTGTTATTTATCTACTGTTCTGTCATCTCTTTTGAAAATTAGTCACCAAATATGAAAATTAGAGTCTGAAAGCTTTAAAATGCCATATAGTTGGTCAAGATTACTTTAGGTTTGTCACAGACACGTCAGGTTCCAACCTCCACCAATCACAACGCACATCATCCCCTGAGTACTGATCACCATCACCTGCACCTCATCACGGCACTCATCACCAGCACTATAATACACACACTCACACAGCACTCCATGTCCGGTCTCGTTCGCATATACTCTGTGCTATGCTTACCTCAAGGACTTCTCTTCGCATACTTACCTGTCTCCAGCGTGTCTCCTTCCCTTTGTGTTCCTCGTCTGCTGTGTGGGTGTGTTCCAGTCAGGTCCTCAGTTCTCCAGCGATCTCCAAGCTCCAACGTTCATCTATCTGCAAAGCAAAGGACAGTAACTATCTCTATCATATCCATTCAACGTCTATCTACAACCAGTTTACTCACCTGTGTTACTTCATCTGCTCTACTGTGGTCAAATAAACTACCATTACCTGTTACGTCTGTGTCTGCCTCCTGTGTACTCTAACAGAAGACCGGACCAAAACAGAAGACCCAGTATGAGCCAGCCGGATCCCTTTCAAGAACTGGTGGATGCTCTTCGGCGCACATTTCCTCCACCACTCACTCCAGTTACTGTCCCTTCACCTGCACCAGCGAACACCAGCAACTCTGTCAACAGTCCTCCTTCACCAGCTCCGTATGCAAGTCCCATGGCCAAACCGGCGCCCTACTCAGGATCGGCGGAGGATTGCAGCGGATTCCTACTGCAATGCACACTGGTCCTGGAGATGCAGCCGCACCTGTACCCGAGCGACACATCTAAAATTGCATTCATCATCTCTCAGCTCAGCGGCAAAGCATTGATGTGGGCCGATTCCATCTGGTCACAACAGGGCGCAGTAACGCAATCCTACTCAGCGTTTATTTCCCACTTCCGGGAAGTGTTTGGGAAACCAATCACAGATTCTTCAGCTGGTGAGAAACTTTATAATTTAAAACAAGGATCCATGTCTATTTACGATTATGCTTTGCAATTCAGAACGCTTGCAGCAGTAAGCGGATGGAATGAACAGGCGTTGATAATGACGTATCGGCAAGGATTAGAACCTCGGGTACGGCTGCATCTCGCTGCATGTGAGAAATTCATCCAGCTCTCCATTTGCTGTGCCACTCGCATGCAAGTGTGCATCCAAGAGCACCAGGACCAGTATTCCATCAACGTGCCCTTCTGCCGATCCGAACCCGTCAGCACCCCAGAACCAGCCCAAGAACCCATGGAAATAGAAAATTCCCGTTTGTCTTCTGAAGAACGCCGCCGTCGGCTGACCCTTCGTCTTTGTCTCTATTGAGGTGAACCTGGGCATGTCATTGCTGCATGCCCCACACGACCCCCGCGACCCATGGTGAGTGCTATTATTCCTGCTACTCATAAGATGAAACCACTCACCACTGTCGTCATCCTTACTGCCGCTAATGTCTCCCTTTCAGTGGTCGCGCTCCTCGACTCTGGGTCAGCCAGCAACTTCCTCTCCGGTGCCATCTGCCGCCAACTACACCTCAAGACCACTCCGTCTCCGACCATCTACAGGATCAGTTCCATAACCGGCAGACCCCTCAGTCGCAAGCGCGTTCGCACCGTGGCTGGACCAGTTACACTACAAGTGGGTTTATTACACTGTGAAGAGGCTCATATGCTGGTTCTGGAGGATTCAACTGCTGACGTGGTTCTGGGGCGCCCCTGGTTGGAGCAGCCCAACCCTACCATCTCCTGGAAAACGGGCGAAATCCTGAAGTGGGGCGACACTTGCTTCTCTCGCTGTTTGACGGAACTTCCTCTTCCACCATCGTCTCCGCCTGATTTAACTCCCTGTGCCACATCCATCGAAAGTCCAGTTGAACAACGCTCAGTTGACGTCCCCAAGTGTTACGCCCCCTTCAGAGATGTCTTCTGCCCGCAACAGGCTTCCAAGCTGCCTCCACACCGGCCATGGGACTGTGCCATCGACCTGCTTCCGGGTGAACCAGTACCAAAGGGTAAGATATACCCATTATCCATCCCGGAGGAGAAGGCCATGGAGGATTACATCAAGGAAGCCCTCGCCCAAGGTTACATCAGGCCGTCTACTTCCCCTGCTGCTTCCAGCTTCTTCTTTGTGGCAAAAAAGGACGGAGGCTTGCGGCCATGTATCGATTATCGTTCTCTCAATAAAATCACCGGCAAGTTTCGATATCCCCTTCCTCTCGTCCCAGCGGCCCTGGAACATCTCCGTGGTGCCACTGTGTTTACCAAGCTGGACCTCCGCAGCGCTTACAACCTCATCCGGATACGTGAGGGGGACGAGTGGAAGACTGCCTTTATTACCCCTACTGGACACTATGAGTATCTCGTCATGCCGTATGGATTGGTAAACGCCCCCTCCGTATTCCAGGATTTCATCCATGAGGTGCTCCGGGAGTTTCTCCATCGATTCATCCTAGTCTACATCGACGACATACTCATATACTCCCGGAGCCAGGCCGAACATCGCCAACACGTTGCGGAGGTCCTCAACCGTCTACGTCTATTCCACCTGTTCCTCAAGGCAGAAAAGTGTTCATTCCACCAAACATCAGTTTCCTTCCTGAGTTATCACATAGACCACAGTGGCATCCGGATGGACGAGAGGAAGGTGGAATCCATCACCAACTGGCCAGAACCCACAACCATCAAAGAACTCCAACGCTTCCTCAGATTCTCCAACTTCTACTGACAAAACGTCGGTAACCTTTTAGGTTTTAAAAAAAATTAAAGGTTACAGTTCGATCACTCATCCACTCACCAGTATGCTACACAATAAGCCCAAGTCTCTGTCCTGGAGCCCGGCAGCCACCAACGCCTTTGAACAACTTAAGAAAGCCTTCACCACCGCTCCCTTACTCGTCCATCCAGATCCAGAAAAGCCTTTCATCGTGGAAGTGGATGCCTCCACAACTGGAGTGGGAGCGGTATTGTCCCAGCAGTAGGGGACGCCTAGTAGACTCCATCCATGCGCCTTCTTCTCCCGCAAGCTCAGCCCGGCAGAAGTCAACTACTCCATCGGTGACAAGGAACTCCTTGCTGTTAAGCTTGCCTTGGAAGAGTGGAGGCATTGGCTGGAGGGAGCCAAACATGCGTTCCTGGTGCTAACGGATCACAAGAACTTAGAATATCTTCGATCAGCCAAAAGACTAAACCCAAGACAAGCCCGTTGGGCTATGTTTTTCTCCCGCTTCAATTATACCATCTCTTATCGCCCAGGTACAAAAAATATTAAGGCTGATGCTCTCTCCCGTCTTCATGCTCCTGATGAACAAACCGAAGAACCAGATCCCATTATTCCAAGTTCCCTCATCGTAAGTCCTATTACCTGGTCTGAAGAAACTATCCCCTCCTCCAATGCCTCCACGAACCCTCCGCCGGGCTGTCCACCAGGCTTGTTGGACATCCCACGGACACGACGCACTCCCACTATTCACTCGGCTTACACGTCACTTGGTACTGGTCACCCGGGGGTCAATGAAACCCTCTCGTTGCTTAAAGAACGCTTCTGGTGGCCAGGGGTGGCTTCGGATGTCAGAAGGTACGTGCAGGGCTGTAGGGAGTGTGCCATTTCCAAATCTCCTCGTCATCTGCCAGCTGGGAAACTCCTTCCTCTGCCCGTTCCAGAACGCCCATGGTCACACCTAGGAGTGGACTTCATCACTGACCTTCCGGCCTCAGACAGTAATACCACCATCCTAGTAGTTGTTGATCGTTTTTCTAAATCCTGCCGTCTGATCCCACTTCCAGGATTGCCTACTGCCATGGAGACAGCCGAAACACTCTTCAACCAAGTTTTCAGATACTTCGGAGTACCAGAAGACATTGTCTCAGACGAGGTCCCCAGTTCATATCCAGAGTATGGAAATCGTTCTTCTCCCTCCCTCCTCGTTAGCCTGACGTCGGGAAATATCATCCACAATCGAACGGGCAGACGGAAAGGAAGGTAAAGGAAATTGGCCGCTTCCTACGTACCTTCTGTCATGACCACCAGGACTCTTGGAACCAGTTCCTGGGTTGGGCCGAGTATGCCCAAAATTCGCTGAAACAGTCAACCACAGGACTCACCCCGTTCCAGTGCGTACTCGGCTTCCAACCTCCACTGTTCCCCTGGGATGGGGAACCCTCCAACGTTCCAGCAGTGGACTACTGGTTCCGAGAGAGCGAGAGGGTCTGGGACTCAGCACACCATCAATTGCAACGGGCCCTGCGCAGACGCAGGATGGTAGCCGACCTCCGACGGTCTGACACTCCTGTCTTCCAGCCTGGTCAGATGGTTTGGCTATCAACCAGAGACATCAGAATGCGTCTGCCTTGCAAAAAGCTGAGTCCCAGGTTCATTGGCCCATTCCCCATCATCAAGCAGGTCAATCCAGTCACCTACCAACTCCGTCTTCCACAATGGTATCGTATACACCTCACTTTCCATGTGTCACTACTTAAAGCTCACCATCCCTCTGTTTCACCCACAGGACCTGACGTGGTTCCCGCCGAACCCCCCCTTCCACTCATCCTGGAGGACGGAACTGCCTACAAGGTTCATGAGATCTTGAACTCCCGACGTCGTGGTGATCAGCTGGAATACTTGGTGGATTGGGAAGGATATGGCCCCGAGGAACGACATCTTAGACCCCAGTTTACTCCAGACCTTTCACAACAGTCACCCTGAGAAACCGGCACCGCGGGGTAGAGGACGTCCACCACGGCGTCTGGGTTCTCGGCCCTCTGGAGCGGGCCGTGGAGGGGGGGTACTGTCACAGACACGTCAGGTTCCAACCTCCACCAATCACAACGCACGCCATCTCCTGAGTACTGATCACCATCACCTGCACCTCATCACAGCACTCATCACCAGCACTATATAACACACACTCACACAGCACTCCATGTCCGGTCTCTTTCGCATATACTCTGTGCTATGCTTACCTCAAGGACTTCTCTTCGCATACTTACCTGTCTCCAGCGTGTCTCCTTCCCTTTGTGTTCCTCGTCTGCTGTGTGGGTGTGTTCCAGTCAGCTCCCCAGTTCTCCAGTGATCTCCAAGCTCCAACGTTCATCTATCTGCAAAGCAAAGGACAGTAACTATCTCTATCATATCCATCCAACGTCTATCCACAACCAGTTTACTCACCTGTGTTACTTCATCTGCTCTACTGTGGTCAAATAAACTACCATTACCTGTTACGTCTGTGTCTGCCTCCTGTGTACTGTAACAGCGTCAAATTGGTGTAACAAGTGAATGATTTTACTTCGTTTTTTCTAGTAAACATCTTTAAATGTATATATTATGTCTTTATATTTAGAGTACTGAGAGCACTTTTCTGTCCAGCCTTAGTTAACTAGCCTGACATAGCTTCCGATAGCATCATCCGTACTTCATGATTCAAAAACGAAGTTAAATCCTTCACTGGCTTACCTGCCAACTCGATGAGGTACGTGTAAATGTCCCGGTACGACACCTCTGGTTGTTACACCAATTTGACGATGGGAGAATGAAGGGACATGTTTTTTAAATTGACCAAATTAAGTGTGTGGATGTATCTTTCACACTATATGGCAGGCAGGGTGGACATATAATTGCTTGACATGTTTAATATTGGTGATTTCTTAAGTTATTTAAGCCTGCCGGCTGTGTACGGGCGTTGTTTTGTGCCGCTATTTTGTATTGAAGTCTATGGGAGTCTAGTTTATTTTCCCCTAAAAGTGGGCGTGAATCTGTTCAGAGACATTCTATTGCTGCCGCTCCACTCTGCTCACATACTCTGATTGGCATACAGCATACACGGTGCGATTTTCGTCTGATTTTGAGCCGATTTCTGACTCGTGCACACACCTTAACAGAGTAAATCATGTATAAGAAAATGCGAACCCCGCTGTCATCTGTAGGTCCATTATACAACACAGAAAGAAAACACAATCTCGCATAAATCACTTTGCCAACAGGCAAGACCCAATTCAGCATTAAATTAATCTCTTAAGACACCCATTAAGCCACCAATGCTTTAAATAAAAAAAATTGCAATCATGCATCATCTGTAAAAAAAGAAAGAAAGAAGATAATTGCCCTATTTACACTAATTGAAAACACTTAAAACCATCAAACATAGAACACACAGATTACAATATAAAAAGCTTAGAAACAAATCTCAGACCTTTCAATAATTAAATTAAGATCAGTACCTTTTTCTTAAATCAATCTGCTTAATTCTGCTTAAGGCACCAATCAACATATTTAATAACATACATAATAATTATAATAATAATAATAATAATAACAATAATTTAATACATACATTGGAAATGCCAAATCCTCTTGATATCATAGATAGCTGATGCTTTTGACGATATCTCTGGATACACAATATCATGGTCTGTCGGTGCAACTTGGCATAGTGTGAGCAGTCAAGTCACAGCTTGACAATCAGACCGTATTGTGTGACCACATAAATCGTGAGCTTTAGCTTTACTTTGCATGTGATTTACTTGTACAGTGAGAGCTGGTATTTGACGACAACCTTGTTGAAATTGTACAGTGTACGCATGGCTTTAATGAAGAACAAGATGGCGCCTGTGATTTATTCGGCATGCCGTCTGTCTTTGTTTGTCTTCTCTGTTGTAATCCTGCTCTTTGCATTACGGGTGCAGAGGGCCAGCTTTCTTTTTAGTCTTCGGGAGCCGGCGACGGATGTTTGCAGAGGCTTTGCAGGTGGTCAATGGTCCTGTAATCCTCTATTATTTGAACGCGCATCGGTTTACCTGTGCGGATTATCAGAGCTCTGTCGCAGTAGAAGGAAACGGAATAGGAGACGAGGCAAGCGCGCGGGTGTGGCTGTGGCACGGAGACGGGCGCGTGCGATAGCACGTGCTTCAGCGGCTTGTCTGAACTTATCTACGAGCTCAGCAGCGGACTTCATCGACCCATCTTGCTGGGGTTTATCTTTGTGCTATCGGGATGCAAAGCCGCGTTTCCACCGCAGGAACTTTCCCCAGGAACTAGGAACTTTGGGGTGGTACTCGGTGTGTTTCGACCGCAGGAACCAGGGTCTAAATGAAGTTCCGGGTAAATATTTCCCCTTCCGAACGGCCCTGCTCCCGAGGTGGTACTTTTTCAAAGTTCAGGAACTTTCGGGGGTGGGACTTGTGCGTTGAACATGCTGATTGGTTGAGCTTTCGCAGCATTTTATTTCAACCGGCATTTTTTAAAAGTCTTTTGCGAGGTTCGTTCTGCGTTCAGCAAATATCAGTCTCGCTATTTCTGTCCGATGGCGTGCGTTCGTCTCAGCAATCACACGGTCAATGTCTGTAATAGATGATAATAACATACCATGTCTTATTTTAAATCTAGCTTTATGAGCTTTCAGAATACGCTTTAGTATCAGTGCTCGTCTCTTTTCCACCGTTTTGTTAATTACCTCTTTAGTAAACCAATACATAACTAGCAAAAGCAGCGCTGCTTGCATCTCCTCCATACGTGTTATTGTTGCAGACAGTGTCGCACAGAAATTATTACTGTCCGTAGCTGACTGGAAGGAGCAGTTGCGCCGCGCACAGTCCTACATCACCTGACTAATTTGCCTAATCTTCTCGGTACTTTAGACCTCAGTGGAAACACAGACAGCAGCAGGTCTGGGGGAAAAAAAGTTCCTGTAAAAAAAGTTCCTGGTACAAATTGTTCCAGGTAATTTCGGTGGAAACGCAGCTTAAGGTACTCTTACCTGGTTGTGGTTTCTCCTCCTTGCTGGGTGTGGTCAACGGGGATCGAAGACTCGCAGCGGCGTTTCAGGAAGAGAGGGGTTAATCCTGTGTATCTTCGCTCCCTGGAATATGTGTCAATTCATAAACGAAGTGAGCCGGCTACAGGTTCAATCACTAAGATAGCCCTTTTGAACATACAATCTATAAATAACAAAAACATTTTAATTAATGATTTTATCTCTTCACGCGATTTGGATTTCTTCTTATTAACTGAAACCTGGCTTAGTGACTGTAATCGTGGCTCTCTCGTTGAAGCTTCACCTAGAGACTATAACGCTCTCAACTCTCCAATGACTGGGTGGCGGGGAGGGGGGATTGCGACAATTTTTAAGAATTCTTTTAAATGTAGGCCGGTAACAGTTGACAAGTATGTTAGTTTTGAAGTACAAGTGTTTAAAGTAGCCCTGATTAAGCCCGTTATGTTTGCACTAATATATAGACCTCCCAGTTTTAACAAGGAGTTCATAAGGGAGTTTTCGGAGTTCTTATCCTTTATGACTACTTGTGGTGACAGCCTTGTTATATTAGGCGATTTTAATATTCATATTTGTTGCCCTGAGAAGCCCTTATTTCAAGATTTCCTGTTACTGCTGGATTCCTTCAACTTGACGCAGTCGGTGGCTGGTGCAACACATAAACAGGGGCACACTCTTGATTTGGTATTGTTCTGGGGTGTCCCGGTGGTAGATCTGTCTATAGAGAATTTGGGATTGTCAGATCACTTTGTTATTTTGTTTAATGTCACTATCGCTAGGCGGCTAGCGGGGCCAGGGGTAGTTGGTCGTCGTGCCCGGGCCATAAATGCTGTTTCTGCTTCTAAGTTTTCAGAGCAGTATAATACTCACAAGCTAGCAATCAAGTTCAATTCTTCAAATCAGAGTGTAGAGGAGCGTGTCTTAGATTTTAATATGGGGTGCAACCATATATTGGATTGTATCGCCCTCTGGAGACAGGTAAAAGCAAAAAATATATACCAGCCATGGCTTAATGATGAGAGTCGATTGTTGAGGCAAAAATGGAGGCAGGCAGAGAGGAAATGGTTAAAAGACAGACTGCAGGTCTCTTTCGAGATTTTAAGAGAGTGTATGTTGTCTTATCAACAGTTTGTAAAAGCAGCTAAGGCGAAACACTTCTCGGATTTAATCTAAAAAAAACCCAGCATAGCCCTAAAATTTTATTCCGTGTGATTAATTCTGTTATGAGTCCTGCCGTTCACAATGTTTTTGAGCATGCAGGGAGAGCCTGTGAAAAGTTTGTTCAGTTTTTTATGGACAAAATCACAGCTATTAGAGCCGGCATCTCTAATTCTGTCAGTGTTCAAAGCAGCCTGGAACCACCACTCGATTCGGGCGCTGGGGGTCAGTTGACCACATTTGAGCCGGTCTCTTCGTCTGAGTTGCTGGATATCGTCCGACATCTGAAGCCAGCCTTCTGCCCGTTGGATATTTTACAGCCCTGTTTGCTAATTCAGGTGTGGGACGTGGTGGGGCCCACTATAACAGTTTTAGTAAATCAGAGTCTTACGGAGGGGCAAGTGCCATCTTACTTCAAGCACGCTCTTGTATTTCCGCTTTTAAAGAAAACGAGTTTAGACCCCTCTGTGTTAAATAACTACAGACCAATTTCTAAAGTACCTTTCTTATCCAAAATGCTAGAGAAGGTGGTACTTAAGCAACTCTCTTTATTTTTAAACAAAAATAATATTTTTGATACATTTCAGTCAGGTTTTAGATCGCAACACAGTACAGAAACTGCCCTTCTTAGGGTGTCGAACGATTTGCTTTTATCGGTAGATTCAGGGAATTGCACAGCGCTAGTTCTGCTGGACCTTAGTGCAGCCTTTGATACAGTGGACCACAGGATTCTCCTTGAACGATTGAGTAAGTAGGTGGGTATTGGGGGATCTGTGCTAGCCTGGTTCGACTCCTATTTACAGGGGAGAACCTGTGCGGTGGAAATAGGGACTTCTATCTCTTCCGTTCACCCCGTTGTTTGTGGGGTTCCTCAAGGCTCATGCCTCGGCCCCGTCCTGTTTTCATTATATATGCTCCCACTGGGTTTAATTTGTCAGAGACATGGAGTGGCTTACCATTGTTATGCTGATGATACCCAGTTGTATTTTCCATTGAATTCTGAGGGCAATTCTAACGGCTCTGTTCAAATGCCTGGATGAGATAAAGCAGTGGATGGCAGACAGTTTCCTTCAGCTTAATGAGTCTAAATACAAAGTGGTGGTGTTCGGCCCACCGAAGCTAGGTAAACAGCTCTCTGAGGATCTGGGCACCCTAGCTTCTAATGTTAAGACTCAAGTTAGAAACCTCGGAGTGATCTTTGACGCCGAATTTAAATTTGATAAACAGATTAATGCAGTGGTGAAGGGTAGCTTTTTTCAGCTAAGAGGTATTGCCAGATTGAAAGGCTGCCTGTCCACCAAAGACATGGAAACTGTTATCCAAGCTTTTATCTTGTCCAGATTAGATTACTGCAATTCTTTGTATATGGGGGTGTCTAAAAAGTCCATGGCACGTCTGCAGCTAGTGCAGAATGCAGCGGCCAGATTGCTGACTGGAACCAGAAAATATTCCAGTATCTCTCCAGAACTGGCGTCTTTGCACTGGCTCCCTGTGAAGTATAGGGTCCAATACAAGGTCCTTTTAACGGTTTTTAAAGGCTTACATGGACAAGCCCCTGCTTACATCTCAGAGCTATTACAGCATCTCTGCTCCTCCAGACCACTAAGATCATCGCAAAGCTTATTGTTAAAGGCTCCGAAATCTCGCCTGAAAACAAAGGGAGATCGAGGCTTTGGAATGGTCTCCCGGTTTATATCACGTCCTGTGACTCCATCCATCCATCCATCCATCCATCATCTTCCGCTTATCCGGGGCCGGGTTGCGGGGGCAACAGTCTAAGCCCAGATTTCCCTCTCCCTAGCCACTTCCTCCAGCTCTTCCGGGAGAACCCCGAGGCGTTCCCAGGCCAGCCGGGAGACATAGTCCCTCCAGCGTGTCCTAGGTCTTCCCCGGGGCCTCCTCCCGGTGGGACGTGCCTGGAACACGAGCCATGGGGGGAGGCCCGGCCACCAGGCGCTCGCATACGAGCCCCAGCCCCGGGCCTCGCTCCAGGGTGGGGCCCCGGCTGCGCCATGCCGGGCGACGTCTCGGTCCTTGCTGTAGTTGTCATCATAAAGGGTTTGTGAACTGTTCCTAGTCTGGCCCGTCACCAAGGACCTGTTTGCCTTGGGAGACCCTACCAGGGGCATATAGCCCCAGACAACATAGCTCCCAGGATCATTCGGGTACTCAAACCTCTCCACCACGATAAGGTGACAGTTCAAGGAGAGGTCCTGTGACTCCATCGATGGTTTTAAGTCTATGTTAAAGACATATTTATTTTCCGTTGCTTTCAACTGTCCTTTGTTATATGTGGTTTTGAATGATTTGTGTCTATGGATGTCTATTTAATGCTACTGAACTGTGGAATCTGTAAAGCACTTTGGTCAACTTGTGTTGTTTTAAATATGCTGTATAAATACATTTTTGATTGATTTATTGATTGATTGAACAACAGTACAGTGACATCCAATGATACAATTGCTGTGTGAATGGTGCAATTAATTACCACTGTGCAAAGAACACAAACCAAGAGAAGGATAATGAACATTGTATAGTCCTATTATTATATTATATATGACACTAATCTATAGCCATATCTTCTCTTTTTGTCTATCTAGGGAGTCTTGCACTCAAGGATCCATCCTGGGACTTATAGAGGTTTTAAAAAAACGAGGGTTCCACTGGACCTGCACAGACAATGACTTGTATGTGTGATTTATTTTTACAAAATATTTAAGACCATGGCAGAGGTCTAGGGCTACATTCACACTGTCAGTCCAAATTCGATTATTTGTGTATCCGATTGGAATCGGATCTAAGATTATTGACTGACCACATTGTGTATCATAACTGTTCAGAATCCAATTTGTGTGTCCCATGCTGCCCTTTTAAATTTTTTCTGGATTATCTGCATTGGTTTCTATGACAATGACGTTGCGTTGGTAGGTATACACCAAAAAACAACAACCACAACATGGAGGGGTTTGCAATACTTATGTTGTCTTATTTACAACATTTGTAGCTGGACTACTGCATCTTATGCAGCGGCAGAAACCGAAGGTTGGTATGTGTGGCTTTATTCCATGGTGTCGTCTCCGCCGGTATCAAAACATGTCTTTGTTGTATTGTAATTTTCTGCTCAATACCTGCAATTTGCAATAATACATCATTGTTTCTGCAGTGACTTTCCGTATGTTTCCTATAATCGGATATGCACGAAAATCAGATTTGGACTCACAGTCTAAACGAGGCTTTGATCTTACAAGTTCAGCCTGATCGTGACAGGCTTAAGTACACATGGATATAAAGCAATCTTAGAATGCATCTTAAGCCGGGGACACCAATAACATTTGTAAGACACTTACGACTAGGGTTGGGTATCGTTTGGGTTTTTTTCGATTCCGGTGCCAAACCGATACTTTTAAAACGGTTCCGGTGCCTAAACGGTGCCTGAACCGATACTTTTTTTTTTTTAAAAGGCCACCAAACGAGGTGGATGACATTAAATGGCTTTTTATTTATTTATTTATTTATTTATTATTTAAATTGAACCATTTATTAAAAGTTTAATGTATACTTAAATGTATGAATATAAATAAATACAAAACACAATTTACTTATTTACAAATTATAATTGACATATTTACAAATTCACAGTAAAACCTAAGCCACCTAACCCAACTACAACAAGCCTAAAATAACTCTAAACAGTTACAGTAATAACAGCAGTCGTCTGTATTCTTGCTCTGCTACAAACCAGCTTCGAGCTTCAGCTTTATTTTGAAATATGATAATTTTCTCTGGCTAAATATTTTAGAACGCATCGCCTTAATGTTTCCATGACGACGCGTCATGTTTCTCACATGACACAGCAGCCGCAATAACGCTGACAGCTCAGCTGTATCGGGTTTATTTCGTTTTTTCTTTTTATTCAAAATATTCACAAACTTCTTAACTGTGTCACGAACTATCTGATGTTCAAATGTGTGAGTGAATGTGTGTTAGTTGATCTATAAAGCGCAATGGGCGGCGCCATGTTAGTTTGCGCCTCAGAATCGGATCTGTCGGATTTACAACACTTGAGTTCATTCTCGTCTTACAAAATACATGAAAGTAAGTGACCAGTGAACTGGAAGAAGAATAGAGTAAACTATAGAGTTACTATATAATGTGCATTTATCTGATGTGAATAAAACACGTAACGTTAGTCAAATTATAACCGCCTGAAAGGATTGTCATTGCCGCTTTCATAGACATCAGTGTGTGTTTTTTGCTAGTACTTATGAACATTTAAATGTCTGAAACCTGAAATAAACATGATGTCGTTGAAAACACTGAGTAGTTGTCATGAGTTGTGATGTGAGCAGCGCTGAGCGTCTGTCTCTGGCTCAGCCAAAGCGCGAAAGCACGTTTGAATTTTGGCACCGAAATGAGGAACCGAAAACTGCGTTCTGATTCGGTCCGGTACATACCGGTTATATAAGTACCGGTGCCATATTGGAACCGGATTTCGGTACCCAACCCTACTTACGACTGATCATGCCCAAACGCGCCGGGTCTGTGCCAGTTGCGATTAGTCTGTGTTTACAGTCAGCATTTAAAATAATTTGGGCCCGGTTTCACAGACAGGGCTTAGAATAAGCCAGGATTATGCCTTTGTTCAATCAGGGCATTTAAGTAGCTTTTAAAAAAACATTACTGGTGTGCATCTTGAGATAAAACAATGGCTATGGCATATTTTAAGATATCTCAGTGCAAGTTGCTTTCAGTTAAAACAGCTCAAACATTTTAGCTTAAGCCTTGTCTGTGAAACCAGGTGATAGTGTATTCAGTTCAGTGTTTGAATGTTCCAGCTAGTCGTTAAGTTACACACACATTAATGTGGTATTTGTCCCCCATAGCAATGTTTTTCTGGCCCAGCTCCGGTCCACACAGCCCCTTTTCCCTCGGCCCACATACCTCAAAGAAAGATGGCAATGGAGTAGCACAGATCTGGATTAAAGACAAGAGTCTTTACCAAGTCTTAACTAATTACTAACCCATAACTGTCAGGGCTGCAGGGACCAGAGGTAGTGGATATCGGAACTTGACAATTATTTCATTCAAACCTCAATAATCAATGCATGGCCGAAGATCTCCATCTTTCTTCTGAACGAAGAAGAATCCAGCAGACGCAGGAGATGTAGAGGGTCGTATAAAGCACTTGGTTAGTTCCTCCTCAATATACTTCTTCATGGCTTCCGATTCAGGCTGAGAGAGGGGCAATATACGACCCTTAGGAGCAATAGAACCAGGAAGTAGATCGATGGCACAATCGCAGACACGGTGAGGAGGCAGTTTGGACGATTTAGCTTTACTGAAAGCCACTGACCGGTCGGCATATTCAATTGGGAAGGTGAAATCAATGGGTTTCTCTTCTGAGACATTAATGGGTCGGACAGGCAGAGGTGAGATGTCGGCGAGACATTCGAGGTAACAGGACTTATTCCACTGGGAGATCTGACCCTCTTTCCAGGAGACGTGAGGATCATGTCTGCGAAGCCAGGGTAAACCAAGGATGACAGGTGTGTGCAGTGTAGGAAGGACATAGAATTTAATATTTTCAGTATGAAGTATTCCAGTCTGCATCAAGAGTTCTTGTGTAATCAATGACACCTGTCCAGAGCCCAGCGGACATCCATCTATCGCTTCCACTGTTAGAGGAGATGAGCAACGGATTAAAGCAATGTTGTTTTGATGAGTAAATTCTTTAGACATCAAGTTTCCAGCCGCTCCAGAATCCAATAGAGCAGTAGTGGAGATTTGATGGCTATTGGCAGTGATAGTGATAGGTACAGTAACACACAGATATGGATTTAAAGTGTCAATGAAAAAACTCACGACTTCTGGGATTCAGGACAGGAGATTCGTAGGTGACCAGCTTGACCACAGTACAAACATAGATGTTGAGATAGATATTGATCTCTTTCTTCAGCTGATAGATGGTATGAATTCACATGCATGGGTTCATGTTTGTCTGTAACAGCAGATACAGGGACTTGGAGAGTGCTACAGATGTTTGACCTTCGTGATCTAATGAAGTTATCAATTTAAATGGTGAGCTAGATAAACTGATCTAAATCTCTCCCCTTGTCGCGACAGGCCAACTCAGATTGCATTTCATGACTTAATCCTCTAAATTTATACTAAAATTATGCCAAACAAAACGTAGAAGCTGTACACAAACACTGTGACGTGCCATGTTTTTTTCTAGACGTGTTACATAAACAACAATGTAAACAAACTAATTTTGGGTTCATAGGAAACACAAGACTGGTGCCCTGAAAATGTGGCCTACCTCTCAAATTTGCATTGTTTTAGGATAAGGGGTAGGGTTGTGGGTTAGTCATCCTGCCTCACAGCAAATCCTGATGGTATTTCCTGACAAGATGTGCTATGTATGGGCTGGGGTATATGGAAAAATGGCTGGCTGGCTCATGAAGCGCATACAAACCAATTTCTGTGTTACCTCTGTATTCTCATTTACTCCATGAAACGTATACATGATATCGATAGTAATGCAGTTATATACAATTAACATAATAGCTAACATTAAGTTTTTTCCTGTATCTTTTCTAAACAGGACACTGATAATTCTGCAGTGTATGAAGAATCCCAGATGGGCAACCAGTCAAAGATGTTTCAACAACCTCTTCTAATGTATACACAAAATACACAAAAAAAATCAGTACGTATTACAACAGATGGGGGAACATGTATTTCATCATTCATCAATTAGATAGTTCTGTTCCTGGATACTGACTGGCCAAAACAGCTGTAATAAATGTAAGTGCTATGATGCAAAATAAAATGTAATAAAATTAAGTGCTATGAGTCTCAAAATGACGGTAGCCCGGCAGGTGCTTCCTTGCTGCCACTTAATAATTGAACTTTCAAACTTAAATCAGCATAAATTGAAAAGCATTAAACAGCACAATGCTTATAAACAAGATATGGTAAAGTTTAAATGGTTGGTCAATACTAAGTTCGGACTTGCGTCCTTGGTACTTTGGACTGGAGGACGCAAGTCCAGTAATTCTGCAAATGGAACAGCTGTATTCTTGATACCGTCACTCAGCTCGCTCTGGCTACTCCAGTTATCTCTGTATGTATATTTTAGGCAACAATAAAACAAAATGTTATAAAACACCACTCTGCCTCTTTCCATTTTCATTAAAAAAATCTTAACCATAGCCACACAAATGTGGTTCAGGTAACACGTACACTGATTAACTTCACTGCATGTATATTTATAACAAAACAAAATATAAAACACAACCCTGCCTCTTTTCGTTTACATTTTTAAAATATTAAACCTATTAATATGTGGTTCAGGCAATATGTGCATATGTACTCTGATTATACATGTTCATAAAACTTTTTATTCACGTTTACATTAGTCTGTCTAAATCCTGTATGGAACCAATACTATTTTTGAACAGTAAATTAGGATTATCAGTAGGGAACTGTATTAGTACGGTATGTCAATATTGTTTTCAGTATACACTCACCTAAAGGATTATTAGGAACACCTGTTCAATATCTCATTAATGCAATTATCTAATCAACCAATCACATGGCAGTTGCTTCACTGCATTTAGGGGTGTGGTCCTGGTCAAGACAATCTCCTGAACTCCAAACTGAATGTCAGAATGGGAAAGAAAGGTGATTTAAGCAATTTTGAGCGTGGCATGGTTGTTGGTGCCAGACGGGCCGGTCTGAGTATTTCACAATCTGCTCAGTTACTGGGATTTTCACGCACAACCATTTCTAGGGTTTACAAAGAATGGTGTGAAAAGGGAAAAACATCCAGTATGCGGCAGTCCTGTGGGCGAAAATGCCTTGTTGATGCTAGAGGTCAGAGGAGAATGGGCCGACTGATTCAAGCTAATAGAAGAGCAACTTTGACTGAAATAAACACTCGTTACAACCACACACACAACCTTGAGGCGGATGGGCTACAACAGCAGAAGACCCCTCCGGGTACCACTCATCTCCCCTACAAATAAGAAAAAGAGGCTACAATTTGCACAAGCTCACCAAAATTGGACAGTTGAAGACTGGAAAAATGTTGCCTGGTCTGATGAGTCTCGATTTCTGTTGAGACATTCAGATGGTAGAGTCAGAATTTTGCGTAAAAAGAATGAGAACATGGATCCATCATGCCTTGTTACCACTGTGCAGGCTGGTGGTGGTGGTGTAATGGTGTGGGGGATGTTTTCTTGGCACACTTTAGGCCCCTTAGTGCCAATTGGGCATCGTTTAAATGCCACGCCATTGGTTTCTTGAACATGACAATGAGTTCACTGTACTAAAATGGCCCCCACAGTCACCAGATCTCAACCCAATTGAGCATCTTTGGGATGTGGTGGAACGGGAGCTTCGTGCCCTGGATGTGCAGTATCAAGATGCATGTTTACAAAATTCAAGCCTTAAAGAGAAAACAGTGTCTTCACTTTTATCTTTTTACGCATTAATTTCCCACATATAATTGAATGAGGAAAGGAAAAACAAAAGAAAACAGCAACAACTGACTAGCATGTTGACTACTTGAACTTAAATTTTGCTCTCCTTTCTTTCTGACCATCAAATTTCTCAATGACTCTCTGATTAAAGTCAGTCATCTCAGTAGTGTCATGACGTTTGCATTGTTCAGTTATATATTTGAGGTCTCTTACCCCCGTTGTTGTCCACAAAACTTCAGTACCGACACTTTGAAATAAAAGACAGGGAAAGCAATAAAGGGCATTGCTAACAACTAGTGCTGTCAAACGATTAAAATATTTAATCGCGATTAATCGCATTAATGTCATAGTTAACTCACAATTAATCACAATTAATCGCACATTTTTATTTATTCTAAATGTCCCTTGATTTCTTTTTGTCCCATTATTTTTTCTTATTTTAATGCTCTTATCAACATAGAAAAGTGGATCGGCTTGCTTTGTTCAAATGTTTGTTTTATTGAAAAAAACATTGGCATACTTTAGTGTTCGATTTCACACCAACATTCTCACTTGGAGCAAATAATCTCACACAATGTAACACTGCCCATCAATAAAAGGGTGAAACAAATACTTTGTTGCACAAACAGCCCCTTCAACAGCCCTTTCTAAGGGATCAAAACAGGGTGATACAAAATAAAATTACAAAGTGCACATGCAAGGTAAACTAGGACTCCGCCTATAGTGCAGTTAAACCAGGGGTCGCCAACTAGTGGACTCCGGTCCGAATCCGGACCGCGAAGCCTTTTGACATAATGAAACAGTTAACGTTGCAATGCTCACTGTTACTACGTTCAGACCCAGACGCGCGGTCAAGCATGCAGTGAAGAAGAGACTGATGGTGCGCTCACACCGGACGCGAATGACGCGACATGCACACCGCTTAATCCGCGCCGCAGAATGTCTATTTGCGTCTTTGCATTGACTTAAATCACTCGCGCAAAACGCTTCATTCGCGTCTGGTGTGTAGGCTACGCACCATCAGAGCAGAAAGCAGCGCTCAAGACAAGCACTTTTAGTTGAAGACCCCTGAGTTAAACCATGGCTTAATACGTTTCTCATTTCGGCGTCTCACGCCTGCCATCCACGTCTACTCTTTTAATGGCCCAAACAAGTGTGGGCAGCCGCAGCGTGCCTGATGTTTTGTTTCCGGTCTAGCTACATCCGGAGTGGTGTTGTAGTTTTTCTAACGTTACTAGTTGTTGCAACAGCATGTGAAAAAACTACAAAGTTTGTTAGACCAAAAAGAACGTTAATCTCGCGATAAAAAAATTGACGCCGTTAAAATAGGTTTGCGTTAACGCCGTTAATAACGCGTTTAACTGACAGCACTACTAACAACACATCCAGCCAGCCACTTATGTTTCTCATAACAAGCGCGTGAAGCTCCGAGTGCAGCTGCGTCCTGTCACTGGCCTGCTGCTGGATTTGTAAATCGCGTTGGTCCGGTTTGGGATCCTTTTTTTTCTTCCAACGAACGCCTTGTGAAAGAATTTGGTTTAACTGCTGCCATCTCTATGAAACTGATCATCCTAACAAGGTTTTGGCGGAGTCGGAGTGACGATGTCACCCGCGCACTTCCGCTTTAGTGGCCAAGAGCGTAAAGTTGAATGACAGGTGACGTGAACCAATCAGATTGGATAAAATAACACGCATCCAATTCTGATTCGCCAGGGACGCAGCGACCTGCGTCCGGAGGAGAATCTTTAAGAAACCAATTAGAGACCAGCTTCAGGTCACATGCTGCCCGTATATTTTTGGACTCAGATAGACATCCATTTGTCCGGCGTCCCTCGCGCATGAAACAGCATGAAACATATTGAAGAACATATAAAATAGTTAACCCATCAAAGCCAGTTTTTATTAAATGCTGAGGCTCTTACTAAAAGCCAGCACATCGTATGAGTAAACTATTTTATTTTTATATCACTTTTATATCGTTTTTGTATACATGTATATTTCTGGAATTTTGATGGGGGCGGCGCCCCAGCGCCCTCTATTGACCAGCCGCCACTGGTCACTTGATTGAACTGGTCCGAATTCCCAAGACTGAGAGATGTACTTTCGCGTTCAATGTTTTATTAAATAATGTATAGCAACTTTGTACTTTACCTGTAAACCTCCCGTGAGTGAGCGAGGGAGAATCAGACGAATATCGTGACGTCAGCAGCTCTGATTGGCTGCTAGCAGTGAGCATCAAAAACGAATTGGTCACTGAGCAAATTGAAGAGACATTTGAATTCCGATAAGACCCCACTCAACTCATATTTTCTTGTGTCTACCTGTACTGTAAGTGTGCTGTTGGTGTGTTGTTTAATATAGATTTGTGTGTACAATTGTAACAGGATCCTTCTCTACCAGTGTAAACTCTTAAAACATATTTAAAGCACTTACAGTAGCTAATTGTACACTCAATATATTTAAAAATGGGCTTTTAATGCATTAGTCATACATTTTAACGCTTTCTGAAAAAAAATATGCAATGACGTAAATTCCAAGCATGGATAAGTAAACTTAAAAATGATACTCCAATTTAACTTTAAATATACTAAACTGTCAGGATATTAAAGGGGACCTATTATGCCAATTTTTCCAAGATGTAATTTAAGTCTCAGGTGTCCCCAGAATGTGTGTGTGAAGTTTCAGCTTAAAATACCTCACAGATAATTTATAAATCCATGTTGTAAAATACCCATTTCTGACTACAGTCAAGAACAGGCTGTTTTCTTGCATACCTTTAAATGCACATGAGCTGCTGCCTGCCACCCTCAATCAGATTCTCTGCCAAATACTAACAAGACATCTGCTTGGTTTTGATTATCTTCTACTGTATATCGTGATCACTCTCATGGATAGCATGGTTCTTTCATCATTAAAGTTTATTATTTCTAGAGCTATATTAGTTTAAACTTCCAATGGATCGTTTTCTGAGCGCACTTATATGAAGCACACACACAGACAACTGGCCAGAGGTGTGGACTCGAGTCATGTGACTTGGACTCGAGTCAGACTCGAGTCATGAATTTGATGACTTCAGACTCGACTCGACAAAATGTACAAAGACTTGCAACTCGACTTGGACTTTAACATCAATGACTCGTGACTTCACTTGGACTTGCGCCTTTTGACTCGAGAAGACTTGCTACTTCCCATAAAAACCTGGGGAAAAAATTTTTCACACGGCCGCGCCGCTCTCAGTGTATCATCTGTGAAAAAAATGTGCACCACCTATATACATGCAGAGAGCACGCGCGCTGCCTGCATGACATCCAATCACTGTAGTCCCACGCAGTGTTGGGGAGTAGTTAACTACAAGTAGCTAAGCTACTAACTTAACTACATTTTTCAGTAGCTTGTCAGTGTAGAAGATTTTATTAGTTAAAAATTAGCAGTTTAAGGCTAATGAAAAGACACTATTATGTTCAAATGTGTGCTGACATCTCAAGTGTGTTCAAATGTGTGCTGACTGTGTTTAAATGTATGCTGACTTTGAGAATGCCCTTTAGAAGGACAGGAACAGAATTAGAACTTAGAATGTGGTGATATGTGAGCCAGGGGGTTGTTACCATGTTAGGAAGACAACAGTGGTTACCAAAATAGGAAGACAACAATGGTATATATATGACAGAAAATTCAAGTAGCAGGAGGGCCGGTGGCTGACGGCCCTCCGGCTTCATTGCTGTGTTTGGTGTGAATAAAGCCTCTTCTGGAATCTCTAATACTTTGTGAAGAAATTTTTATAAGAAGAGAATTCTTCAACATATTTGGCACCCCAGATGGGACTGGCTCAGGAGCTGATAAAGAACCGCGGCAGGGTGTTCCTGGACGAATCAGCACAAACAAGTGGCCACGGTAAGCAGTTTTTGCTTAAAGTTTGTGTTATTCGCCAGAAATGTACCTGTTGTGGTGAGACAGCTTCTCCAAATTTAAAGAACTGAAAAGGATTTTTGATTTCAGAATAAATGCATGCTGTATAATTTCTAACAAAAAGGCCTTGGGGCGTAAATTAGGTTATGTGTATTCTTGTCAAGCCAGATAGTTTTAAAAAGGTTTTAATTGAGCTTTATCATGTTGAGGAAGTGTATTGATAAAACTTGATAAAAAGGTTTTAATTGTGCTTTATCGTGTTGAGGAAGTGTATCGATAAGGTTTTAATTGAGCTTTATCATGTTGGGGAAGTGTATTGATAAAGTTTCAATTGTGTTTTATCATGTTGAGGAAGTGTATTGATAAAACTTGATAAAAGGTTTTAATTGTGCTTTATCGTGTTGAGGAAGTGTATCGATAAGGTTTTAATTGTGTTTTATCGTGTTGAGGAAGTGTATCGATAAATTTGAAAAAAAGGTTTTAATTGAGCTTTATCATGTTGGGGAAGTGTATTGATAAAGTTTCAATTGTGTTTTATCATGTTGAGGAAGTGTATTGATAAAACTTGATAAAAGGTTTTAATTGTGCTTTATCGTGTTGGGGAAGTGTATTGATAAAGTTTCAATTGTGTTTTATCATGTTGAGGAAGTGTATTGATAAAACTTGATAAAAGGTTTTAATTGTGCTTTATCGTGTTGAGGAAGTGTATCGATAAGGTTTTAATTGTGTTTTATCGTGTTGAGGAAGTGTATCGATAAACTTGATAAAAAGGTTTTAATTGTGCTTTATCGTGTTGAGGAAGTGTATCGATAAGGTTTTAATTGTGATTTATCGTGTTGAGGAAGTGTATCGATAAATTTGAAAAAAAGGTTTTAATTGAGCTTTATCATGTTGGGGAAGTGTATTGATAAAGTTTCAATTGTGTTTTATCATGTTGAGGAAGTGTATTGATAAAACTTGATAAAAAGGTTTTAATTGTGCTTTATCGTGTTGAGGAAGTGTATCGATAAGGTTTTAATTGTGTTTTATCGTGTTGAGGAAGTGTATCGATAAATTTGAAAAAAAGGTTTTAATTGAGCTTTATCATGTTGGGGAAGTGTATTGATAAAGTTTCAATTGTGTTTTATCATGTTGAGGAAGTGTATTGATAAAACTTGATAAAAAGGTTTTAATTGTGCTTTATCATGTTGGGGAAGTGTATTGATAAGGTTTTAATTGTGGTTTATCATGTTGAGGAAGTGTATTGATAAATTGGACAAAAAGAGTTTTAATTGTAAGTTATTGAGTTGAGGAAGTGTATCAATAGACTTGACAATAAGAATTAGTGCATTGATTTGATTAAATTAAAAAATAAGAAATACAAATCGTGTTGAGGAAGTGTATCGATTTGATTAAGTTAAATAAATAAGGAAAAAATTAAGAGTAAAACAATAATTATTTTCTTAAAAGTATAGAATAGAGTGTGTTTGCTGGACTGCCTGTGGCTAAGAATAGTGTGTGTGTATGTGTGTGCAAGTTTGAGTGTCAGTGGTTAAAAATAAGCTTTTCCTCTTGTGAGGGTGTCTTCCAGCATTCTGTGTTGGAGGTACTCATTTCATTTGAGAAAGAGATAAAAGAATGTCTGAATGAGCCCGAGAGACATTCAGTTAGGAAGAGTGGTGTTGCAGAATTAGAACAAAATAAAGAAGCCATATGAAAATTGGTGAATAATTTTATTAATGTAAAGTAAAGTTAAATAGTAAAATTAAAAATTGGAAAATTAAAAAGTAGCTGTTGATTAGCAGATATTGTATATGATGAAAGTAAAAAGGCAAAGGTAAATAAAATAAAAGAAATAAATAAGTGATTAATTTGAAAATTATATTTGAAAACAAGTTAAAGTTAAAGAAAGTAAAGTAAAGTAAGTTAAAGAAGTGAATCAGGTCTAGAAATTGTTTATTAAAATAGTTATTGATTAAAGGACAATTATGGCCACTCCGGTGGAAATGTTAGGCTCAAAATACCCACTGTGTAAAGAATTAATAGATGAGATGTCAAATAAATGGCAAAAAAGAACTCAGAATATGATAACCAAATGGCCAAAAGAAGGGACATTTGATGTAACATTATGCGAAGAAATGGAAACCTTGATAAAAAATTACAAAATCAAGAACAGTTTAAAGAGAAATTAGGAGAGAAATTAAAAGAGAAAAGGAAAAAGCAGTGCTGGCATTGTTCAGAAAAGAAGGAGAAGAATTATTAAGAAACATAAGACAGGCAAGGAAAATTTTAAGAGGTAATAAAAATTAAAATAAAAAAATAATAAAAAAACAAAAAACATGTTTTCTAATACCCTGTCAAATGTAACTCCAGAAGGGCAGTTCCCAATCCTAAATGCAAATGGAAGGACAGGTGGAGTTAGAAAACGAAAAACAAACAAGACAAGATGTGAGACAAAAGGAGAAAAGTAAAACATTTGAGAAAAATGTACCGTTAGGTTATGTATTAGAGCAACTAAAAACTAAGAAGGAGGTTAAACAGGCAGAAAGAAGAAGAAAAGAATAATAAAATAAAAAATAAATAAAAAGGTGAAACAGAAACACAAATAGAAGAATTAAATAAAAGCATCAAAGAAATAGAAGAATTATTAAAATGCACAGAAATACAGGCGAGTGATAGAAAAAAAATTATTATTAGAGAGTTTAAATATAGAAAATGAAGAGGAGGTAACATTTGATGAAGAAAGGTGGTCACAAGTAAGAGAAACAGGGAAGTAAAACAACTCCCTATTTTGATTATGGGTGACAAAAGATTTTGAGGGGCTTGTCAACTGCCTTCCTGACATCCAGGAGAGAGCTGGGAAATGGATAAGACAATGGGCAAATTGTGATCTGTGGGGGACATTAAAACACTTCTGGCGAAAATTCTAAGTGGATCAAAAAAAAGGAAGAAATTCTTCAAGCCTCTGAACGAGACAGAACTGTGAACTCTTGCTATATGGATGAGACTGTTTTTGATGCATATCGTCCGGTAATATGACAGGAATTGCAAAAGGAGTATCCAACCAAAGTAGACAGCTGGGGGACACAGAAAGTCCAATCATATGTGTGTAAAGACAATAAAAAAAAAATAAAAAAAATGGAAGCAAAAGACTGGGAATCCAGAAGGAGACCCATTGAAGAGAAGAGTCAGACCAAATGGCAGTGCTCCTGTGAATGCTTCTGTGAATACCTCTGTAAATAACCCACTGACTTGTGCAGCTTCCCCCACCAAGGACAGAGAGGGTTGTGAACAGCCTGGATATAACAAAACCAATTGCCCAAACAATCCATGGCAACAGTCACTCAGGGGTAAAAGGTGGGGTGGTTGGCAACGACCCGCTCAAAATTTGCAAAGACAGGGGACAAATACAGTTAATTCCTCTGACAACTCCAGTTTGATTACAGACTAAAAATAAAAGTGTGACCTTACCAGTTCTTGTATCAAATCAAACTCCTGTAAACTTGTTAGGAAGAGATGTATTATGTAAATTAGGACTTCAAATTTGGTGTTTTCCAAAAGGAATGTATATAGACTTACAAGGAATAGGAACTCAAATGATGATTTCTGAGCCAAAAGCAAATGTATACTGGATAGGAAAAATAGAAAATTATGTAAGACAAATCATTAATAAATGGAGAAAGTTTATTGAAGCGCAGATTTCTTAAGCTCAGTTACCACAGTCAGGATTTCACTGTACTATGATTTATGACGAAGAAAGAGATGAAAAAATAGAAAAGAAATGGCAAAAAGAAACGGACAGTCAAAAAATTGAGATTACCTCAAAATACATCATAATAGGTAAACAGGGAGCAGCAATGAAAATAACTGAAAATGAATTTATAAAAAAGTTGGTTCAATGTACCATAGTCTGTTCCACTTATCTTTATACAGGAAAGAATTAGGAAGCCAAAAGATTTACAGCCAATGATGAAAAAAGCTGAACAATGCCGGTTGAATTCAACAATAAATCCATAAATTTTTACTCTATTGACAAAAATTTCATAAAAGTCTTGTATGAAACAAAATTAATGGGGATTACTCAAGAGATAGTTATAAATCAAGAGTACAAACATAAATGATAGCAAAATCCCAATCAATAGAGACTGTTGAGAGTGAGCTATTTAAGGATGTTTAGTGGCAATACTTACTCCAGTAGTTTTGATAGAACCACAACCACAACTGGAAGATATTGTTCGAATACAGCAGCAAGCAGGCCCTTATGAACATTCTATGTGGCATCAGAGGGGGGCCCAAAAAGATGAAAAAGATATTTGGCGTTCACATGAAGGACAGATTGTTGCACCAACAATGCTTTTGAACATTCTCATTTCAAATGCGCAGGGATTTGATCACTGCGCGAGGGGGGAAGTAATACGAAAAATTAAACAACAAGGATTCAAGGATATTGGTCTCCATATTTATACGCGATGGTAGACAATTTTAGGCATCTGGTAATGGATTATGTGGACATGATAAAGCGAGTACAAGGTAAACGATATATGCTTGTGATAATTGATCGATAGAAGCAGTACCATCTTCGGATGAGGGTTCAGGAACAGTAATCAAATTTCTAACAAAAGAGGTAAATTCCTAGATTTGGAATACCATCAGAAATAAGTTCAGATAACAGGTTGGCATTTATTCAAAAACTGTAAAACAAGTATTGCAGCAACAAAGACTTGGTTGCATTTAAGGGCCTCACTTGCACTAATGACTTGTCGCATGCAAACTAACAGAATCATACATTTAACACCGCATGGAATGCTTACGGGTCGACCCATGCCTGTACCATATTGCAGAGGTTGATTGATTAAAATTGATTGATACAAAGGACCGCCTATAGAACAATTGCAAATGGAATTAAGATCTTATATGAGGAAACTAACTGCAATATGTAAAGCTATATATTTACAGGAAAAAAGAAAGCAGCCCAGTGAGGAGACAGAAACATCTTGTCCAATTGACCCAAATGACCAGGTGTATCTGAGGGTGTTCAGGACAATGAAAACCTAATGGATAATAAGGACTGGCTTGATAAATCAAACTGGATTTTGCAAGCATTGGAAGTTGATTCAAGTACTTCCAATGAGGACGAAGAAGATGAATGATGAGCCAGACCCTGGGTGTATGTGCTAGCCTAACCCCTCCCCAAAGGGTGACCCTCTACGATGCGCAAAGTGTCTGGGTTGAAGAAGATGACTACAATATAAAAAGAACTTTTGATGGAATAATGCATGATTTGATGTTTGATTATACTACATAACTTTGACAACCACAGGCAAGGCTGAACAAATTGCACACTCACGCTTATAACAATGTACTGATGATAAGACATAGGAATTAGGGAAATTAGAATCTTTTACTCCATTCCTGAAAAAGAGAACAAAAGCAAAATCTGGAAGGAGATGTTTGGTTCTAATATTCCTCCGGAGTGTGGTTGCATAATCTAGTCATTGGTAGTGAAACTGAGTGACTTATTTTAAGTCATTAGGTAGCATAACTGAAAAAACTGGATTCTGAAACCTACACATCTGGGAAAAGGTTAGTAAAGGTGGGGCTTAGTTAAGCCCCAGAGGGGGGAATGTAGAAGATTTTATTAGTTAAAAATTAGCAGTTTAAGGCTAATGAAAAGACACTATTATGTTCAAATGTGTGCTGACATCTCAAGTGTGTTCAAATGTGTGCTGACTGTGTTTAAATGTATGCTGACTTTGAGAATGCCCTTTAGAAGGACAGGAACAGAATTAGAACTTAGAATGTGGTGATATGTGAGCCAGGGGGTTGTTACCATGTTAGGAAGACAACAGTGGTTACCAAAATAGGAAGACAACAATGGTATATATATGACAGAAAATTCAAGTAGCAGGAGGGCCGGTGGCTGACGGCCCTCCGGCTTCATTGCTGTGTTTGGTGTGAATAAAGCCTCTTCTGGAATCTCTAATACTTTGTGAAGAAATTTTTATAAGAAGAGAATTCTTCAACATCAGTAGCTAACTACTTTTTCCATCAAGTAGCGGTGTAGGGCGACCAAAAGCTACATTCCGTTTTGTGTTTTGACGAGCCTGTAATGCATTGAAGCAGCACGGTGTTTTCTTCTTATTTGATCACATACTAAAATCACGCGTTACCACCATCTATTGTTTCATCACTCATCTTGCGGCTTTGCGGTTCACAGAGAAGAGATCGTCTGATGATTATGTAAAGGACGTACAGGAGTAGGTTGAAAACTTCAAATGAATCGTCTAGTAAAGGTTACACTTGATTTATAGCCTACCAACAAAAGATTAAAACGCTGTCAGCATCGAAGACTTCAACAGCTAGGTGAATAATAGCCTTTTTAAATTGATTATCCTGCTATGTGTATATATATATATATATATATATATATATATATATATATATATATATATATATATATATATATATATATATATATATTTGCCATAGTTTAATCTGTCCCACCAGTTTTATAAAGAACATGAAAGATCACTAATGTGGAGTTTGCGTCATTGCACTGGCAAAGCCTCTGTAAATTGAACAGAAAAAATATTGTGATATAGTTTAGTGCACTTATCCCACGGCTAAGGCTCTGATCAAATTAAATAGGTTGCGCAGGTTTCAGAATGAAGTGCACAATGTTCACGCAAGCAGCGCATGTTTCGCGTCTCACAGCGGCTCTGATCACACACCGTCACCATCACTGCACGTGCTGTGAGTTTATCTGCATTTTTGTCTTCCTCCTGTGTATCAAAGTTGCTTATATTTGGTTCTTGCATTGATCTGACATGACATTTGTAGCGATTTTGCACTTTTACAGTCAGTTTGAGGTTTAGACTATATTTGAGTATTGTATATTTGGATAGTTGGCGGGCGCTCTCTCTCTCTCTCTCTCTCTCTCTCTCTCTCTCTCTCATATTATCACGTTGGTCCAGTTTTTTAGAAGTGATAATTTTGAGGCGTGAGGATTTTATTGATGACATGTTTAAGTTAGCCCTAAGTTTAGGCTAAAAGGACCCATGCCTATTTGAAAGTTAAACTGTTTTGCAATATGAGGTCAATACAATACAGGACTGAAGCTGCTGTGCATTGTTCTAGTGCAATTTGCTGTTGAAATACAAGCATTTTTTGTGAAAATTTTAATTTTCAGTTTTTTACTGTATTTGATTAATGTCATTGTATAAAAAGAGGTTTAAATAGATACAAATCTTACAGACATACATGATTTGTATAAATTTTATTTCTGTGGTAAGAGGACTTGAAATGACTCGAATCTTACAAACACAGCACATGACCTTCTGTAATGCTGACAGAGATTGGCAATGATAGGGTTATTCGCCAAGGAGGAGTATATCAAATTCCAGAGGATACATTTTCCAAACAACCTATAATAGCTGACTTCCTGTTAGGCTGATGTATGACTTAGAGCACGAAAGTTGTTCGGCCCGATGAGGTCTATATGTGTCCTGAGTTTCATAGATGTACTTGCAAGTGTGTTTGATATGTGGACCAAGTTTTCAGACCCCACCTAAGGGGGTGCTGTCGAGTCCTCCTGCCACACACAGGTACCAGCTTTGGCCCGGCCCTGATGGCCGCACATTCCGACGCATGTGCAAAATTTCAAGAGTTTTTGAGCATGGTAAGGACTCCAAAAGTGCCCGAGCGTTATAAATAATAATAATAATAATAATAATTAAAGCTGCGAGCAGCGATGATGGGCCCAAGCCGGAGGCTTCAGGGCAACTGTGCATGACAGGAAATATGCAGGATATGTAATATGTAAAATAGGATATGATAGATCACTTTCAAATATGTGCAAAGTTATCTTTTACAGCTCAAGATTTTATAAGTCCAGAAGACCAGTATTTAATTCAAGGTATTTGTATGGTGTTTTTTTACTTATTCACACTAAAGTGATAGTTATTTGTGATAGCCTATGATATGAAAGGGGTAAATTATTATCATCAAGAGAGAAAGTCACACACAGAGACACACACACACACACACACACACACACACACACACACACACACACACACACACACACACACACACACACACACACACACACACACACACACACACACACACACACACACACACACACACACACACACACACACACACACAGGGTGAGAGAGAGTCCCCACAAACACAGAGTGAGCCTGAGAGAGTGAAGGGGGAGGGGAAGGACTGAGATAGAGGCAGAGTGAGATTCACATTGAACAAGATTTTAAACAACAAAAAAAGAAATAAAATCTAAATGTTGGGAGAAAGTTGTTTTTATTTCACTCTCTGAAAACATTATTTTGCAACAAGAGTTTAATCTGTAAATAAGTGTTTTCAAGGACTTATCCAACTTGGTTCATAAATAAGGCTATACTCCCACCTTCTGGTTATTCTATATATCACATTGGCTCTATTTTTTTGTCCTCAAACAAGAAGCATTAATCTGCTTATTTTGAAGTTACACACACTTCATTGTAAGAAAAAGAAACTCAAATGTGTTTTTTTTCTAATGTTAGTATTTTTTTAATATAAATAAAGTATGTATAATTCAGAGAATATTTTTTGTGTGAAGAATTAATTTTCAAATACAACATTTTAAAGAAAACCAATATATTGAACAAAACATAAAGTACATTAATTTTTTTATTCATTCAGGGTCAATAACCAAACATACAATCATATTTTTTGTTTAAATCAAACACTGATTTTAGACGAAATGAGACTCTTCCGGTTTCCCTTTTTGTCATTACTTTAATCGCTCGCCATGGCAACACCGTTTGAGATATCCAATACCCTTTCTCAATTTAGTATCTTCCGTATCTTTGTTTCATGTTGACCGAGTTGACTTTAGTATTTATCTAAAGGTCTTTTTATTTTAGTATTAACACATTTATTAAACTTATTTTATAAAACCATATTGTCAGTGCCCTACAAATGAACTGGTTCTATACATTAATTTGTTATTCAAACTCAGAAAAAGATTTTTCTTATCCTTTAATGCTGGCCAAAGCACACAGCAATGAAACTGGTAATCTTTTCACCATCAAAATGCAGCTCTCACACACACACACACACACACACACACACACACACGTTTGTTTTTGTGAAATGTGAGGACATTCCATAGGCGTAATGGTTTTTATACCGTACAAACCATATTTTCTATCCCCTGACACTGCCCCTCCCCCTAAACCTACCCATCACAGGAGACTGTGCAGTTTACTTTCTGTGAAAAAAACCTCATTCTGTATGATTTATAAGCATTTTGAAAAGTGAGGACATGGGGAACGTCCTCATATTTCACCCTCTTTTTGTAATACCTATGTCATACCCATGTCATTATACACATTTGTGTCCTGATATTTCACAAAAACAGGCCCACACACACACACAAATTCTGCATTTTTACATTTTAATAAAACATTGTTTAGTATGTATCAAAGCACACACACACACACACACACACACACACACACACACACACACACACACACACACACACACACGTTTGTTTTTGTGAAATGTGAGGACATTCCATAGGCGTAATGGTTTTTATACCGTACAAACCGTATTTTCTATCCCCTTACACTGCCCCTGCCCCTAAACCTAGCCCTCACAGGAGACTGTGCAGTTTACTTTCTGTGAAAAAAAACTTGTTCTGTATGATTTATAAGCATTTTGAAAAGTGAGGACATGGGTAACGTCCTCATATTTCACCCTCTTTTTGTAATACCTATGTCATACCCATGTCATTATACACATTTGTGTCCTGATATTTCATGAAAACATGCCCACACACACACACACACACACACACACACACACACACACACACACACACACACACACACAAAGAGCCAGAGGTAGAGAGAGCTAGAGAAACAGGTTTAAAAAAACAAAAAATACAGTACAATAAAATATAGTACATTCATTTTAAACTCATCCAGGTTCAATTACCGAACATACAATCTTAATTTAATTGAAATCAAACAACGATTTTACAAAATATGAGACAGTTTCTGTTTCCCTTTTTTGTCCTTATTTAATCCCTCGCCATGGCAACACCGTTTGAGATATCCTATAATCGTTCCCAATATAGCATCTTCAGTGTCTTTGTTTCATGTTGAAGTAGTTTGGTGTTGATTCCATGCATAAACGAGAAGTTAATAAAAACTCAGAGCCTGATTATTCACAAAATTCCACATTCAAACAAAAATATCTGATGGTATCTGTTGGTCGGAGCTAATGACTGTAAATTAGAAAGTTGTGCGGCTCGAAGAGATAAATATATGTACCGAGTTTGGTGACTGTAGAAAAAAAAAACCTTTGTCCTTTGTCAAAAGGTGGCGCTACTGAGCCCCTCCACCACGCCCGCTTCTGCTTGCATCTACTGGACGCCATCTCTGATGTGTGTGTCGAGTTTCATGCAATTTCAAGCATGCTAAGAGTCTCAAAAACACCCAAAAAGATTATTAAAGGAATCCATTTATATGTCTCTATCTACCATGTTTTGACATTATACTGATGAAGTTTGCAGTAAATGAGGGGAAAGTAAGACGGTGATTCAAAGCATTTTTGAAAGTGACACATCCTGCTGCCAGTTGTTGGCGCTATAACTTTGACTGAATATTGGCATGTAGATGTCTTCAGGCCAGGACTCTTATCAAACATGTGAAGTTTGGGGCAGATCGGACATTGTATGCCCGAGTTACAACAACTTCCTGCGTCATGGCGAAACATCAAAATTTGTGAGGCCGCCATGGACACACCCTCCAGGGAAAACTCAAGATCTTCGCAATTTAAAGCAGCACTGGGTAACTTTTCAACCTTTATAATATATTTTCAAACCTCTTGTGATGATACATCGACTTACAATAGGTTGAATGACACGTCTGACACACCCTGACGGGGTCTGTATCATTTTTAATCGTACTTTTAAACTTCGGGTTTCGGGTAGTAACCCGAGAAAAAAAGAACTACAAAATTCAACTGCTTTACGGCATATACGTCACTTCCACCACCACCCCCACTTCCTTAAATTCGGACGTGCGAGCCCAACTATCATTTGTTTGCCGAATGTTATAGTCATGGCCGAAGCAGCACAGAAAAATAAGAAAGCAAAGGTTTTGTCGGAGGAAAGCAAATAGAGGAAACGAGAAAGTGATCGGATTAAAGGCAGGACGAGGATCAACACTGGGCCAGCGTTTGCTCGTTGGCGTGAGCTGAAGAAGGAGGGGCTACATTCTTACGTAAATACGTAAGACGTACAAAATCATATTTTAGGATACCTAACATGTCTGTGATATTGGTTTATTTGTCTTGCCTCAAGCTATAATGCAAATTGATTTTTCAAATTTGCAGATTCATCTATGGTAGCTTGATATTATAATATTAACGATATATGGTTATTACCTACCACTCAAACATTGAATTGAAGTATCATATAGATTCTGTAAAATGGTAACCAATAGACTAGGCTACTATACTGCCGCTGGCTTGTAAACGTGAGCATCGCGATCATTTGGCGTTTGAAAAAAAATAAAACCCATGAAATTATATTCAAATGACATGCTGAAACATATGCCACTGTACCTGGGATGAAGACATTTCACACGCGACGCAAGCAGAACACCTGCATGTGAACTCCTGCAGTGTTCAGGGCTATCATGATTGTGATGTCAATAAATGCACGTGCGATGCATCCCCTGATGTAGAATGACAGTTTACGACAGTAGTAGAGGACAATACTGTTTCCCAACTGTAGGGGGACCCCGAGAGCAAAACCTACCTAGTGCTGCTTTAACATTGTAAAGGCCTTTAGATTAGACTGTGCAAATATGATGTTGATCTGATTAAATCTCTAGGAGGAGTTTGTTAAAGTACAACGTCTGGCAATGGAAAAAACTGCACCAATTAGCAAAGAAAATTCAAAATATCTCACTTCCTGTTGGTTTTTCAGATTTGGCGCCCACAGACTTTTTTGTAGGTATTGGGCTGTTGAATGCGTCTACCGAATTTTCATACGCATACGTGAAATGTAGTGTGAATTAAAATTTTGTAGGTGGCGCTATAAAAAATGTGATTCATTTGGGAAAAGAAGAATGATGTGCTGAGAAATTACAATAGAGTCCTCACACCTCGAGCCCTACATATCTGATTTCCTGTTGTTCAGAGCTAATGACTGTAAATTAGAAAGTTGTCCAGCTCAAAGAGAACAATATATATATCGAGTCAAGTCAAGTCAAGTCAACTTTATTTATATAGCGCTTTTAACAATGTAGATTGTTTCAAAGCAGCTTTACAGTGTTAAACAGGAAAATAATGCAGCATAATTTTATTCAGCTGTATAGCCATTCTGGAAAAATTTCAAGTATCATACAGTGACAGTGTGGGCTTTAGATCAATAATTTGATCAGTAATTTAGTTTAAATGGTTAATTTAGTTTATTATTTAGATGTATTTCGATGTTTAGTTGAAAAATGTAGTGTCCCCAACTGAGCACGCCAAGCCAGAGGCAACCGAGCTTGGTGACTGTGGATGAAACTAACACTTTTGTCAAAAGATGGCGCTACTTTTGCCATAACAGCCACATCTATGAGATTGTAACGTACTGCTCTGAGACAGAAAGCTGAGGATCCAAATGCAGCTTTGTTGAGAGGGTAATCCACAATCGTAGTCAAAAACAGGCAAAAGGTCATACACAGGCAAGCAGTCCAAACAGGCAAACAAGGCAGGAAAGACAGGCAAACGGGTAATCCACGGAACAGGCAAGAAATCCAAAACCAGAGACATGAAACCAGGTGAAAACGCTCAGAAATGCAGTAACAAAAAAACAAGACTTCGCCATGAATGACTGAGATAACCAGGTTTATATAGGGTGAGGTAAACAGGGTAATGAGACACAGGTGCATGTAATCAGGGATGATGAGGAGCAGTGAGTTATGGGAAATGTAGTTTGTGATGGAGTGACAGTCCGGGGTGGAGTGCCCTCTGGTGGTAATCACGGGCACTCACACAGGTGAATTGTGACATAGCCCCCCCTCAAAGGAGTGGCTTCCAGACGCTCCTAAACTGTCCAGGAGGGAGGTGGATCAGAGGCGGAACTGGGGGCGGGATGGAGGGCCTGGAGACTGAGGCAGAGCAGAAGTCCAGGAAGGAGCAGGCTGGACAGATGACTAGAGTGGCACAGACCAGACAGATGACCAGGGTGGCGTATGCGGGACAGATGACCAGTGTGGCGTAGGCGGCCAGGGCGGAGCAGGCCGGGCAGATGACCAGGCTGGCGCAGGCATAGCAGGCGGCCAGGGTGGAGTAGGTGCATAGTCCATAGTCCAGAAACTGACTGAGTGATCCACGAGGACCATCACGGATCAACTTTGATTGGTATTGTTCATTAAGGCCATAACAAAATAAATAAATGATTGCACAGTCCGGGAGATCAGAGAAATTAGCAATAGCTAAAAAGTCCTGACTGTGTTTCTCGAGTGACTGGTTACCTTGACGTAGACGGATTATTTGAAGTGATTATCCATGATGGCGAAGTCTTCTGTAACGAACCGCTCCGAGACTCAAAGGTTGAGGATCCAGCTTTATTTAAAGGGTAATCCACACATATAACACATATAGGTCATAACAGATAAGCAGTCCAAACAGGCAAACAAGGCAGGAGAGACAGGCAAATCGGTAATCCACAGAACAGGCAAGTAATCCAAAACCAGAGACAAGAAACCAGCGAAAACGCTCAGAAATGCCATGTTACACTAGTTAATGAGACACAGGTGCATGTAATCAGTATGAGGAGCAGTGAGTTATGGGAATAGCCCAGATAGCAGACCAACACCGAATCATCGTTGAATCAATGTTAATGCATCAACTAAAATATCATTGAATCAATGTTGAAATCTAACATTGATTTGTCGTCAGGTTTGCACCCTGAAATAATGTTATTTCAATGATGAAAAATAGATGTAGATGTGCTTAAAATCAATATTTTTTCAACTACAATTAAATCACTTATTTAACACTGAATCAACATTGAATCAATGTTAATGCATTAATCAAATTATCATTGAAACGATGTTGATATTTAACATTGATTTGTCGTCAGGTTTGCACCCTGAAATAATGTTATTTCAACGATGAAAAATAGATCAAGATGGGCTTAAAATCTATATTTTTTCAACTTAAATTAAATCACTTATTTAACACTGAATCAACATAGAAACACTATAAAATCAATCTTGCTTTATGTACAGCAGGATTATATGCCAGTTAATTTTCATGTATGGCAGCAATTGATATGATTTTGTATCAAAAAGTCACTCAAAGTAAACAACATCCTTCAGTTTACATGCAAATGTATTTATTTATGCCCCCACAGTTTCAACAGGAAATCTCACATTGACTTAAAACAATTACATCTGAATGTATAACACAAGTGAAAAACATGACAACCTGGCAAAACGGAAGTAAATACAAATGGAAACTCGTCAATAAAGACAGAAATGGGACAGTACTACTGAAAGAAAAAAGGTAGAAGAAAGAATGAAATACTCTGAATACTCTAAACTCAGGGGTTTCCACCACGAGCAATGCCCCCAAGCCTTTCAGGGGTGTAACGGAGCCATTTTTACACCATCTCAGCAAAGATGAACTCTGATACTTCCTTTTTATCAGCATTCACTTGTAATGCACCTAAAACAACAAGATGTTAGTAAATATTTGGAAATGTGACTAATTATACATTACAAATGTACTACAAAATAAAGTGAAACTTGAAATGTGATCAAAATCTTTACATTCCAGTTAAAACACGCTGAATTTAAATTCAATACTATTTAATTAATTTTAATATAGACTTTTCCCTTTAAAGCACCTGCAGACACACAGGAGGAATGAATGGAAAAGCAAGGTGAAAATATCTTCAAATATATATCTTGTTTTATCTAATATTAATACTGTATTTAATAGTAACAAATAACGTGAGAAAGTGAAACAAGTAAATCAATAATCAAGTAGCTAAATTAATAAAAGAGGAGCTGGATAGGCCACACTATGGTTTGTAAGAGATTATCCATTTTACAACACGAACTGGAGGCGCAGCAGTTTGCTAAATTTCTGCAGTTTGATATAGCTGCCTACAGAACTTAAAGATCTCACTCTTCTTTCTTGCTGCATTAAAGATTAAATTGGAATTCTGTAATTCTGGTCGCCCCTCGTGAGCTAATATCACAGCCCCTCGTGAGCTAATATCACAGCTGAAGCAGGGCTACGGACTGATTTTCCTATTTCCCCTCACCACGCCAACAGGGCGATAAGTTCTAGATCTGCTTCAGCTGTGATATTAGCTCACGAGGGCCGACCAGAATTAGCCTACTGACATACCAGAAATTCATCCGATCGCCGCTCGTTTCTCCCTCTACTCTGGACAAATATGGGATGATTTTACTATCAAAATTATTAATAAATGCACGCACAATAATCCATGAACTTGATACATTTTGTAGATAATTTTAATGTCCACAAACAAATGCCTTTCAACTTGTGTGGGCTAAATACAGAATTGCATGAATGTGCAGCATTTTGTACAAATAAACATAATTGTGAATGTAAAACTTCGATTTTGTATTAATGTTGGTCAGAATCTGTGCGTGCAACGAGTAATAGGCCTATGTGCATTTGTGGATCCGGTGGCGCGCATGCATTCATTGACTCATATGAATCAAATAGGATCGACTCACAAACGAGTCAATGAATGCATGCGCGGCACTGGATCCACAAATGCACATCTTACTCGTTGCACGCACAGATGAATCATTTTCATTCTAAAATCACGCGAACACCTCGCTACAAACGACGCACGACAAAGATGAAAATCGTCCCGACCCAAATAAGAGTTGCACGAGTCAGAATTCGGCTCGAAATCGGACGAAAATTGCACCGTGTATGCCCAGCTTAAGAAATAAAGATTAATAAAGAAATATGATAGGGTTTGGTTTGGTGAAAAACAAACTGAAATTCAATGTATTAAAGAATATTCTTGCCGTTGGTTGTGTACGGAGGGCATTCACGTGACTCTATTAACGTCGCAGTTCACTCTGACTCGCCCAGGAGAAGCACACAAGTTGTAAGAAATAAAGATGAATGAAAATTGAGATGAATTGTCAAAAATTGAAATCTTTTTGAACTTACCTCTAAAAAAAACACTGGCTGTTTCCGAAATCGCCCCCTATACCCTCATTCACTATTCCCTACATTAGTCCACTGATATAGTCCACTTCGAAAACGAGTGAGTGATTTCGGAAACTAAGTGCGCCGGAAAGGCTGCCGTTTTTGCAGTTTGTGCTTGCTGTTTGGCAGCTCCAGTAATAATGAAAAGATTTATCCTGAACTCTGCTACGGAAACTAGCATGTAACCTTAATCAAACAATATAATAATCATCTTAAAAAGGATCATTTATACATGTATGCATGATATTGGGCTGGACCAGTGCGGTTCGGAAGATGGATGGATGATTGATTCAGCTGTGGGCACTATTTGAGGGAACAGCCATTTAGTGGTGTCCGAAACCATAGTGGACGTTATTAAGTGCACTCATACAATCCCACAATGCACCACAATAACGAGTTTGCAACCGATGTATGCTCGACGGCTAGAGAATACCCATAATGCACTGTGAGAGTCGCGCCGTGCATTGAATGAATTCCCGCGTTTCGCCAGGAGATGGCATCGACTCGCACACTTTTTAAGACCAATGATATTGGGCCCACTCACTTGTATCGTCTCTAATTGAGCACGTCTGTTTACATACCCTGATAAACACTGATTAAACGCGTTAGTAGCTTTATTTTCACTTTTCTAATATTTTCTTCATATTCATAGAAAATAAATTCCTTTCCGATCTGATAGCTATATGATGGAAAAAAGGATCAGTGCGAGTTTGGTAAAAGGCGGATTCAAACCTCTAATCATTTTGCATCAATTCTTAACGCCAAGCGTCTTACCCCTACACTATTGCTGCTAATGAAGATTATGTAGGCTATTCCGTAGGTGTTTCTTCCTCAACCAGACGTTTAAACAAGCCGATATATTTAAATATATTTTTTGTAAATTGCATCTACTCCAGTAAAATGTTTCTGTTAAAGGACCCACCGATCTTTTTTTTTTTGCTTCTGACGCCCATAATATAAATAGTAGCCTACTATAAAGTATGAAATATATAGGCCTACTACGGTATATACAAATATTATTGTTATTTTTTTAATTAAATGCTTATTAGTTACTTTATTATTCCCCTTTCCAAGTAAGTTCAGTGCCACACAAGTAAAGAGTTATGGTTAACTTTAAGCTTGTTGGCTCGTTTTTGGAGTAGTGGAGTAATGGAGATTGAGGTTACATAGGGCGAATCGGACAGCGGTAAGTTCATTCATTCAGGGCGCGACTCTCAGTGCGTTGAGAGTACACCGTCTGGTTGAGTGAGAGAACGTTTCAAAAGCATAAGGAGTTGTTTCTCGTTTGCTCTCGAAATGCTCTCGCGGGACTTTGCTGTCATACGCCGATCGGGCATTGAACAAGCATATTCTCCAGCGCGTACATCTAATGTACACTCGTTATTGCGGTGCATGGTGGGATTGAATGAGTGCACTCAAAAACGTCCACTATTGTTTCGGACACCCCTAAAAATGGATGTTCACTCAAATAGTGCCCTATTTAAGGGTATAGGGGGCGATTTCGAACACAGCCACTGTTTCTGTCTTTTTCGTGCTTGAAGTCTGTTAAGCCGCGCTTTGATCTGAAGGTGCATTACCGCCACCTACTGGATTGGATCGTGGCGCATTCGATCGGTAGGGGAAAATATTCAAAATTCTTTATTAACCCTGTATCCTTTAGATAAATAATTAAATGTATATAAATGATACATACATAATTAAAACAGTAATATTAACAACATGCCTACTTATAATAATCAACTGGTTCGTCCCATTGAGTTAAATTTATGGTAGTAGTTCTTTGTTAATCCACACACTCGTTGGTGGAGATTCATCCTTTGAGAATAATGAATGTGCTCACCTTTCACAGAAATGTACCCAATTGATTTGGATTTGCTTTAACATGTTGAATGATGGGACAGATAGATTGATAGTACGCCTCACCAGTGGAGAATTAAGCTGACCAAAAATCAACATTGATTCAATGTTTGTCTTTTCAATACTGAAAAGCATGGAATTATCAACATTGATCCAATATTATTAAGCATTGCATTTTCAACATCGGTCCACTATTTATTTTGCATCGAATTTTCAACATTGATCCAATATTATTTAGCATTGACATTTCAACCTCAACTGGATGATTCTGATGGAATTTCAACATTGACTCAATGTCACAATGCTATCTGGGAGTAATTTGTGATGGAGTGACAGTCAGGTGGAATGCCCTCTGGTGGTAATCATGGGCACTCACACTGGTGAATTGTGACAGAGATCTATTAAATTTAAATAAATTTCATGTCAGATGATGTCAAAAGTCAAATCGTAATAAGTGCAGAATACCATTTGAATGCTGATGTTGTATTATCCTAACACTTCTCTTCATGTGTTTTTTGACCAACCTTAGCTACCGTTTGTGCACCAATCTTATGCACCATAAAGCGTGCTTTCATTTCAATATGGGTGGTATCCAATAAAAAAATGTAATTACAAAATTAATAAATGGAGCCAAATCACAGAAACTGCAAAGATGATTTTAATATTAGTGTCAGGTAAGACTAAGATGTGTGTCTACATTTAATGGAAGTTTATTATAAACAGCCTCTTTTAAAAAATCATGTGAAATTTACTTTTAATAAATTTTAATTATATCAGAAAATAATTAATTTAAAGACATATGCATTATACGTGATCTTGGCAAACACAGCACATGACGTTTTTATTTCAAGTTAGTTATTTGTGATAGCCTATATGAAAGGGTTAAATTATCATCATCAAGAGAGAAAGTCACACACACACACACACACACACACACACACACACACACACACACACACACACACACACACACACACACACACACACACACACACACACACACACACACACACACACACACACAGAGTGAGGGAGTGAGGGGGGACGGGAAGGACAGGCAGAGTGAGATTCTGATTGAACAAAACAAAACATGTTTTTTAAATCTAAACAGTGGGAGAGAGTTGTTATTTCATTGTCTGAAACATTATTTTACTATATAGGAATAATAGTTTTATCTTTAAAATAGTATTCTCAGGGACTTGGTCCAACCTGGTTCATAAATAAGGCTATACACCCACCTTCTGGTTATTATATACATCACATTGGCTCTCATTTTTTGACCTGAAAAAGTATTAATCTGCTTATTTTTAAGTTACACACTTGAGTACATGAAATCAAAGATGTCAGGTGATAAGAATTGTAACTTAAATGTAATTTAGAAAACTAGTCCTGTCTGAATAGTGATATAGTGTCATAGTTTAATTTCAAATGTGAAGTTATCATTTGCTGCAATATGAATTTAAACCCGTTAAATGTAAAAATAACTATATCAAAGTCATCTGAATATGCCACATTTATGCCTACAAATGTATGAGTTAAACTTTACACCATCAGAATGCTGTAATATGCTGCAGGCAGCTGGCAGTCAACCACCCATCCCCGCTCCACACACACACACAAAGAGTATGGAATGATATCGTGGAACATTTTCAAAAGGAATTACAAATTGTATTTGCAATTGCGTTTTCAATTTGTGGACGCATTAAATGTGACATAATACAAACGCAATTGCTAATCGCGCATTGCCGTTTGCATTTTTGTTTACACGAACGCACAACGACAGCCAAATTTCAAATGGAAAAGCAAAGTCTGTTTGCAATTGCATTTCCAATGTCTTACAAGTTATGACCCTGCCATTTTGGAATAGTAATAAAAAATCACATATTTGCAATTTCATTTCCTCCGTGTCCTGCCACATATGGAAGGATATTGCGGACAATTTTCAAAAGGAATTGCAAACATTTTTATTTGCAATTGCGTCTTCAATTTGTGGACGCATAACATGTGACAATCCAAACGCAATTGCAAATCGCGCATTGCCGTTTGCATTTTCGTTTACATGCACAACGACTGCCAAATTTAAAGTGGAAAAGCAAAGTCTGTTTGCAATTGCATTTCCAATGTCTTACAAGTTATGACCCTGCCATTTTGGAATAGCAATAGAATAGAAAATCATCTATTTGCTATTTCATTTCCTCCGTGTCCTGCCACAACCTGCACAGAATTCAAATGGAATCGCAATCCCCTTTGCACTTCTGATGTCTAACACAGTCAACTGTCAATCAGGCTTAAGAGCGGGGTTTATTGATATTTGATATTATTAGATATAGTCTGAAAGTAGGCCACGCCCTCAAGTGGTGGAAAACAAAGCACTTTTTCAAGTGGTGGAAAACAAAGCACTTTTTCATCATTATTCCTTCCTATAAAGAAAATGGGGAGAAATATCCAATAAATGTGTCTATTTTGCAACAACAACAAAAAAGTCATAAAACTACTGTGTAGTTTTTTGCACTTCAAACAAAGCCCAAAACCTGGAACTAAATATATTTTAGTTATATAAAATATAACTAGCCTATTTATCACCTGCCAACCAAACAAAAAGAAACCAAAAGAAGACTGATCTGGTTGCAAGCAAATTATCGAGAAGAAATTAAGATTAGGGATGCTTATATTGACAGTTTAACCGTTTAATATGGAGATTAATATACAGTTAAATGGTTTAAAATGAAAAAAAAAAATTTTAGTTTTTTTTTTTTTGTTTGCTGCATGGTAAAAGCAGGATGCTGTGCACGCGCTCCGAGCACAACACGGACAAGCATAGCACGCCTGGCCAAATAAACACGGAAATATATAAAAATGCCAAGTCGAGTATTCACATAAACACAGTAGATGTAAGCATGTTCACACACACATTTATAAAATTATACATTTTCAGACTACATCAATAAACCCCGCCCTCAAGCCTGATGACAGTTGACTGTGTTAGACATCGGAAATGCAAGTGCAAAGGGGATTGCGATTCCATTTGAATTCTGTGCAGGTTATGGCAGGATACGAGGAAATTAAATAGCAAATAGATGATTTTCTATATTCCAAAATGGCAGGGTCATAACTTGTAAGACATTGGAAATGCAATTGCAAACAGACTTTGCTTTTCCATTTGAAATTTGGCAGTCGTTGTGCGGTAAAAGAAAATGCAAACGGCAATGCGCGTGTAAGACCGCTGAATTCGCTCCAATGATCGGTAACGAATCGCGGCGCAGGTCGCATACACGTTCAGTGTTTCAGCTGGAAAAATGGATTTAATTATAATATTCTTTATCTGACTCCATTTATCATAGTTGTCGAATTTAGAAGAGAATGTCAATTAGTTGTTTGGTCATTTATATTTGATAGTTAATCAAACCTAATCATTCCGTTTTAACCCTTTGTTGCAATTACACCGTTCCGTACTGGAGTTAATAATTACAGAGTAATTCAGAAAGGGTCAAAATTTGGTTGCTAACAGTAAAGCAGATGATTTTGTTCTATTTCAAATATCTTTGATTATTTTCAACCTTGCACGCGATTTGCAATTGCGTTTGGATTATGTCACATTTTATGCTTTTGAAAATTGTCCGCGATAACAGCACAACGAAATAGAAAAAAAACAAAGCACGGCATATAAGTGGGAGGAGTTGGATCTGGACTTCATGGATACAACTATACACCGTTTTTATTTAAAAAAATATATATTAATAAATGTGTAACGTTGTAAAGTGTTTCCCATTTGACTGTATAGATATACACTACTACTACTACTACTACTTATGTTATTAAAATACACAAAAAACAGTAATATTGTGAAATATTAGCAAAATGTAAAATTTCTGTTTTTTCTATTTTAATATATTTTAAAATGTCATTTATTCCTCTGATCAAAGCTTAATTTATCATCATTACTCCAGTCTTCAGTCTCACATCATCCTTCAGAAATTATTCTCAAATGAGAATTTGATGCTCAAGAAACATTTATGATTATTATTAATGATGAAAACAGTTGTGTAAATTTTTCAAAAGAACAGTCTGAAATAGAAAGAAATTAATACATTAAGAAATGAATACATTTATTCAGCAAGGATGCATTAAATTGATCAAATGACAGTAGAGACATTTATAATGTTGCAAAGCTTTATATTTCAGATAAATGCTGTTCTTTTGAACTTTCAACTCATTAAATAATCCTGAAAAATTTTTTACACACCTGTTTTCAACATTGATTATAATCATACTTTTTTTTTAACACTGAAGACAGATATATTCAAATAGAAAACGTCTCGGTTACGTATGTAACCCTCGTTCCCTGAAGGAGGGAACGGAGACGTACGTCGGAACTGACCGACGAATTGGGATCTGCCTTCAGAGACCGACCTACTTCGAGTAATTAAAAACGAGCCAATAAACATTGGCATGCGATCACGCATTCCACGCACCGCCCCGCGTTGCGGGTATAAATAAGGAAGTGGAAGTGTCGCATACCGTTTTCAACTGAGGAGCCGAGATAAGTGGCTCGGGCCTTCAGCTAAAGCACAGCCCCTGGCGACGGGACGTACGTCTCCGTTCCCTCCTTCAGGGAACGAGGGTTACATACGTAACCGAGACGTTCCCTTTCAGTCGGTCACGTTCGACGTACGTCGGAACTGACCGACGAATTGGGATCCCTACCAACACGCCAGGAGGCTGGCCCTTCCAGCGTCCTGCCTGAGCTCGCTGGACCACTCCTATGTTAGAGTGGGAGTCAGGGCTCCGGGCAGGGAAGGACAGTCACTGCTGTTCCTGCAAGACCCACTCAGCGTGACTATTGGATAACGCTGGGAAAGCGTGCCCGTCTCGGGAGATGGAACGCTGCGGACCACATCCTTCAATGGAAGGAGAGGTGGAATACACATAAGGACTAACCTAGCAGGGTAGTGCAACAAATGGCAGTCTCTGGAGTGGACCCAACCTGGTTCCAGGGGGGGAAGAACACAGCCAGAGACGACAGAGGAAGCTCTGTCGAGGGAAAGACACGGGGCTAGCCGAGTAGGGTAGCTGATACCGTGGAAAATACACATATGGGGTAGCCTAGAGGGGACCGCAACATATGGAACCCAGCCTACACACACGTTCCACAAGCATACGGGTGCAGGCCTGGCATCTGACGGCCGCCACGTCTGACACCGAAGGGGTGACGGAGGAACTCACAGGGTTAGCCGAACTTCGGGGAACACGACTGGAGCAAAAATAGACGCACGTATCCGGCCCAGAGGGCGGGAGTGGCGTATGCAAGCCGACACTAGAACGGGCACTTAGCGCTGCTGGCCACTGGGGGCGAGAATGCGGGAAGATACCGGCTCTACACGGAGGCTATAAAATCTAGCGAACGTGTTAGGTGTCGCCCAGCCCGCAGCTCTACATATATCTGTCAGCGAGGCGCCTTGAGCCAACGCCCAGGAAGAAGCAACACTCCTTGTTGAGTGTGCTCGCAACCCGAACGGGCAAGGTACGTCTTGGGACTGGTAGGCCAAGACAATGGCATCCACTATCCAGTGGGCCAACCTCTGCTTGGAGACAGCCTTTCCCTTCTGCTGGCCTCCGTAACAGATGAAGAGCTGCTGTGAGGATCTGAAGCTCTGAGTCCGGTCAACGTAAGCGCGAAGAGCGCGGACGGGACACAACAAAGCTAGGGCTGGGTCTGCCTCCTCCGAAGGCAGCGCTTGCAGGTTCACCACCTGGTCCCGAAAGGGAGTGGTAGGAACCTTGGGCACGTATCCAGGCCGGGGTCTCAGGACAACGTGAGAGTTGGCCGGCCCGAATTCTAGGCACGATTCGTCGACCGAGAGTGCATGCAGGTCCCCTACCCTCTTGATTGAGGCCAATGCAATCTGGAGAACTGTCTTCATGGACAGGATTTTTATCTCAACAGACTGCAAAGGCTCAAATGGGGGGCCCTGAAGTGCTCTGAGCACCAGGGCTAAGTCCCAAGAGGGTATCGAGGTAGAACGAGGAGGATTTAGTCTCCTCGCACCTCTGAGGAACCTGACGATTAAGTCGTGCTTACCTAAGGATTTACCGTCTACTGCATCATGATACGCCGCTATTGCTGCGACGTACACTTTGAGGGTGGAGGGAGACAGCCTTCGATCCAACCCATCCTGCAGGAAGGAAAGCACAACGTTAATCGAACACTTTCGGGGGTCTTCCCGGCGAGAAGAGCACCACTCGACGAACAGGTTCCACTTCAGAGAGTAGAGGCGCCTCGTAGAGGGGGCTCTAGCTGAAGCGATGGTGTCTACCACTGCTTGTGGTAGGCCACCTAGAACCTCCGCGTCCCGTCCAGGGACCAGACATGGAGATTCCAGAGGTCTGGACGCGGGTGCCATAGAGTGCCCTGCCCCTGAGAAAGCAGGTCCTTCCTCAGGGGGATCGGCCAGGGAGGGGCTGTCGCGAGGAGTGTGAGTTCTGGGAACCAGGTCCGGTTGGGCCAGTAGGGCGCAACTAACAAGACCTGCTCCTCGTCCTCCCTGACCTTGCACAGTGTCTGTGCGAGAAGGCTCACTGGGGGGAACGCATACTTGCGTAGGTCCCGGGGCCAGCTGTGCGCCAGTGCATCTATGCCTAAGGTACCTCCGGTCAGGGAGTAGTACCACTGGCAATGGGTCGAGTCCGGAGAAGCAAACAGGTCTACCTGTGCAACTCCGAAGTGGTCCCATATCAGCTGGACGCTCCGGGGGTGGAGTCGCCATTCGCCCGGAGGTGTCGACTGGCGAGAGAGCTCGTCGGCTGTCTGGTTCAGCGCACCTGGGATGTGAATGGCACGAAGTGACCTCACAAACTTCTGACTCCACAGGAGGAGATGGCGGGCGAGCCGGAGCATGCAACGGGAGCGTAGACCACCCTGACGGTTGATGTACGCAACGGCCGCAGTGCTGTCCGAACGGACCAGTACGTGCTTGCCCCGAAGCGGTTTCTTGAACCGGGCCAGGGCAAGACGTACCGCCAGTAACTCTAGGCAATTGATATGCCAACGCAGTTGGGGCCCCGTCCACAGACCCGAAACTGCGTGCCCGTTGTACGTGGCCCCCCAGCCCGTGGATGAGGCATCCGTGAAGACCACAGCATGCCTCGACACCTGTTCTAAGGACACTCCGGCCCGGAGAAACGAGGGGTCTGACCACGGACTGAAGGTTTGGCGACAGTAAGGAGTAACTAGGACCCGGTACTGACCGCTCTGCCACGCCCATCTCGGGACTCGGTCGTGCAACCAGCGTTGAAGCGGTCTCATATGAAGCAATCCGAGCGGCGTTACCGCGGCTGCAGATGCCATATGCCCCAGGAGCCTCTGAAAGAATTTCAGTGGGACCGCTGTCCTGCCTTTGAACGTATTCAAGCAGTTCAACACTGACCGGACGCGCTCTGGAGTGAGGCGCGCTGTCCGGCTGACCGAATCCAGCTCCATACCGAGATAAGAGATCCTCTGCGCGGGGCAGAGTTTGCTCTTCTCTCGGTTGACCCGAAGTCCCAACAGGCTGAGGTGACTGAGCACCATGTCCCTGTGTTCGCACAACTGCTCCCGAGACTGGGCGAGTATGAGCCAGTCGTCGAGATAGTTGAGTAAGCGAACGCCGCGTTCTCTGAGCGGAACAATGGCTGCCTCGACGACCTTCGTGAAGACGCGAGGCGACAGGGACAGCCCGAAGGGCAAGACTTTGTACTGATATGCCCTCCCCTCGAACGCAAAGCGCAGGAACGGTCTGTGTCGAGGAAGGATAGAGACATGAAAGTACGCGTCCTTCAGGTCGATCGCTGCGAACCAATCTCGGGGACGGATGCATTGGAAAATGCGTTTCTGCGTTAACATTTTGAACGGAAGCTTGTGCAGGGCCCGATTCAGAATGCGCAGGTCCAAGATTGGCCTTAACCCACCCCCTTTCTTGGGTACAATGAAGTAGGGGCTGTAGAACCCCGACCTCATATCGGCAGGAGGAACCGGCTCGACCGCGCCCTTCGCCAGCAGGACATCGATCTCGGACCGCAAGACATGGGCATCGCTGCTCCGCACGGAGGTGAAGAGGATGCCCCTGTACTTGGGAGGCCGGCGTGCGAATTGAATCGCATAGCCGAGTCTGATGGTACGGATGAGCCAGCGAGACGGCCTGGGGAGACCTAGCCAGGCCCCCAGAGACCGAACTAGCGGGACCAACGGCACCACAGACGTACCCGGGGTGAGGCAGCGAGGTGGAGTATTCAGACCCGACTCGGGAGGCCCGGAGGCGGCCCGGAGTGTTGTCTGAATACTCCAGGTGGGGCAGAGAGTGGGTGAGAAGGCCCGGGGGCGTCCTCGGTGCCCACTCTGCTGCCCCCTGGCGAGGGGTGAGAGGGAAGGAAAGGAGTGGCAAGGCCCGGGGGCGTCGCGCACTGCCAACCTGTCCCTCTCGGGGCTCAGGGAGGGAAGAAACTGCTCTTTTATTGAGAATGTGGGTACCGGATGTTTCCGGTACCAGTCTTGACATTCTCCCCCCGGTCCTCCTCCGGGGGGAGGAGGGGTGCGGACACCACCTCCCCTGGAGCAGCTCCTCTTCTCCCTGGGCTCCCCGTGTCAGGGCCGCTTGCCCTTGCGCTTGCCTGCCGACTTCGCGGGCCCCGACACGGGTTGGGCGGCACCCTGACGGCCGGCACCCTGCTTCCCCGATGGTGGAGGCTGCTGCTTGGGTTTAGCAGGGGCGGAGGCGGCCGCAGGGGGACGCCCTCGGCGACGAGCAGGCGGAGGTGCAGCCGGCTACTGGGTGGAGGCAGCCGGCTACTGGGTGGAGGCAGCAGCAGGTCGCCGGGGCAGGATGTTCTTGATGGCCTCCGTCTGCTTCTGTGCCACCGAGAACTGCTGGGCGAAGCTCTCGATGGCGTCGCCGAAGAGGCCGGCCTGACAGACAGGGGCGTTGAGGAACCGCACTTTGTCGGTCTCACGCATATCTGCCAGGTTCAGCCAAAGGTGGCGTTCCTGGACCACCAGAGTGGACATCGCCCGACCCAGGGTGCGTGCGGCAACTTTCGTCGCCCGGAGGGCGAGGTCCGTTGCGGTACGCAGTTCCTGCATAACCCCTGGGTCGGAACTACCCTCGTGCAATTCCTTGAGCGCCTTGGCCTGGTAGACCTGCAGGAGCGCCATGGCATGCAGAGAAGACGCGGCTTCTCCACAGGCTTTGTAGGTCTTGCCCGTTAGACTGGACGAGAACCTACACGCCCGGGAGGGGAGACGTGGATGCCCGCGCCAGTCGGAGCCGGTCTTAGGACACAGTTGCATCGCAACCGACCGTTCCACTGGAGGGACCTCCACGTAACCCTTAGCCGCGCCTCCATCGAGGGTAGTGAGGACGGAGGAACTCGCTGATCGTGCACGAGCGCTGTAGGGCGCCGTCCACGACTTCGTGAGCTCCTGATGCACTTCCGGAAAGAATGGTACTGGGGCGGGGCGCTGAGAACCAGCACGGGCCGTCCCGAGATACCAATCATCCAGCCGCGAGGGTTCGGGACACGGTGGAGGGTTCCACTCGAGCCCGACACTCGCGGCGGCCCGGGGAAAGCATAGCCGTGAGCTCTGGATCAGACTCGGGCAACGGTACCACACCCGAAGGGGGCAGCGCAGCCGAATCCTCATCTCCAGAGTCCATTAGCTCGTCCCCCGATGCAGCTATCGATAACATATCCTCGGTTGGAGCCCCGAAAGAAACGGGTGGCCCCCCATGGGAAGGACCACCGCGATCTTCCGGGAACTGCGCCGGCGCAGCGGAGGGGGGAGGGGCCCGAGCAGCCTGTTGACTGGGCGGGGGTGCCCTGACCGTCACCCTCAGATCTCCACCAAAGGCATCAGCCAAAGTAGCAGCCCTCTGCTTTGCAGCGGGAGGACCACTAGATCGGGGGATACGCAATGGGGCTCCACCCTTTTTGAGGTACTGGAGCCGAGACCGTAACACTGCGATGGTCATGTTCGCGCAGTGCGAACATGAGTCATCCACGAAAGCCGTCTCCGCGTGCTGAACGCCCAAACACGAGAGACAGCGATCGTGTCCGTCAACTGGGGATAGAAATCGACGGCATCCAGAAACACACGGTTTGAATGACATCTTGAAAAAGACGCAGGGTCAAACCGTGTTGCTCTTTTAGTGAGAGAAGAAAAAACCGCTCCGACAGTGCCGAGGCACACAGGGGAAATGGCCGCGGCTCACAGCGGTTCAAAGGTGCAAGCCCGCTGTGAGCACTCAGAGAGAAAACGCCCAGCGAGCTGTGAAAACAGCTGTTTGTTTTCTTCGCCGCGACCACCGCTGTACAGCACCGTCACACCGACACCGGACCGGAACAGGTAGGACTCCTCTTCTCTCTGCTCGTGAAAAAAAACTCTTCGTAGGAACATCAGATACTGAAATGCTCGGCTCCGAAGTTGAAAGCGGTATGCGACACTTCCACTTCCTTATTTATACCCGCAACGCGGGGCGGTGCGTTGAATGCGTGATCGCATGCCAATGTTTATTGGCTCGTTTTTAATTACTCGAAGTAGGTCGGTCTCTGAAGGCAGATCCCAATTCGTCGGTCAGTTCCGACGTACGTCGAACGTGACCGACTGAAAGGGAACAGTTATTTTAAATTGTAAAAATATTTCACAATAATACTGTTTTTACTGTATTTTGGATCAAATAAATGCAGCCTTGATGAGCACAAGAGACTTCTTTCAAAACATTAAAAAATCTTACTGGCTGAAACTTTTGACCTGTAGTGTAACCTATGTTGGTATTATTTCCTTCACATTCATGTTACAAATAATACTGACACAAAGTATGAGGAGATTTAATGTTAATGGACACAAACACTGAAGTTTACTGTTACTTCAACTAGGCCTACAACTTTTTTAATATTTTAAAAATATGTTAATGTGTAACATGTTGTAAAGTGTTTCCCATTTGACTGTATATTCAATCGTATTATTTACTTCATGTCCATGTTGTTACAAATAATACTTAGACATAGAGAATGTGACATATTTCAAATTTTCAAATGTCAAATAAAAATAACCATTTAATTCAAGGCATTAAACACGTGAAACGTGTTTCTCTGTATGAAAACAAATAGGACATTTCTAAAATATTTCTAAAATAATATGTTTAAAGCATATTTAAACGGCTCATAATAATAATAAAAAAACATGCAAACAACAAATAATCATCTTAAAACACAAAAGCTTGTGCCTCTTAAGCCCATATCATGGCATTTCTGCAGAAAGACTTGAAAAGATTGAAAAGTCTTTTCATCCCTGAAAACGAAGTGAATACGTTTTCATTAATTAATAATTATTTAATATTAAGACAAATGGACCCACTTTATATTAGGTGGCCTTAACTACTAATGTACTAACATTTTAATTAATCTTTTGATACAATGCACTTATTGTGTACGTTTTTACATTGTACTTACATTTTAAAAAATACCTGCATGTAATTACGTCTGTAATTCATTTCTGTAGTAACATTTGTAATAGGGCTCGGGCGTATGACGTCATTACTTTGCGTGGCGGCCATGTTGATGGCCTCATTTGCTGCTACTCGGACTACTGCGCACTGTTTATAGACGTGCTCCCTCTCAGTCGTGTGTCTTAATTTGGCGTTATTATTGGAAACCATGGTAAACCGTTGCTGCATTGTGGGGTGTAACACTAGATCACATAATCGCCATGGGAAAAAGTTCGAAAATGGATTAACTGAGTCGTCGGCTCGCTTGGATCGCGCTTGTAAGACAAACTGTTACCTGGGGATATGGTGTTGGCTGATCGCGGCTTTGACATAAAGGACAGTGTGGGACTTATGTGTGCCGAGGTAAAGATCCCTGCTTTCACAAAAGAACGCTGTCAGCTGATGCAAGAGATGTGGGGAGCACAAGAAAAAATGCCCACCTCCGAATTCACGTGGAAAGGGTGATTGTAACCGTCCGCAACAAGTACACTATTTTGTCAGATAAAGTACCGATTCACATGGTGTTGCCAAGCAAGGACGAAGACATGACATTCCTCTATAAGATTGTGTATGTATGTTGTGCTCTGACAAACATGAGCCCTAGCGTTGAAATAAAATAAATGTGCATTAAATACAGCCATAAGTGTCTGTTGCATCCATACCCACAATCTTCAAAATAAATATACTTAAATCAATATAATGTGCAAAAGCAAGAAGTGTCACACAATCGCAATAACCGTATAATGTGCAAAAGCAAGAAGTGTCACACAATCAGATATTTTTCAGTGTTTATTTGCAAGTAGTGCAACCTGAGAACACAGAACGGTGCAGAATGCTTCAAGGTAAAAGGTTAACGTTACATAGGCTTCATGGTCTGCAGCTCCTGAACCCATCCATTTGTGAACTGCAAATTTCATATGAATCCAAACCGTTAATAGTTCCAATTTTGTCCATATACCGGTCCCTGGCTTCCCTATTTAACGTATCCCTGTAAATTCCACATCCTTTTCGGGATTTTAACATAGTTTTTCTTTCTCCCAACTCTGCTTCTCCTCGTTCGATTTGCTGTATGTTTACATTCGCGAGGCCATCAACATGGCCGCCACGTCCCAGAATGCAACGCAGCGCCCGAGCCCTATTACACAGTTGGCCCTTCCCTTACACCAGGGGTGGCGAACTCCGGGCCTGGAGGGCCACTGTCCTGCAGAGTTCAGCTCCAACCCTGATAAAACTCACCTGCCTTTTAGCTTTCTAGTAACCCTTCAGACCATGATTAGCTTGTTCAGGTGTGTTTGATTAGGGTTGAAGCAAAACTATGCAGGACAGTGGCCCTCCAGGACCGGAGTTCGCCACCCCTGCCTTACACCTAACCCTACCCTTAAACTTACCCATACCCCCACACCTGTCCCTAACCCTACCCGTATCCCACCTCAATATCAGCGAAAGTGTTTTGCAATACAATTTGAACACAGTAAGTACATTGTACTTATTTTTTGATGTAAGTAGTACATAGTAGGCCTACTTAAGGCCACCTAATATAAATTGGGGCCAGACAAATAATATCTTTTGACCAATGCAACAACAAAAAAAAGCTTAGGCCTAATGATAAAACGTGAAACACGTGAACAGATTCAATATTCGTTCACCACATCATGACAGAAATATCATGTTGACGTCTCATTGGCTAAAAATGCATATTTCACTTGTTCAAGGATATTATACGTGACTTTATTTAAAAGTATTGTTGTTAAAATTGTAGACATCGATCCGATTAAAATCCACGTGAAAACAGCTTATATTTAACAAAAGAAAATCACGTGTATCGCCGATCACTTCCGGTTCTGTGGATGTGGGTCTGAAACTGCGGTGCTGCAGCTGGACACTATTAAACACAGTTGAAGTATACTAATAATTAGTCTGGTTGCAAGTATACTTAGCATCAGGGTACCCGGTAATATTATGACTAACCACTGGATGGTACTACACACACAATCTGATGAATTGAATGTCCGTTCAGATGTTCCTCACGCGCACAGCTGTGACGTTTGTCTGTTTAGCAAAACGGCTCTTGCAACATTGCTGGTTACGCTGAAAGGGATTAAAAACATCTGCGATATATGGATGCATTTTTCATCAAGATATACAGCGACCTTATGATCAATCACACGGTTGTGTCGTTTCGATATGTTGTTTTTATGTAAAATGACATTTTAGTGAGAATGAAACTGAAGAGGACATGCTTCGAGCACGCTAGAGGCGATTTTTCTTTCGCCTACAGATTTAAGTTAACTCGTATATCTTTTACAATTAAAATCGGCCTCGTATAATGATCTCGATGTTCGGATCGAGTGGTAGACTGGCTGTATCGCTGGTTTTTGCTTTTGTCAGCGTGTTTGTATTGTGTGAATATGTAATCTATTATCTTGTTATTCTGCGTTGCTCATGGCCGCATATTGAAACCGAAGATTCACATTCACCTTTGCGGGCGTTATTTCTCTCTGACACTCACTTATTAGGGGCCATCAGAGGACACTGGCTGGACAAACTCAGAAGGTATTTATCTGGTCTCTCAGAATCTTACGGTCTGCTTATTTAAACACGCTAGGAAAAAAGTTTACTTTAAGTATATGTTTTTGAGACATTTTGTTACATTACATTGGATTAGGCTACTATGTAAATGCCATTGTTCATGACATCGGGTTTATCATTACTGTACCATAGTGCTGCAGTAGGTCTTGTTTAGAACAGGACTGTAATCACCTAAACATTTAGCAGTAGCTACAAGTCAACTAATTATACACGGATCAAATAGACGGGTTCAAAATCCACCTGAAAGTTTTGATTTATGTTTTCACAGAGAATGGCAGATGGAAAGATCGTTCCAGACATCTCTGCAGCTTCTAAATCCAGAAGTTGTCTTCATTTTAGGAGACGTATTTGACGAGGGCAAGTGGAGCTCCAGTCAGGTAACGTTACAGTTGATGTCTAAAATAATTGCACGCATACAGCGTTATAGTGTTTGTTTGATGTCTCTCATTTCTAATGATATATGGGTAACACTTTACAATAAAGTCTAGGCATTAACTAACATGAACTAACAATGAGCAATACATTAGTTATAGTATTTATTAGTCTTTGTTAATGTTAGTTAATACAAATCCAGCTGTTCATTGTTTGTTCATGTTAGTTCACAGTGCATTAGGCTAATTAATCACATTTTTCTGAAATTTATCTCGATTAACATTAAAGTTTAAAATATATTTTTATATTGTAATTTCACATTTAATCTCCAAATTAATGTAGTAACAACATAAAGACAGTAGCCTATATTTTAAATATGTTTAATGCCATCTCTTTTTGAAAGAAGGCCAGTATCACCGGTACTAATACTGCTGCTGATGTCTCTATAAAAATAGTATTGAGGATGCCATGTCGATGAGGTAATTTCAGGGGAGTCCAATATGCCAGGTCTCTGCAGACACTTCAGGGTCATGCGTTGCTCATGTCTGGCCGCAGGTCAACCATCTGATCTGGATACGGCCCGGATACGGCCCGGATCCGGCTGACTGCAGTAAACCTCGGGATAAAATGGAGAGACTAACATTAGCGTAGATGCCATCCTTTTTATGATGTAACGAGTACATCAGGTGTTATGGGAAGTGTTCCCGATTCCGGCAGACCTAGTTAAAGGGTTAGTTCACCCAAAAATGAAAATTATGTCATTAATTATTTACCCTCATGTCGTTCGACACCCGTAAGACCTCCGTTCATCTTCGGAACACAAATTAAGATATTTTAGTTGAAATCCGATCGCTCAGAAAGGCCTCCATTGGCACAATGCACTTTACACTCTCAAGACCCATAAAAGGTACTAAAGACGTCGTTACAAAGTCCATCTCATTACAGTGGTTCTACAATAACTTTATAAAGTGGCGAGAATAGTTTTTGTGCGCAAAAAAAACCTAAATAACGACATCATGATGACCGATTTCAAAACAAGGCATCATGAAGCTTCGAAGCGTTATGAATCAGTGAGTCGATTCAGCGGTTTGAATCGCCAAAGTCACTTGATTTCAGCAGTTTGGTGGTTTGACACGCGATCCGAATCATGATTAAACTCGCTGATTCATAACGCTTTGAAGCTTCATGATGCATTATTTTGAAATCGGTCATCACTATATAAGTCGTTATTTAGGTTTTTTTTGCGCACAAAAACTATTCTCATCGCTTTATAAAGTTATTGTTGAACCACTGTAGTGAGATGGACTTTGTAACGACGTCTTTAGTACCTTTTATGGGTCTTGAGAGTGTACCGTGCATTGTGCCAATGGAGGCCTTTCTGAGCGATCGGATTTCAACTAAAATATCTTCCTTTGTGTTCCGAAGATGAACAGAGGTCTTAAGGGTGTCGAACAACATGAGGGTAAGTAATTAATGACAGAATTTTCATTTTGGGTGAACTAACACTTTTTCAATTAAATGATTGTAAGGCTGCATTTAATGCAGCCTTACAATCATTTAATTGAAAAAGTGTTTAATGTGTATGCTATAGTAAAGAGATGTTTTTAGTCTAGATTTTAACTGACAGAGTGTGTCTGCTTCCCGAACAATGCTAAGACTGTTCCAGAGTTTAGGTGCTAAATAGGAAAAGGATCGACCACCTGCAGTTGATTTCGATATTCTCGGTATTATCAACTGGCCAGAATGTTGAGACCGCAGGAGACGTGATGGAGAATAATGTGTTAAGAGCTCTCTCTTTGTAAGCAAGATTTTAAAATGTATGCAATGTTTAATAGGGAGCCAGTGCTGTGTTGACAGAACTGGGCTAATATGGTCATACTTCCTGGTTCTAGTAAGAACTCGAGCGGCTGCGTTTTGGACCAGTTGGAGTTTGTTTATTAGACGAGCAGGGCAACCACCCAGTAGAGCATTACAATAAGCTAGCCTTGAGGTCATGTATGCATGAACCAACTGTTGAGCATTTTGCATTGAGAGCATGTGCCGGAATTTTGATTTATTTTTAAGATGGTAGAATGCAGTTTTACAGATGCTAGAAACGTGGCTTTCAAATGAGAGATTGGTATCTACGAGCACACCCAGGTTCCTCACTGACGACGAGGACTTGACAGAGCAGCCATCAAGTGTTAGACCGTATTCTAGGTTACTACCTGTGGAGCTGTTTTGTCCAATAATTCGAAATGAATTTTTTTCTGAATATAGTTGCAGGAAATTACTAGTCATCCAATTTTTTATATCAGCTATGCATTCCGTTAAAGGAACACGCTGACTTTTTGGGACTTCCGCTTATTCACCGTATCCCGCAGAGTTAGATAAGTCCATACACACCATTCTCATCCCTGTGCGTGCCATAACTCTGTCTGACGCACCCACCGCTAGCCTAGCTTAGCACAAAGACTGGAGGTAAATGTCTCCAGCTAGCCTAAAATGAAAAGTGATTTTCTAGGCCGATATAGCTAGGAACTATACTCTCATTTAGGGATGAAACGGTATGGAAATTTCACATCACGATCATAGTGACCCAAATAATCACGGTTATCAATATTATCACGGTTTTGTTCAAATTAGATAAAAGTGTTCAAAAAGAACAGATGCACGCACTTAAAACATTTCAAAAAGTTTTATATTTGAAAATCAACAAACAACAAATAAATAAAGCAGCTCTTTGCACTTTTTAAAGCTAGATTCTATTCTGTGGGATTTACTTCCTTATAATGGCCGTCATCAATAGCAACGCATAAATAAGTTGGTGTAAATATAATCTCTAATATTATCTCTGATGAGAATATTGCTTGAGAATATATTTACAGTGTTCAGCTATGATGCATTTAAATCTAGCAAATTTTGTGTAAGAGCCCAAACAGTATCCTAGTGAAATAATGCATATCCATATTTTCATGATTTGACTGTTTCTTTTATTAAATATCAAAAGGTGTGCATCATACCTGACACCTAGATGAACACTTTACAGTCAGTCTCTGTAATATAACGCGTATAACGTTACCAATGTTGTAGCCTATGTAACTTTAGAGGCGGTCCCTAAATTCACCAACTTTATGCCAGTTATATCAGATGCGCTGTGGTTCTGCTGTGTTTGTTTGAGACTATTTTCGCTGCTGAAATAGAACAGAAACAGTCAACCATGGTATGATGAGTGAATCTCCTGCGTACATCGCACGTTTTGAGTGCAGATTTCAGCGAGTGAGAGAGGCGTGCTCGAACAAAACTCTGGCTAATCTGAACGCCTCTGATTTTGAGACATTGAATTCATAAACTCAATAGTGCAATAGAAACACGTGTGATTGGTTATAATGCGCAACGCGATTATAACATGGCTTTTGAGAAGACTATAATAAGTTCAACAGCCAAAGTGGCTAGTGTGCAGCCGAAATAACGTTACATCCGCAAATGGCGTTTGTTAATGTCAAGCCCTGATTATCCCTTAAATGTCACCTTAGTCTTGTCTGAATTTGTTAGTTCGCTTCACGTTATTATTTGCCAGACGTAGTTTTGGTGAGGTCAAAGTCCACTTGCCTTGGGTTGGCAGATTTGAAGTGTTTCCCCTATTACAGTGACTTTCTTCTGGCATGTTCTGCAGACAGGGTGACCATCTTCGATTAAGTTTCCCTCAGGACTTTTGTAAAAGCCGAAATATGACCACACCTCAGATTTGGTCCTTTTAGAACAATGAACAATCCCCCGAGTGCTGTCACTGCCTTCTGCCATTTCTTCTCATTCAAAAAACAAAAAACGTTATGCACTGCGCCTGCACCAGACTGACGCTGACTGGACAAGATTTACAGCGAGTTTTCAAAATCGTGATAATCACACGCGGTTTTAATGATAATTAAATTAAGTAATAATTTAGAAAAAAGATGGCAGCAGGTGGCAGAGGTGCGCTTGTGGCGCTCCAGTTATATGCAATCTGGACATTTCTCACAAGACCACCGATGGTAGTCCTAGAGCAGTACGATTTACGCCCAGATATAATAACTGACTGGGTATCTGACCCACTGACTGTACGGTCGGCTGCCAAGCATTTTGGACACGGGGCTCATGTCCTTGTTGAGTTTGTCAGGCCTGGCCGTCTAAATAAACACCTCGGTGCGGTGCCGAAACTCCATCAAACTGATGCGTTGATCGCCGTGGCCTGCCAGATACTGGCTGGAGATATTCACCAGTGTCCGGGGCCTGATAACTCCGTAGATTCAACGGCGCAAGGGTCTGTTTGGTGTCAAAAGCCGGCGAGAACCCTAGGCGGCCAATGGGCCTAACCTCGCTATCATCTATTCACCAAGTTCCTTCGGTAACGACGGGTAAAACCAAAGCCCCATCTTTATTCTTCCACAGGTTTGAAAACCGCGCAACAGGTGACTGTCTTTTTGCCAGCACACATACACAATCAGTAAAGCTGCCTGCAACAAATGTTAAAAACAGAAACAGGAAACTACTAAATCCCGCTATAATAAAAAAACGGAAATGGATTGTTTGTACAGTTAATAATAGTTAATAACAGTTAATAATTCTAAATTGATATGGGACCCAAAATCAAAGCCAAAGGGCATTCTATGTGGTCATTTAAATATACGCAGTTTTAAGTCATAAAGTGATCAAGTACACCATCTTCTCACTGACTCTAACATTGACTTTCTTTGTCTTTCCGAAACATGGCTAAATGAATTTTCATCTTCTGCAATACCATTAGCACCTGGTTATAAAATGTTTCGAAAAGATAGACCGGGTTCTAAGGGAGGGGGAGTTATGATTTATGCCAAGTACACTTTTAACTGTAATGAAATACACTTGACACATGAAAATGAATTGGAATTTCTGGGTTTAAATGTAACTTTATCACAGCAGATGTCTTTCACTCTTATAGTCATCTATAGATCTCCTTCATCAAATGTAGATTTTTATGAAAAATTTAAGACTTTATTGAAACAAGTAAATTTTTCTAAGGAAGTGATAGTCATGGGTGACCTAAATATAAATTGGGAAAGTAAGCAAATAAGGAAACATTTAAAAAATATTACAAATGAAATGGATATGACTGAGTTGATTAATGGTCCTACAAGGATAACAAACTCCTCCAGCACGCAGATTGATTTAGCTTTTAGTAACAGGCCAGAGAGGATTCTAAAATCATTTAATATGTTAACCGGTTTGTCAGATCATAATCTCATAATGGTGACCAGAAAATTAAATAATAAACGGCTTAAGCCCTTGGCTGCCACTGAGGTGCACAAAATTCCAAAACATGAACAACAAAACTTTCAAAATTCAATCCAGCAAGTCAACTGGAATGAATTGCTTTCTGGTATTAATTTAGATTCAGACAACAAATTATTACACTTTTTTCACAAAAAGTTAAATTACAAGCTAAGAAGAATTGTCTTCCCTGGTTAAATGTTTCGATCTTGAAATTAATGAAAGAAAGAGATCATGTTTTAAAACTGGCAGTTAAAACAGGATACAATAGACATTATTTTATTTCATTAAGAAACAAGGTAGTTAAAGAAATTAGAAAAGCTACAGCAGACTTTTTTATTACTGCTTTGAATAGTGCACAGGGAAATTCAAAAATGATTTGGAATCACATTAAAAAACTGACTGGGGATTCTCATAAAAATAGGATAAATCAACTTTTGATTTTGTTGGAACCAAAGGTTTTGGCAGAGGGTTTTAATCATTATTTTATTGACTCTGTGGCTGAAATTTCTAGAAATTTTACAGGAATACAGAATAAAGAATATCCATTGTTTTCTACTGGGCAAAATTTCACTATAGCACACATTACTGAGGCCAAAGTCATAAATGTTATCAAGTCCCTTAAACCATCTAAAACCAAAGATGTCTTTGGAATGGACACGAGTATGCTTAAAGATCTTGGATCAGTTCTAGCCAAGCCCATTGCCTCCATTATTAACCTTTCTATTTCAACTGGATATTTCCCAGATGCCTGGAAATCTTCTATTGTTGTACCTGTTTTTAAATCTGGTGACTCCACTGCTTTAAATAACTATTGCCCCATCAGTATTCTTCCGGCTATCTCCAAAGTTTTGAAAAAATTGTAGCTGAGCAGATTATCCATCATTTAAATAACAGCTCATTCTCTCTCCATCCCATGCAATTTGGCTTTAGAGCAAAACATTCAACTGAGATGGCCACTTGCCTCTTTGTAGAAAAAATAAAATCTTATCTAGACTTGGGTGGTGTTGTTGGGGCTGTATTTTTGGACCTTAGAAAAGCTTTTGAAACAGTAAATTACGACGTTCTTCTTAGTAAACTTTCTAATTTAAATTTTCTTGTGATGCCCAAAAGTGGATGGAATCCTATCTGAGTGACAGGACTCAATCTGTTTTTATTAACAATTGTAGATCGGAGCCTCTTAAGCTAGCTACAGGGGTTTCTCAAGGATCAATTTTGGGTCCTTTATTATTTAGCCTCTACATTAATGACTTGCCCTTGGTTTGTCCTGAAGTTGAGTGTATAATGTATGCAGATGACATGGTTTTATTTGTTCACGGCAGATCAAAAGACATTGTTGCTGCTAAACTTACAAAAGCTATGAGCTGTGTCACAGCATGGCTGCAGGAATGCTGCCTGCAGCTAAATGTCTCTAAAACTGTCGGATGTTTTTTAGTAAAACCAGTAGTCTCTCATGACCCTGAAATATGTTACAGGTGAAACATTGCAGCTGGTTTCACAGTACAAATATCTTGGATTATTGATTGACTCCAATCTCTCATTTAAAGCCCATGTTGAGAAAGTAAGTAAAAAAAATAAGCTAAATCTTGCAACTTTTAGATCAATCAGAAGTGAAATGTCTACCGAGGCGGCAAAGGTATTTTTACACTCTATGATTTTTAGTCATCTTACTTACAAACAAGTTGGTCACAGGCAAATCATAGCATAATCAGGCCACTTGAAATATTATACAAACAAGCCATCAAGGTTATGGATAAAAAACCAAGACATTACCACCATTGTGTAATTTTAAAAAAGTATAATTTTTTTAATTGGTCTGACTTTCATAAATTTGCAAATTTATGCTTGATTTACAAGGTAATGCATAATTTAGCTCCTGTTCCTATGGCAGATCTTATCAGCCAAAGAAATAGCACTTTGCGAGTGACTAGAGGCTCAGTGAGAGGTGACTGTCATCCCCCTGCGCAAAAGTACTTTCAGCCAGTCAGCTTGGTCTGTGAGAGGCGCTAGTGAGTGGAACAGATTACCAGATTAAATTAGACAGGCAATTACTTATAAAGCTTTTACTAAACAGTTAAACAAATGGCTGATTGACACATATAGCTGTCAACATTAAGACTTGAACCTGTTGTGTCTCTTTGTAAAACAATTTGTTTTGTTTTTGTTTTTCTAGGCTGAATGTCCTGTGTTTTTTTTAATGGTTGTTTTAGCTATGTGTTTTGTGTATTTGTCATTTGCCAGTAATGTTTATTAGATTTGTTTTGTGTTGTTACTAATTATGTATATTAGTGTCATATTTTTGCTCTTTTAACATCTTGGCCATGGGACTACAGATGAAAAATAGCCTTTTGGCTAATTCTGGCTTTTTTACTCATGTTTGTTCATGTGTTTTTATGAAATTGCATTGTCCCCTTACAAATAAATGAATCTAATCTAATCTAATCTAATCAAATTTTAAACGATATTACTACCCGTCACTAAATTTGATCGTGGAACTGGTAATCGTTTCATCCCTATTCTCATTCCTGCGTAATAATCAAGAGCTGTGAGCCGTCCCATGAGTGCAGCGGAGCAATGATATTACGCAGCACCCGAAAATAGGCTAACATCCGTCAACATAACCAACATGACAACCTGCTTACACAGAGAGAGCTGGGGAGTCGGGGACTATTTTCAGGCGCTATGAAATATCATTGCACTGCTGCGCTCATGGTATGACAGCAAAGCTCTTGATTACTACACAGGAATGAGAGAATAGTTCCTAAACATATCGGCCTAGAAAATCACAACTTTCCATTTTATATAAGAAAATGTTGGCGTTATTTTGTCACTTATTGAGCAGTAGGCTAGCTGGAGCCATTTAACTCCAGTCTTTGTGCTAAGCTAGGCTAGCGGTGGGTGCGTCAGACAGAGTTATGGCACGGAGATGAGAATGGTATGGACTTATCTAACTCTGGGGGATACGGTGAATAAGATAAAGTCCCAAAAAGTCGGCGTGTTCCTTTAATCTTGTGAATTGGTGCGTTTCATCAGGGCGTGAAGAAATATAGAGCGGAGTATCGTCAGCATAACAATGAAAACTAATGCCATGCTTCCTAATGATATCTTTCAGTGGTAGCATGCACAGGGTAAAAAGAAACGGTCCTAGCCCTGAGCCTTGCGGTACTCAATACTGAACTTGTGATCGGTGTGACATCTCTTCATTTACTGCTACAAACTGATAACGGTCAGATAGGTATGATTTAAACCATGCCAATGCGATTCCACTAATGCCTACATAAGTTTCGAGTCTATTCAAAAGAATGTTGTGGCCGATAATATCACATTTGTAACTCTGATGAGAGCAGTCTCCGTACTATGATATGCTCTAAATCCTGACTGGAAATCTTCACAGATACCATTTCTTTCTAAAAAGGAACATAATTGTGAAGACACTGCCTTTTCAAGTATTTTTGAGAGAAAGGGTAGATTTGAGATTGGCCTGTAATTGACTAATTCTGTAGGATCAAATTGTGTTTTTTTTTAAATAAGTGGTTTAATAATAGCCAACTTAAAAGTTTTCGGTACTTATCCTAATGACAAAGATTAATTAATGATATTAAGAAGAGGATCTATGACCTCTGGTAGCATCTCTTTTAATAGCCTAGTCGGTACAGGGTCGAGCATACATGTTGTATATTTTGATTTAACGAGTTTAGCCAATTCTTCTTCTCCTATAGTAGTGAATGAGTGTAATTTTTCCTCAGTGACACTACAATGCTCTGTCTGATGTGATTACTGTAGTAGACGGCTGCATGGTTAAAACATTTTTTGAAACGAGGGGGCGGCTTTGCAGCCTTAGCTAAATTAAGTATACATGATACTAGGTAATGATCTGAGATGTCATCGCTCTGCTGCATAATTTCAACGGTATCAACATTTATTCCATGTGACAATATTAGGTCTAAAGTATGATTATGGCGATGAGTGGGTCCTCACACGTGTTGCCTAACTCCAAAAGAGTTTAGAATGTCTTTAAATGCTAATCCCAATGCGTCTTTTTAGTTGTCTACATGGATATTAAAATCACAACAATTAGTAATTTATCTACGGCCAGAACTAACTCTATCAAAGAATTTGCTGATTTTCTATCAAAGTCTGTATTGTGACCTGTATACATTAGCTAACACAAATGTTAAACGGGATTTATCATTTATCATTTACACTACATAACATTACATAAAGCACCAAAACTTCGAAGGAATTATATTTGAAACTAGACTTCTGAGTAATACTGAAGATATTACTATAAATTACAACAACTCCTCCCCCTTTGCCTTTCAGACACGGCTTGTGTCTATAACAATCATTTTGGGGGGTGGACTCATTTAAAGTAATGTAGTCGTCAGGTTTTAGCCAGGTTTCTGTCAAACACAGCACATCTAGATTATTATCTGTAATGATATCATTAACAATAAGCACTTTTGGGGAATGGGATCGAATATTCAGCAACCCGAGCTTTATCAATTGTTCATCTGTATTATATCTGTTGTTTATTTGTTGGACATCAATTAAATTTTTACTGTTGAATGGTTTTGATGGTTTTTTTGTATTTACTAACTCTCTACGTGATAATGTCTAGGTGAAAGAGTCTCTATGTGCTGGGATTTATCTGACTCAGGTGACGTGAGACAGCTAGCAGACGGTCGGTTTTGATGTTTTTTTTGTATTTACTAACTCTCTACGTGATAATGTCTAGGTGAAAGAGTCTCTATGTGCTGGGATTTATCTGACTCAGGTGACGTGAGACAGCTAGCAGACGGTCGGTTTAGCCAGTTTGTCTGCTTCCTGACCTGGGCCCTAGTGAGTCAAGGTATAAGCAATTTGCTATTGCATTTTATTGCACACACGAGATCTAACGCTGTGCATTGAAGAATAACATGTAAGCTATGCACTTGTTGCCTTGCAATGCATACGAACTAACTCAATCGGATGAGCATTGAAGAGATTACATTGCTGTTGCATTCCATTGCACAAACGTTCTAACACTGTGCATTGAAGAATAACATATAAGCTATGCACTTGTTGCAATGCAATGCATAAATAAGTAACTTATTTTCGATATGCATTGAAAATAACATATAAGCTATGCACTTGTTCATTTCAATGCATATGAACTAACGCAATCGGATGTACATTGAAGAGATGACATTGCTGTTTCATTGCATTGCACAACCTATTCACTCGTTCATTGCCATGCATATTTAAGTAACTCATTTCCGATGTACATTGAAGAGAAAACATATTTGCTATTGAATTTCATTGCACAAACGTTCTAACGCTGTGCATTGAAGAATAACATATAAGCTATGCACTTGTTGCATTGCAATGCATACGCACTAACTCAATCGGATGTGCATTAAGATTAGATTAGATTAGATTCAACTTTATTGTCATTACACAAGTACAAGTACAAGGCAACGAAATGCAGTTTAGGTCTAACCAGAAGTGCAATAGCAGCAAGTGCAGGATATACAATGGTTGCGTAAGTGCAGGACATAAAAATGTTCTGAATATATATAAATATGTATAAGTAGAGAGATGGTTATTACTATAAGTAGAACTGAATTTACAGATGAATATATACAGTGAATAAATATACAGATGGCTATTACTATAAACAGAATTTACAGGTGAATATGTACTAGAATATGTACAGATGGCTATTACTATAAACAGAATTTACAGGTGAATATGTACTATGAATATAATATACAGATGGCTATTACTATAAACAGAATTTACAGGTGACTATGTACTATGAATAAATATACAGACGGTTATTACTTGAACAGAATTTTACAGTTAGAGGTATACAATAATATGTTAGGCTAATATGAGGAATATAGCAGTGGATTAAGTTAGTACAATAAATTATGGACAGAGCTATCCGAAAGAAAGTGTAAAAGTGCAGTGGAAAGTGGTTGCATATTCCAGTTAGAAGTACGGTGCAAAATGCAAATGTAAACATTGTTACTGTAAATACAGTCGGCAGTGTAGATGAGCATAATCCAGTTACGGTATGGTGGTGCAGAATGCATAAGTAAACAGTTGTTACTGTAATAAACAGTCGGTAGTGCAAATAACAAAGTGAAGGCAGATGTGAGGTAGGAGAGTTCGCAGTTTATGAGGGAAGTGGATCAACGGGGGTTTGAGTTCAGTAAAGAGACAGCTCTGGGGAAAAAACTGTTCTTTAGTCTGCTGGTCCTGGTCCGGTGGATCCTGAAACGCCTGCCGGAGGGCAGGAGAGAAAACAGTCTGTGGGCTGGGTGAGAGGAGTCCTTGAGGATGCTGCGAGCTCGATGCAGACAGCGTTTCCTCTGGATGTGTTCGATGGCAGGCAGTGGAGTTCCTGTGATGCGCTGGGCAGTTTTCACCACCCGCTGCAGTGCCTTGCGCTCCGCAACAGAGCAGCTCCCATACCATACTGCCACACAGTTGGTCAGGATGCTTTCTATTGCGCAGCGGTAGAAGTTCACCAGGATAGCCGAGGAGAGCTGATTCTTCCTCAGTGTCCTCAGAAAGAAGAGGCGCTGGTGAGCCTTCTTGACCAGGCTGGAGGTGTTGGTCGTCCACGACATGTCCGCCGAGATGTGGGTCCCCAGGAACTTGAAACTGGAGACACGCTCAACAGCCATTCCATTGATGTGGATGGTGTCGTGTGTGCCTCTTGACTCCTTCCTGAAGTCCACGATGAGCTCCTTCGTTTTGGTGGTGTTGAGGAGCAGGTTATTATCAGCGCACCATGTGGCCAGGTGCTGGATCTCCTCCCTGTAGGCAGTCTCATCGTTGTTGCTGATGAGACCAATCACCGTAGTGTCGTCCGCAAACTTGACGATGGAATTAGTTCCATACACAGGCTTGCAGTCGGCGGTGAAGAGGGAGTAGAGAAACGGGCTTAGCACACAGCCCTGTGGTACACCAGTGTTAAGAGTGATGGATGTGGAGCAGGTGGATCCTGATCGAACATTCTGGGGTCTGTCAGTTAGGAAGTCCAAAATCCAGTTGCACATTGAAATGTTGATGCCCAGGTCTCCAAGTTTGGCAATTAACTTGGATGGGATGACAGTGTTGAATGCTGAGCTGAAGTCAACAAACAGCATGCGTGCATAAGTGTTTTTACTGTCCAGATGGGTGAGCACAGAGTGCAGTGCCATGGAAACGGCATCCTCTGTGCTCCTATTGCTGCGGTAGGCAAACTGGTGTGAGTCCAATGTGGATGGTATAGAGTCTTTTAGGTGTTCCAGGACCAGCCGCTCAAAGCACTTCATAATGATGGGTGTGAGTGCTACAGGGCGGTAGTCATTAGGGCACCTCGGGCTGGAGTGTTTCGGCACTGGCACAATGGAAGTGCGTTTAAAGCATGATGGTACAGCTGCTTGGGCGAGAGACAGGTTGAAAATGTCTGTAAAAACCCCAGCGAGCTGCTCCGCACATGCCCTGAGCACACGTCCAGGGATGTTGTCTGGTCCAGCAGCCTTGTGCGCACTGATCCGGCTCAGTGCCTTGCAGACATCTGTGGAGGAGAGTGTGATTGGTGGGTGGTCAGCTGAGGGTTTGAGCTTGGTGGCAGTTTCTCTGTTGTCTCTTTCAAAACGAGCATAAAAGTAATTTAGCTCATTCAGGAAGTTGACATCAGTGGCTGCGGGGGTGGAGTGGGGGGGTTTGTAGTCACTGATGGCCTGGATGCCCTGCCACATGCGTCGAGGGTCAGAGTTGGAAAAGTGACCCTCAATCTTAAGCTTGTAGCAGTGCTTGGCCTTTTTGATGCCCCTCTTCAGGTTTGCCCTGGATGCGCTGTAGGCTTGTGCATCTCCTGATCTGAAGGCAGTGTTGCGTGACTTCAACAGGAGTCGTACTTCCCTGTTCATCCAAGGCTTCTGATTTGGGTATGTGGTGATCTGTTTCTGGGTTGTAACACTGTCGATGGTGGTATTGATATGATCCAATACTGAGGAGGTGTAGGAGTCAATGTCCGTGTGAGCGCCACTGGTGGCTTGAGAAGCAAACATACTCCAGTCTGTGTTTAGAAACCTTTCCTGGAGTGTGGAGTCTGCCCCCGCAGGCCACACCTTGATGGTTTTCATTGATGGCTTCACGCGGTTGATGAGGGGTGAATATTTGGGTCTGAGAAACAAAGAGAGGTGGTCTGACTGTCCCAGGTGGGGGAGGGGTGTCGCAACGTAAGCTCCGGCCATGTTTGTGTAGACATGGTCTAAGGTTTTGTTTCCTCTGGTGTGGCAGGAAACATGCTGGTGAAACTTGGGTAGCACTGACTTTAAGTTTGAGTGATTAAAGTCACCTGCAACAATAAACGCAGCTTCCGGGTGATCAGTCTGTTGTTTACTGATGGCTACGTGAAGTTCTTTCATAGCAAGCTTGGCATCAGCATCGGGTGGAATATAGGCTGCTGTGATAATGGTGGAGGTGAACTCCCGGGGTAGATAAAACGGTCTACATTTAACCATGAGAAACTCCAGGTTAGCTGAACAATGACTCCCAACAATAGCAGAGTTTGTGCACCAAGCTTTGTTAATATAAATGCACAATCCGCCCCCTCTGCTCTTCCCGGAGCCATCTAATGTTCTATCCGCCCGGAGTGTGTGGCGTCCCGCTAGCTCGATAGCGGTGTCCGGTATTCCGCTGTTTAACCAGGTTTCCGTGAATATTAGGACGTTACAGTTCAAAAGTTTCTTACTGTGTGTGATGCTGAGTCGAATCTCCTCCATTTTGTTCACTAGCGACCGTACATTGGCAAGGAAAATGCTGGGTAAAGAGAGCCGATGAGGAGTAAGCGTTAGCTTAGCACGCGTTCCTCCACGTCTCCCCCGCCTTTGTTTACGATCACGCCGCCGTCTGCGTGCACTTCCGCCCGGCCGGGTAGAGTGCAGAGTCACCGGTGTCTTAGCGATCTCAGGAAGGAGTTGTAGATTGTCCATAAAACTGTCGGAAATTCGCAAACCAATATCCAAAAGCTCAGCGCGGGTGTACGATGTAAAGGCACAACTGTTCTGTGCGAACAGACCCGAGAAGAACAGGAAAAATACCGCAAAATTGCAGAATCTGGAGAGAACCAGAGCCTCGCGATCTACTCGTGCCGCCATCTTGGTCAGATAATAAAAGAGAGTACATTGCTGTTGCATTGCATTGCACAACCTATTCACTCGTTCATTGCAATGCATAAATATTGAAATGCCCGCGGACCATCATCTATGAATCTACCGTCAGTGCAGAGCGTGCATTTTCATGCCTCAAGTACATTTCTTTCCCCACTGAGGTCTACAATGAAAGCGCAGGTATTGGAGGACATTCTTTTTGAACGTTTAAATAAGCAGTACGGACTTTAAGCTCAAATAGACTGATTTAGGCTAGTTTATGGATTCCGTTTAAGCCTATCCAAGTAGGCTACTAGCATCTATCAAACATCTTTCAGATTGCCAATATAGGGAGTGCAGAATTATTAGGCACGTTGATTTTCTGATCATATTTTTTTTCCAGGCACATTTGACCAATTCCAAACCACAGTAATCCTAATAACTACTATTGATTTAGTATTTAATAATGTATAAGTGATATATAATTGTTCATGAAGGCTGGAAATGAAAATCACCTTATATTCAGGTGTGCAGAATTATTAGGCATGTTTTCTTTTACAGATAAATTGAGCCAAAAAAGAGATTTAACTCAGACTGAAAAGTCAAAAAGTATTAAATGCCCATGAGAAGGATGCAATACTAATGCAATACTAGACATTGCAGTTAAGGCGTGACCATTGGACAGTGAAATGCTCGTTGAGTCAGCAGGATCTGACAAAAACAGGTGGTGAAGAAAATACACCTGTTAACTGCAAAAGAATTAAGAATTAAGGTGAAGAATTAAGGGTGAAAACATCAGGAACCCTTTAGTCTCCAGCGCCACCATTTTCCAAAGCTGCAACCTACCTAGAGTCGCCAGAAGTGCAAGGTGTCAGGATCTCAGAGACTTCAGTTAGGTAAAGAATCCTAAAAAATGACCCCCACTAGATAAGAATCACAAGCTGAAGTGTTGTAAAATACATGAAGAAGGTTTTTTTATAGGCTTTATAGGTTGAGAATGACTCTTGAAGGACCAGCACCACATCCTCTAGTACCACTGTTTGAAGAATTCATCTTCCAGAATCTGGCAGTACGTTTTGGGAGTTCATTTTAGTCCATCCTGAAGTCCGTTTTGCAGAGATGGACTAAAAATGAACTCCCAAAACGTACTGCCAGATTCTGGAAGATGAATTCTTCAAACAGTGGTACTAGAGGATGTGGTGCTGGTCCTTCAAGAGTCACTCTCAACCTATCTGTCCATAAAGCCTATAAAAAAACCTTCTTCATGTATTTTACAACACTTCAGCTTGTGATTCTTATCTAGTGGGGGTCATTTTTTAGGATTCTTTACCTAACTGAAGTCTCTGAGATCCTGACACCTTGCACTTCTGGAGACTCCAGGTAGGTTGCAGCTTTGGAAAATGGTGGCGCTGGAGACTAAAGGGTTCCTGATGGTTTCACCCTTAATTCTTCACCTTAATTCTTAATTCTTTTGCAGTTAACAGGTGTCTTTTCTTCACCACCTGTTTTTGTCAGATCCTGCTGACCCAACGAGCATTTCACTGTCCAACGGTCATGCCTTAACTGCAATGTCTAGTATTGCATTAGTATTGCATCCTTCTCATGGGCATTTAATACTTTTTGACTTTTCAGTCTGAGTTAAATCTCTTTTTTGGCTCAATTTATCTGTAAAAGAAAACATGCCTAATAATTCTGCACACCTGAATATAAGGTGATTTTCATTTCCAGCCTTCATGAACAATTATATATCACTTATACATTATTAAATACTAAATCAATAGTAGTTATTAGGATTACTGTGGTTTGGAATTGGTCAAATGTGCCTGGAAAAAAAATATGATCAGAAAATCAACGTGCCTAATAATTCTGCACTCCCTGTAAGTAATTTAATTAAATGATCAATCACATCGATTAATTTTACAATCCTATAGCCCTTTATTTAGATTAAAAACCCTTCTCATTGATTTAGTGAGGAACATGGCGTTTTGTCAGTGTTTGCACACCCTGTCATTCAGTTGGCTATAAGCCACTGAGGTAGACGCATATGCAGTGTTAAGGCTAATGATTAATCGATTAATTGATCGTTAATTTGAACGATGATCGATCATGGAAATTTGTGTAAATTGACATCCCTAGTAGTAAGTATACTAATGTCAATGTACTAGTAGTAAACTTGTAAGTTTACTATTTCAATACTGCATGGGACTACTTTGGCCCACTCTTTAGTATATAAAGTATACATTTAAGTGTACTATACGTTTAACAGTAGTACACTTTAAGTGCACAACTAGGTCACAGCTATGTTTCTCATGTGTACTGCATCTGTACTACAAGTGAACTATTAATTATGCTAATAGTTTACTATTTTTATACTTGCAGCATATTTTTTAGTTTTTGAAGGTACACTTTGAAGTGTACTCTCTGTAAACTACTAGTTTAGTAGTTTTATACTGGAATAATAGTTTATTTTCTTTTAAGTGAACATAACATCACACTTATAGTTTATTTATATATTATGTTTGCACTTTTAAGTATACAACTGTTCCTATTTAGGTATTTTTTTTTTAAATATACCTTTAACTGTACTTTAACTATTTCCAGTTTAAAAACATTTTATTCTAGCTTCATGCATCCTTTTTTATCAACACTTGAATGTGGGTAAGTTTCATTAAAAATAGCAAAATTTTGGAAAAAAAATTGATTTCTATCAGCTTTTTGCTCAAAGACTACATCCAGATCGGATTCAGAGCGATGATCAAAACATAGATGGAATAGATCGAGCAATCAACACCTCCAAAGCTTCAGTCCTATAGCTCATCCTGGATTGACATTTCATTCAGCAATATTAGGCGTTTTTGATTCATATACTGTTTAATGTTGAGGATCGCTATTATATTAAGAAATTTTCTATCACTTGTTTCTCCTGCTTCTTTACCTGTGTTTTGATCAGGAGATTCTGTACTCTTTCAGAAGATGTGTGATGGTGCCCCTTACAGTATAACAGAGAAATCACGGATAGCTGGAAAATTCCCTTCGAAAGAGTAAAGTAAATTTGAAGTAAATTCCTATGTGCACTACCAGTGGACTAGCCTACACAAAAATAAAGTCAGAGAGTATGTAAAACTATGTGAAATAAGTATTTAATAGGCTACTCAATTAAAAGCAAGCCTGCAGCACTCCTGTAAATAACTGAAGCCTACGTGCCTCGATCCCCCTCAGGTGGTTGGTGCCAGTATAGGTCATAACCCCGCCCCTCCGTGGGTTCTAATGGACGTGAGATAAATTAAAGGGGTGGTTCCGTGTTTTTTTTTCTAGGCTCGGTTGTGTTTATGGGGCGCAGTATAACATGTCTTAATACTTCTTTTTTTTTTTTAAACGCCGTATTTTTCTTATATTTTACCTTCATTCCACACCGCTGTCTCCACTGTCCTTTGAACGGCTCATTTGCTTCCTGCTTCTATGAAGCCCATCCCTCCGAAAAACGCAATGGACTTAGATTGGTTAGATGGCCAAATGTAGTTTGTAGTTCTGCAACAGCTCTCACTCTCTTTTGTAATGACTGCGACGTGCCCTCGCCCACTTTGTTGCGTGTTCGCGGGGGCAGTGAATATCAGCTGAATATATGCTCTTAGTTTGGGCTCTGTTGTTAACCTTTAATATTATAGTAATAATGTGCAAGTAAGGGCTCCCTTTATAGTTTACAGCATTATCTTTAAGAAACTTTTAGTTATAATTTAATTCATTTAAGGACAGACACAATTTTTTCAGTAAACCACTGTCTAATAAAAAAATAAATAAAAAGCCATTTTTTAAAACTGCTGTACCGAACCCGTACCGAACCGTGACTTCAAAACCAAGGTACGTACCGAACCGTCAGTTTTATGTACCGTTACACCCCTATTTGATACTATAAAAACGGGGGTGTGACGTCATCAATGACAGCAGAGATTGACAGTTTCTCTGAGTGAAGTTGTCACTGAGGCACCAACTGACTTTTTTCTGGATTATCGGGAGGAGAGTGGAGCTTTAGCTTTCATTTCTACATTTCCATAACTGTTTATTTCACACCAACATAATGAATTGTTCTGCATCTGTGAGAGTGTGGGCAGGCTTTTGATATCGCGCCTCTACTTCCTGCTCTCTACTGAGCAGATTCCGGTCCCGAGATCACTACTGCACAGACTCGGTCCCAAATCTGTGCAAGATGTCAGCGCCAATTCGGACCTCCGGAGGCTTCACTTACTTCAGCGGAAGCCAATGAAGTCGCTTCGTCCATATTTTTTTACGGTCTATGATTAAAAGAGTAAACACAACCACAAGCCAAGTATACTTAGAATACTTAATTATACTTAAGTAAGTATATCTCCATCAAAAATTGAGGACAAGAAAATGCCAAATATAGTTGGACCTTTCTGTCAGTATAAGTCAAATGTCAATACTTAAGTGCAATTTTAAGTATATTTTTGAGAAGTACATATAAGGTAGATTGAAAGTATACTTTATTATTTTTTAGCTTAAAAAGTATATTAATAGCACACTTGAATAAACTTCTTTTTCATAAGGGAATGCATTACAAATCCCTGGGAAGGTACTGTTGATACATCTATGTACACTTTTTGTTCTATGGAATCTTGTTTCCACCACTGAAAAAAAAAAAAAGGTAATCTTGTTTCTGGGGCAGTTTTTGGGGCAGACCTGACCTGTTGAAGAAGGATGGCATCCATCCCTCTTGGGGTGGTGCCGCTCTTCTCTCTAGTAATCTGGCACATAGTCTTAGAGCTAAACCTTGACTCACTAGGGCCCAGGTCAGGAAGCAGACAAACTGGCTAAACCGACCGTCTGCTAGCTGTCTCACGTTACCGGAGTCAGATAAATCCCAGCACATAGAGACTCTTTCACCTAGATATCATATAGAGACTGTGTCTGTTCCCCGAATTAGTAAATACTAAAAAACATCAAAACCATTCAACAGTAAAAATTTTATTGACGTCCAACAAATAAACAAAATATATAATACAGATGAACAATTGATAAAGCTTGGGTTGCTGAATATTAGATCCCTTTCCCCAAAAGCGCTTATTGTTAATGATATTATTACAGATAATAATCTAGATGTGCTCTGTTTGACAGAAACCTGGCTAAAACCTGACGACTACATTACCTTAAATGAGTCCACCCCCCAAGATTATTGTTATAAACATGAGCCGTGTCTGAAAGGTAAAGGGGGAGGGGTTGCTGTAATTTATAATAATATCTTCAGTATTACTCAGAAGTCTAGTTTCAAATATAATTCCTTCGAAGTTTTGGTGCTTTATGTAACGCTATGTAGTGTACATGATAAAACCCGTTCAACATTTGTGTTAGCTACTGTATACAGGCCACCAGGGCATAATACAGACTTTATCAAAGAATTTGCTGATTTTCTATCAGAGTTAGTACTGGCCGTAGATAAAGTACTAATTGTTGGTGATTTTAATATCCATGTTGACAACGGAAAAGACGTATTGGGATTAGCATTTAAAGACACACTAAACTCTATTGGAGTTAGGCAACACGTGTCAGGAGCCACTCATCGCCATAATCATACTTTAGACCTAATATTGTCACATGGAATAAATGTTGATACCGTTGAAATTCTGCAGCAGAGCGATGACATCTCAGATCATTACTTAGTATCATGTATACTTAATTTAGCTAAGGTTGCAAAGCCGCCCCCTCGCTTTAAAAATGGCAGGACAATCACTGCCGCTACTAAAGATTGCTTTTTAAATAATCTCCTTCATCAGTATCATCTGCTCAGCATCCCAGATAGTATAGAAGAACTCGATGTTGCAACAGAAACTATTGACTCTCTCTTTTGCAGTACTTTAGACACAGTTGCTCCTCTGCGCTTAAAGAAGATTAAAGAAAATAGTCCAACGCCGTGGTACAACGAGCACACCCGGGCCCTTAAAACAGCAGCCAGAAAAATGGAGCGCAGCTGGAAGAAAACAAAATTAGAGTTATTTCGTAATTCGTGGAAAGAGCACATGATCACATACAGAAAGGCTGTAAAAACTGCTAGATCTGCTTATTTCTCAACTCTCTTGGAAGAAAACAAACACAACCCAAGGTATTTATTCGATACAGTGGCTAAATTAACCAAAAATAAAGCTTCAACTTCTGATGATTGTAAACAGCACAGCAGTAATGACTTTATGAACTTCTTCACATGTAAGATTGATAATATTAGGAAAAAATTTTTAACCATGCAGCCATCTAATACAGCATCACATCAGACAGAGCATTGTAGTGTCACTGAGGAAAAATTACACTCATTCACTGCTATAGGAGAAGAAGAATTGGCTAAACTCGTTAAATCATCAAAATCGACAACATGTATGCTCGACCCTATACCAACTAGGCTATTAAAAGAGATGCTACCAGAGGTCATAGATCCTCTTCTTAATATCATTAATTCATCTTTGTCATTGGGATATGTACCGAAAACTTTTAAGTTGGCTATTATTAAACCACTTATTAAAAAACCGCAACTTGATCCTACAGATTTAGTCAATTATAGACCAATCTCAAATCTACCCTTTCTGTCAAAAATACTTGAAAAGGCAGTGTCTTCACAATTATGTTCCTTTTTAGAAAGAAATGGTATCTGTGAGGATTTCCAGTCAGGATTTAGACCGTATCATAGCACTGAGACTGCTCTTGTCAGAGTTACAAATGATTTGCTCTTATCATCCGATCGTGGCTGTATCTCTCTATTAGTGTTACTCGATCTTAGCGCTGCATTTGATACTATCGACCACAACATTCTTTTGAATAGACTCGAAAATTATGTAGGTATTAGTGGAATTGCATTATCATGGTTTAAATCATACCTATGCGACCGTTATCAGTTTGTAGTAGTAAATGAAGATATGTCACCGATCGCAAGTTCAGTATGGAGTACCACAAGGCTCAGTGCTAGGACCGCTACTCTTCACCCTGTACATGCTACCACTGGGAGATATCATTAGGAAGCATGGCGTTAGTTTTCATTGTTATGCTGACGATACTCAGCTCTATATTTCTTCACGCCCTAAAGAAACTTACCAATTCACAAGATTAACGGAATGCATAGCTGATATAAAACATTGGATGACTGGTAATTTCCTGCAACTCAATTCAGAAAAAACTGAATTTTTAATTATTGGACAAAAAAGCTCCACAAGTAGTAACCTAGAATACTGTCTAACACTTGATGGCTGTTCTGTCAAGTCCTCGTCGTCAGTGAGGAACCTGGGTGTGCTCTTTGATACCAATCTTTCGTTTGAAAGCCACGTTTCTAGCATCTGTAAAACTGCTTTCTACCATCTTAAAAATATATCTAAATTACGGCACATGCTCTCAATGCAAAATGCTGAACAGTTAGTTCATGCGTTCATGACCTCAAGGTTAGATTATTGTAATGCTCTACTGGGTGGTTGCCCTGCTCGCTTAATAAATAAACTCCAGCTGGTCCAAAACGCAGCAGCTCGAGTTCTTACTAGAACCAGGAAGTATGACCATATTAGCCCAGTTCTGTCAACACTGCACTGGCTGCCTATTAAACATCGCATACATTTTAAAATCTTACTTATTACTTACAAAGCACTAAATGGTTTAGCTCCCCAATACTTGAGCGAGCTCTTAACATATTATACTCCATCACGTCTACTGCGGTCTCAAAATTCTGGCCAGTTGATCATACCGAGAATTTCCAAATCAACTGCAGGCGGTCGATCGTTTTCCTATTTAGCACCTAAACTCTGGAACAGTCTTCCTAACATTGTTCGGGAAGCAGACACACTCTGTCAGTTTAAATCTAGACTAAAAACACATCTCTTTACTGTGGCATACACATAAAACACTTTTTCAATGAAATGATTGTTAGGCTGCATTAACTAGGTCAGCCGGAACCGGGAACACTTCCCATAACACCTGATGTACTCGTTACATCATCAGAAGAATGACATCTACGCTAATGTTAGTCTCTCTGTTTTATCCCGAGGTTAACTGCAGTCAGCTGGATCCGGGCCGTATCCAGTTCAGATGGTGGACCTGCGCCCAGAGAAGACCAACACAGGACCCCGAAGTGTCTGCAGAGACCGTGATTAGACTCCCCCTGAAACTGCCTCATCGACACGGCATCTCAATAAACCCGTCTCCAGCGTGTTGCCTCCGATCATTCGAATATTGCACTTTAATAATTATTTAATCAACATCATCCTCAATAAACCCGTCTCCAGCATGTTGCCCCCGGTCCCTCGAATATTCTGATCTATTATGACCTCCGAGCTGTAAAACTGCCAGAATAATAATAATAATACGCTGTTTGTTAATTGGCCAGAGGAGAACTGGCACCCCGACTGAGCCTGGTTTCTCCCAAGGTTTATTTTTCTCCATTAGGTCACCTAATGGGGTTTTGGTTTCCTTGCCACTGTTGCCTCTGGCTTGGCGTGCTCAGTTGGGGACACTAAATTTTTCAACTAAACATCGAAATACATCTAAATAATAAACTAAATTAACCATTTAAACTAAATTACTGATCAAATTATTGATCTAAAGCCCACACTGTCACTGTATGATACTTGAAATTTTTCCAGAATGGCTATACAGCTGAATAAAATTATGCTGCATTATTTTCCTGTTTAACACTGTAAAGCTGCTTTGAAACAATCTACATTGTTAAAAGCGCTATATAAATAAAGTTGACTTGACTTGACTTGACTTGTTTCCACCACTGACAAAAAAAAAGGCAATTGTGACTTTTTAATCTCAGAATTCTGATTGTCAATTGTGAGTATATAACAATAAAGTACCATACCTTTGTGAAATGTCATTGCTGATTTTTCTCAAATTTCAAAAATATAATTGTTAAATCTCACAGGACTAATGGATTCCCTTTTTTGACCACTGATAAATCCTTAAAGTATCCAGTCAGTTGTACAGTCAGACACAAAAATTTAACTTCATCAATGTATAACTTTTTATATGGGTTTTAAATAATGCATATGGCAGTAATCAGATCCCTTGTCAAATGTGAGATACTACACTTCAGAGGTCAAATATATAAAAATGTAGCGGAAAAAACATAAATAAATCACATTAAAAGAGAAATGACTACCAATTTATAGGTTCATATTTTAAACCGAAAAATGTCATAAATCAGAATAGTTTCACATTAAAATTGCCACCAGCTATTGACTCTTCTGTGCTCTCCACTCAGGACTGGGAAGATGATGTCAGACGTTTTAAACGGATTTTTCGTCATCCTAGTGACACAAAGCTTGTGGTTCTTATAGGAAATCATGACATCGGCTTCCATAACGAGTGAGTTTAAGGGTTACAATTGACCTGCAGAGTCAATGTGTTGTTTTCACTCACCATATTGTCCATTAGAGCTTCTGAGTCAGTCATATGTTTTCACTGTATACTATTTCAGTAAGGATAGCAGTATAATATTTCAGTACGGATACCAGTATATTTAAAATATTTGCATTAAAAAATTTTTTTAAACCAAATCGTGTAGTCCTACTTTGATGTGATGTTAATTGTCTTAAATGTTATCTTTTTCAAAAATGTTTATTTATTTTGACTCAAGAATGTGGATTTGCAAATGTAATATTAATTGTAGCGTGCTGTCAACATCATCTAAGATTAGTATTTAACAGTAAGATTGACAGGGTGTAGAAGGTCATTTTATATTCAAGGCATTTTCAAAAGATGTGTGTACAGGTGCCTGATTTCACTTAGGTGTGGCTCCATTATTGTCTTTCTCTTCCTTTGGCAGAATGACTAAGCAGAATTTGGAGCGGTTTGAGAAAGTATTTAATGTGACATCAGCAAGGATCTTCACCATTAGAGGAGTCAAGTAAGTTTCTTAAAGGGATAGTTCACCCAAAAATGAAAATTGTCATCATTTACTCACCCTCAAGTTGTTCCAAACCTGTATGAGTTTTTGTTCTGCTGAACACAAAAGAAGATATTTTGAAGAATGTTTGTAACCAAGCAGATAGAGCAACCATTGACTACCATAGTTGGGAAAAAAACCTATGGAAGTCAATGGTTGCTCTATCTGCTTGGTTACAAACATTATTCAAAATATCTTCTTTTTGTGTTCAGCAGAACAAAGGAGCTCATACAGGTTGGGAACAACTTGAGGGTGAGTAAATGATGACAGAATCTTCATTTTTGGGTGAACTATCCCTTTAATGTAAACTAAGTATTTCCATGTTCTGTTAAATTCCTCTACCAAGATTCATAATCTTGATCAAAAACAAATTTGAACAAAAATAGCAAGTTTGGCTCTATCGTTTATTTCTACAGTTTCTTGCTGGTGAATAGTGTTGCACTTCATGGTGATCGCTGCCCCATCTGCCAACGTGTGGAGGAGGAGTTACGCAAACTCTCACATGCTCTTAACTGCTCTTTTCAGGTAATAAAGATTATCCATATAATTAAGACTTAAGAACTAGTATGACCAACTAGCAGTTAGTTAGGGGTAATAACGCAATCTGTCTTTCTTTTCGGTATCAAATTAGACCAATCTAGGTTTTTATGTAACTGAATTTTAAATTTATGAATATTCTTAAAGGTCCCATTCCACATGATCCCATTGTTCAAACTTTAGTTAGTGTGTAATGTTGCTGTTAGAGCATAAATAATACCTGTAAAATTATAAAGCTCAAAGTTCAATGCCAAGCGAGATATTTTATTTAACAGAAGTTCCCTTTCAAAGCCTACAGCGAACGGCTGGCTTGGACTACATCCTGGTACTTCCTGCTATAATTACGTCAGTAGAGCAGTAGAACAGACTAACCTCCGCCCACAAAGAAACGCGAAAAAGGGGGCGCGGTCTTGTTGCTGTCCCACGTGGAGAAGCGGACGGTCGCGTGGAGAAAAGGAACTGTTGCGTTGAGTGTGTTTATCGCCATGTCGTCGAGACGCTGTTATTTTCATCCAGGAGTCAAATCACCTTTGTTTGGCTTTCCCAGGGACGCTGTAGAGATTATTGAACGCATTCATCTCTACGTTAAGAGGCGTGATCTTTCCAACATGCGCTAAGCTGCTGTCGAATCACAACACAGGAACTGCTGGCACGTGCGCTAAGCTGCGGTCGAATTACAACACGGTAAGCGCTGGCACAATCAGAACTCGTTACGTATTTCTGAAGGAGGGACTTTATAGAACAGGGAAATCACCAGCCGTTTTTAGGACAGTGGAAACAGCGGTACACAGATAAGTACATTGTGTGAAAAATACTGTGTTTTTTTACACGCGAAACATGAACACATGTTATATTGCACACTGTAAACACAATCAAAGCTTCAAAAAAACACGAAGAACGGGACCTTTAAAGAAAAGAAATTGGATGACTATCTTGATAAACTAGCCAGTTTATGCAACCCTGGTCAAGTTGAGTTAGGCCATTCCACCAGCAGGGAACAGTCAAGATAAAGGTCTGTGAAAGTGATTTTGTGCTTCTTTGGAATGGCACCCCTAGTGAAAAAAAAGTATGCTAAGTTTGTTTGCAGCCAGACTAATTATCAGCATACTTCAAGTGTGTTAATGATTAGTTAACTTTAAGTATGCTATTTTGGAACAACTCATTTTGTACTAAGTATATTTTAGTTGTAATTAAGTTGTGTTAAAGCTTAATTTTAAGTGTATTTAGTGTACTTTTATGTGCTAAATTGGAACAACTTCAAGTATACTTGGTACGTTTAAGTATATGCCTGTGTAGGGACTAATTACATGCTTGATTAGTGATATTAAAGTGTACTTTATTTTTGTTATTAGTATACTTTATTTGTGTTTTAAGTAAATTACAAATTAATTTAGAGTGTATTCAGAACACACAAGCAATATTCTATGAATATATTATTTTACATGTAATATACTGTATGCTCAGTACCTTTGGTTTATTCCAAATACTAAAAAATACACACTTTGTAGTCAGTAACGATATACTTTATTACTTAGATATACTTTGTACAATATACTTTGAATTACACAATGTCTCACAATACAGTATTTTAAATGTGCTACCATTTAACTATATTTTAATGAGTTACTTAGGAGACATTTTGCCAATGTTGAATGCATTTGTTTTCAAGGCCATTAAAATAAATGTAACAATGTAACTAATGAAGAGGCCTCTCACAGTACAGCTACCCAGTTACCCAGCTCCAGAGAAGATATCGACATCTACGAGGTCTGGCAATCCCAGCTATCGATGGAGCTCAACCAACCCTCCTGATTGGATCGGATAATGCTGATCTGATCGTTCCGATTGAGACAGTGCATCTCGGTCCCCCTGGTGGTCCTGCAGCAGTCAAGACTTAAGCTCGGATGGACACTTCAGGGTCCAGCAAAATACCTACAGCAACAGCTTCCCTCCACACGGTGCTTGTTCACCACTATTTCCTCCCCTTCTGTTGAGCTGTTCAGTCAAGTTGAACGGTTGTGGCAGTTAGATACACTGCCTTTCAAAAGTGAGAGATTGGTGACTAGATCCAGACAGGACAAGTACTCAGTGGACCTTTTAGAGAGACCATCCGTGTCGAGGTAAACGGAGTGCATCGGTACGCTACACCCCTTCCACGAGTCCCAAACATGCCCAAGCTGCAAGTTTCAAAGGAAGTTGTGATGAAGAACCTGCGAAACACAGAGAAGAGGTTAGTACAAGACCCACTGCGTGCATCTACCTACCAAGAGGAGATCAAGAAACTGGAGATTGCTGGGTACGCCACCAAGATTGACTCCTGCGAGGCGGACTCATCAGAGGAGTCGTGGTTTCTGCCCCACCACATGGTCAGACACAATGGGAAGGAACGGATTGTTTTCAACTGCAGCTTCCAGCTTTGCAGACAAAGTCTGAATGATTACCTACTTCCTGGTCCAGCCTTAGGTCCCTCACTCCTTGGAGTCCTCCTGCGCTTCAGAGAGCATCGAGTCGCAGTAAGTGGAGACATTAAAGGGATGTTTCACCAGGTCCGCCTGCTGGATAGAGACAAGCCCTTGTTGAGGTTCCTTTGGAGAGATCTAAAGACGGACAAACAACCATCAGTTTACCAGTGGGAGGTCCTGCCATTCGGGACGACGTGCAGTCCCTGCTGCGCGATCTTTGCTCTTCAGAAACACGTCAATGAGATGAGTCAACCAGGGGAAAATGTCCACCACAGTGTAGAACAGTGTTTCTATGTCGATAATTGCCTGCAGAGTCTACCCACCGTAGTAGAAGTCAGGAACCTTGTGACGAGACTTAGAACCCTTCTAGCTGCAGGTGGCTTCGATACTCGTCAGTGTGTCAGTAACCAGCCAGAGGTGATTCGCAACCTTCCTAAGGAGGCCAAGTCTGACAGCAGCGAAAGATGGGTTTCCACTCCCTCCTAGCTTCATTCGACCTCAAACGCCTCATCACGTCACATACCCACAAATCTGGTAACCAGCTGGACCTCATTTACACACGCAACTGCTCTACAGACAATATCTTGGTCAAACCTCTACACATCTCAGATCACTTTTTCATCACATTTAATCTCCAACTTACTACTCACACACCACCAGCTCCTCCACCAGTTACTTTCAGACGAAACCTTCGCTCACTCTCTCCTTCTCATCTTTCCTCTGCTGTCTCTTCCTCCCTTCCCTCATCCACACAACTCTCTTCTATGGATGTTAACACTGCAACTGACACTCTATGCTCCACCTTAACTTCATGTCTAGACAATATCTGCCCTCTTTCTTTTAGGCCAGCACGAGCTACTCCCTCTAACCCTTGGTTATCTGATGTTATTCGTGAACATCGGACAACACTCAGGGCAGCAGAGAGGAAATGGCATAAATCAAATCACCCATCAGATCTAGCTAAGTATCAGTCTTTGCTCTCATCCTTCTCGAATGAAGTTCACGCAGCTAAATATTCTTATTTCCAAAACAAAATCAGCAGCACCTCAAACTCACGCACATTATTCAGAACCTTCAACTCTCTGCTCTGTCCTCCTCCACCACCTCCCACCACCTCCCTATCTCCAGACGACTTTGCACAATTCTTCACAAACAAAACAACAACTATCAGCAATCAGTTCTCACCCCCACACACTGTGGATTTTAGATCAGCCACTTCCACGACCGAACATACTCTCTCCTCATTTTCCACACTCACTGAGGCCGAAGTATCTAAACTTCTCCTCTCCAGCCATCCTACCACCTGTCCTCTCGATCCCATTCCCTCACACCTCCTTCAAGCCATCTCTCCTACTCTCCTTCCTGCACTCACACACATCATCAACACATCGCTCTGCACTGGCACTTTCCCTACCACTTTCAAGCAGGCTCGGGTAACTCCACTGCTTAAGAAACCCACTTTAAACGCATCACTCATAGATAACTACAGACCTGTCTCTCTCCTGCCATTCATAGCAAAAACTCTTGAACGAGTTGTTTTCAACCAGGTTTCATCCTTCCTCTCACAGAATAACCAGCTGGACTCGAACCAATCCGGTTTCAAAAGGGGCCACTCCACAGAGACCGCATTACTGTCGGTCACCGAAGCCCTGCGGATAGCTAAAGCTGAGTCCAAATCATCAGTCCTTGTCCTCCTTGATCTATCTGCTGCCTTTGACACGGTAAATCATCAAATCCTTCTGTCCACCCTCTCATCACTGGGCATCACAGGGACTCCGCTCCATTGGTTTGAATCTTATCTCACAGGTAGGTCCTTCAAGGTTGCCTGGAGAGGAGAGGAATCCCGAGCGCATCAACTGACCACGGGGGTTCCTCAGGGCTCAGTGCTTGGACCTCTCCTTTTCTCCATTTACACTACTTCATTAGGTCCCATCATACAGGCACATGGCTTCTCATATCACTGCTATGCGGATGACACTCAGCTCTACCTTTCATTCCAACCAGACGACCCCACAGTAGCTGCACGAATCTCCGGCTGTCTGGCTGACATCTCTGCATGGATGAGTAAAAATCACCTACAGCTCAACCTGGCAAAGACTGAGTTCCTCATCTTTCCCGCCAGTCCCACTATGCAACATGACTTCACCATCCAGCTAGGTGCATCCCTGATCTCCCCTTCAAAATCAGTCAGAAATCTTGGAGTTACATTTGATGACCAGTTGTCCTTCAGAGATCACATTGCTAAGACAGCTCGCTCTTGCAGGTTTGCGCTCTACAACATCAGGAAGATCAGACCGTTCCTAACAGAACATGCAACACAGCTTCTTGTCCAGGCCCTGGTTATTTCTAGACTTGACTACTGCAATGCGCTTCTGGCTGGACTCCCCTCTTGTGCGATCCAAACACTTCGAATGATCCAGAATGCAGCGGCACGTCTGGTCTTCAACGAGCCCAAAAGGACCCACGTCACACCACTCTTCATCTCTCTGCACTGGCTACCACTCGCTGCTCGCATCAAGTTTAAGTCGCTGACGCTTGCCTACAGAGCCACCACGCGCTCAGCTCCTGCATACTTTGACTCGATTCTACGTCGCCACACCCCCACCAGAAGCCTTCGTTCAGCTAAGGAGCGAAGGCTTGTGGTACCATCACAGAGAGGCAAAAAATCCCTCTCCAGAACATTTTCATTCAACGTTCCCAGCTGGTGGAACGATCTGCCCACCGCCATCCGAAATGCGGATTCATTGACAACATTCAAAAGTCAACTAAAAACTCATCTCTTCCGTGAGCACTTAACCTCATAAAAAAAAAAAAAAAACTTTCCTTTCCTCTTTTCCTCCTCTTTCCCTCCCTACTCTAACCTGTGCTACACTGAGAAATGTACACGGACCAAGTATTTCAGGCACTTGTTGCGCTCACTCGACTCTTCACGACCAATCGCTTATTGTTCCCCCAAGTTGTAAGTCGCTTTGGATAAAAGCGTCTGCTAAATGCATAAATGTAAATGTAATGTAAATGTTCTCAGACGCATGGTGAAGCTCAAGAGATGACTCTAGGACTCAGTTGGCACTTCATGCAGGACACACTCCATTACAGGCATCGCCCGGTTGCCCCAAGCAAGACGACCATGCGAAATATCTATAAGATATTAGCGAGCCAGTATTATCCCCTAGGTCATATCCTGCCCTTCACCACAAGGGCCAAAGTTTTGGTCCAGAGACTGTGGACCAAAGACCGCGACTGGGATGACCCAAACTTACCGGTCGACCTCCTGCAAGCTTGGACTACATGGGAAGAAGAGCTCCCTCAGCTCCCGATGGTCAGTCTCTCCCGGAGTTACTTCCCACTGGCCGTGGATGTAAGTGCCATCACTCTCGAGCTTCACGTCTTTTGTGATGCATCAGAGTCTGCTTATGGGTCAGTTGCTTACCTACGAGGTGAGGATCCTCATGGCCAAGTCCAAGTAGCCTTTGTGCTGGCACGCTCAAGAGTGGCACCGAAGAAACAACAGTCAATACCACGCCTTGAGCTCTGTGCTGCCCTTACCGGAGCTCAGCTTGCCCAGATGATCCAGAGAGAGCTCACCCTTCAGTTGAGAGACACAGTGTTGTGGTATGACTCCACCACAGTACTTACCTGGATACAGTCAGAGTCCTGCAGATACAAGGTGTTTGTAGGGACTCTTGTATCTGAGATTCAGGAGCTGACGGATCACCGGTCATGGAGGTATGTGGACACACAGAATAACCCTGTCGACGCTATCACCAGAGGGATGACACTCTCCAACCTAGCCAAGCCAAACCAATTCAGCCAAGGTCCTGCCTTCCTTCGGCTACCACGTGAAAGTTGGCCAGCCACAACTTCTTTCGTGGAGGTCCAAGATGAGACAGAAATGAAGAGGTCTGCGTTCTGTGGCATTATGTCAGTCATTACTGCTTCAGAGATCCCAGCCGCTGAAGACCACTCTACCTTTGAAGATCTCCTTGAGGCAACGAGTAGGTCACTACATGGGGCGGCCTCCCAGTCAAGCGCCCTCAGTGCAGATGACTATGCAGAAGCAGAACTCTGAATCCTTCAGAGAGCACAGTATGATAGCTTTCCAGATGAAGTCAAGTGCTTAAAAACAGGGAAAGCACTTCCATCCAGCTGTCGGCTCTTGTCACTTGCTCCAGAGTACGACGCCTCTAGGGGCCTTATACGAGTAGGTGGTAGGTTGCGCCGTTCTACCAGTCTGGTAGAAGATGTTGTACACCCAATTGTGCTAGAACCTAAGCACCATATTACCAAACTTATCATACGACAGCATGACAACAAGTTACTCCATTCTGGATCTGAGAGGGTCTTTGCAGAGCTCCGACGCAAGTTTTGGATCCTCCAAGGCCGTAAAGCTGTGCGTCGTCATCAGAGATCCTGCCCGGAGTGCCAGAAATGGAGAGCAAAGTCTGTTATTCCCAAGATGGCAGATCTGCCCCCTTGTCGTCTCCGCCTCCTGAAGCCTCCATTTTACTCAACAGGAGTAGATTGCTTTGGCCCGTTCCAGGTCAAGCGAGGTCCGAGTACCGAAAAGAGATGGGGAATAGTTTTTAAGTGTATGACCACCAGGTGCATTCACTTGGATGTGCTGCCCAACATGGATACCGACTCGTTCCTTATGTCACTCAGAAGGCTAGACGGGGAACTCCCTTCGAGCTTCTCTCTAACTGCGGGACCAACTTCCGTGGAGGGGAGCGTGAGCTCAAAGCAAGTTTTGAGGTCCTGTGCAAAGAGCTGCAGACCAAGTTGTCTAAGCACCAGATCCGTTTCCAGTTCAACCCACCAAATGCACCTCACTTTGGTGGAGCCTGGGAGCGGGAAGTCAGATCCATTAAGGCTGCACTCTACGTTACTCTTGGAGCACAGACAGTGACCGAAGAAGTCTTGCAGACAGTTCTGATTGAGGTAGAGGGAATCCTCAACTCCAAGCCACTGGGCTATGTGTCGACAGATGTAGCCGATGTGGATCCCGTAACCCCTAACTACCTCCTCATGGGGCGGCCCGACTCTTCACTTCCTCAAGTGGTGTACCCTGAGTCTGAGATTCTCAGTCGGAGAAGATGGCGGCACAGTCAGGTGTTAGCTGACCAGTTTTGGACCCATTTCATATGGAACTACTTACCTTTCTTGCAGTCAAGGCAGAAATGGGTAAAGGATACAGACAACCTCACTGTTGGTACAGTGGTGATAGTAATTGACCAAAGGTTACCTCGTGCGTTGTGGCCCGTGGGACGGGTCACAAAGACCATTAGGAGTGTTGATGGTAAAGTTAGGACTGCTGAGGTGCAGGTGGACAAGAGGACCTACACCAGACCAGTGGCCAAGCTCATTGAGCTGCCGGCCATCCCGGATAATGCCTCGACAACAGTTCCTGTGGATAGTTGAGCCTTTCTAGAAGATAATTCACATCGTGAATTATGGGGCGGCTGTGCAAAAGGCTCAAGTGATGTGAATCGGTACGGAGCATGTACAGCGAGTGTTCGCTCAGACCACGCCCCCTTTCAGACATGTTGCAACATGCCCTGGCTTGCAGAGAACGGCCGTCAGTTTAGTTTCACTTTATAAGTTAAGCTTCAGGTTGTGTTCGGGTTGTGTTCAGTGACCACAAGTAAGTTATAATTATATCACATATACAGTGTTGGGAATAACGGCGTTATAGATAAACGGCGTTACTAACGGAATTACTTTTTTCAGTAACGAGTAATCAAACGAATTACTGTTTCTTCCGTTACAACGCCGTTAGCGTTACTGAGGAAAAAAATGCGGCGTTACTATAATTGAGCTCATTGAAGCGGTTTTCATCCGAACAGGCTCTCTGTCAGTCACACCTGCAACGCGCGCGCGTGTGTGTGTGTGTGTGTGCGCGCGCGCGCTAGCCATGCGTGTTGGGGGTTGGGTTGGGTGGTACACAACTGATGATGATTGGTGGGTGGGAGACAAGGTTGAGGTTGATAGGTTGAGTTCACACACACACCTTTGACGCACACGCATATGCACATTCAGCGATGGTCCAACGACTTCAAAGGTAGCTTTCGCAAACTGGAAGTATAAGCGCTACTTTTCCCTCGTTGAGGTGAACGGTAAGAATGTTTATAAACATATAAACATTACATAAATGTAACGTGAAGCTTATGCCCAGGGAGAAAGAGTCTATCCACGTCGGTGGCAAGTAATTCTATTTCTAATCTAATGAAGCCTCACGTCATCACAGCCACAATATTAGTGGCTAAAAACCCAGGTGATAACGTGAGCTCCACTACCAGAGGAGTAGTAAAGAAGTACTGATACTATTTACACAATATTTACACTATAGTAGGTCCACTGATAATATTTACACAATATGTACACTATAGTAGGTCTACTGATAATATTTACAATAATATATTGAATTTGATAGGTGTCTCACATTGTCCCACAGCAACATTACAATAGTGTACATTAATGTACAATGTTTTATAATAATAATTTATTCTATTTAGTGTCCAATTCATTCATTTAACATATTTAATATTGGGGGCATCCAAGTTATTTGACATATTTGAACATTTGAAGAAGAAAAAAAAGTAACACATTAGTTACTTTCCCTGGTAATTAGTTACTTTTATAATGATGTAACTCAGTTACTAACTCAGTTACTATTTGTAAGAAGTAACTAGTAACTATAACTAATTACTTTTTTAAAGTAACGTGCCCAACACTGCACATATATAGATAAGTTAATATAAGTAATTTATGGTTGAGTTTTACAGTCAGTGACAGCCTTTATCTCTGTTGTACTGTATGTGTAGCTTGTATGCTATTCTTATTGTAGTTTACATTTCAGGACTGTTTAGCACATGTTTAGCACTGTTTATTTAAGTAGCTAAGGAGAGTTATTAGCCTCAATTGTGCTTATGATAGTTAATATCTATGTTTATTCCTTTCCTTTAGAACCATACTTACACTGTAAAGCACCAAAGAGAATAGTGCCTGTGCATCTGTATTTCAAATGATATATATTAAACCCTTCAATGAATATCCCTGCCTTCCGTGTCCTGACTAGACACCACATATTGGTGACTAATTTTCATAACCAGTAGAGCCCCATTACAAAGAGACTAATCAAATGTCATTAAAAATCCAACAGATTTTATTTAAGCACATGGTTTTTATTCAGATTTTATTTAAACACACAATTCACATGGTTTCAGCAAAACTGAACAAAAGTAACGTACCATGTTTTTCATTAAAAGAACACTGAAAAAAAAAAACATTATTAGGCCAATTCCATACTGATCTCGTCCAGGACTCGTCCATCACCCGGGCTGAAGTAATCAAGGTAGTTAAAAGCTCCTCGGTGGCAAGGCACCGGGGGTGGATGAGATCCGCCCTGAGTACCTCAAGTCTCTGGATGTTGTGGGGCTGTCTTGGCTGACACGCCTATGCAACATCACATGGCGGTTGGGGAAAGTACCTCTGGACTGGCAGACCGGGGTGGTGATCCCTCTTTTCAAGAAGGGGGACCGGAGAGTGTGTTCCAACTATAGGGGGATCACACTTCTCAGCCTCCCCGGGAAAGTCTATGCCAGGGTACTGGAGAGGAGAATTCGGCCGATAGTGGAACCTCGGATTCAGGAGGAACAGTGTGGTTTTCGTCCTGGTCGTGGAATACTGGACCAGCTCTATACCCTTTCCAGGGTGCTGGAGGGTTCATGGGAGTTTGCCAAACCAGTCCACATGTGTTTTGTGGATTTGGAGAAGGCATTCGACTGTGTTCCTCATGGCATCCTGTGGAGGGTGCTCTGGGAGTATGGGATCGGCGGCCCCCTGCTTAGGGCTGTTCGGTCCCTGTACGACCGGAGCAAGAGCTTGGTTCGTATTGCCGGCAGTAAGTCAGACCTGTTCCCGGTGCATGTTGGACTCCGGCAGGGCTGCCCTTTGTCACCGGTTCTGTTCATAATTTTTATGGACAGAATTTCTAGGCGCAGTCAAGGGCTGGAGAGTGTCCGGTTTGGGGACCAAACTATTTCGTTGCTGCTTTTTGCGGATGATGTTGTCATGTTGGCCTCCTCAGACTAGGACCTTCAGCATGCACTGGGACGGTTTGCAGCCGAATGTGAAGCGGCTGGGATGAGAATCAGCACCTCCAAGTCCGAGGCCATGGTTCTCAGTCAGAAAAGGGTGGATTGCCCACTTCAGGTTGATGGAGAGTTCCTGCCTCAAGTGGAGGAGTTCAGGTATCTTGGGGTCTTGTTCACGAGTGAGGGAAGGATGGAACAGGAGATTGATAGACGGATCGGTGCAGCTTCTGCAGTAATGCGGTTGATGTACCGGTCTGTCGTGGTAAAGAAGGAGCTGAGCTGTAAGGCAAAGCTCTCGATTTACCGGTCAATCTACGTTCCTACTCTCATCTATGGTCATGAGCTAAGGGTCATGACCGAAAGGACAAGATCCCGGATACAGGCGGCCAAAATGAGCTTTCTCCGTAGGGTGTCTGGGCGCTCCCTTAGAGATAGGGTGAGAAGCTTGGTCGCTCGGGAGGAGCTCAGAGTAGAGCCGTTGCTCCTCCACATCGAGAGGAGCCAGCTGAGGTGGCTCGGGCATCTATTTCGGATGCCTCCTGGACGCCTTCCCAGGGAGGTGTTCCTGGCACGTCCCACCGGGAGGAGGCCCCGGGGAAGACCTAGGACACGCTGGAGGGACTATGTCTCCCGGCTGGCCTGGGAACGCCTCGGGTTCCCCCGGAAGAGCTGGAGGAAGTGGCTAGAGAGAGGGAAGTCTGAGCGTCTCTGCTTAGACTGATACCCCCGCGACCCGGCCCCGGATAAGCGGAAGATGATGGATGGATGGATGGAATATTAATATCGTACAGAAGATGGGATTGTTTGACCAATCAGATGAACAGTGTTGGTGCTGCGATGTGAGATGTACTTTCCCCTTTATTAAATAAATAATGTATGGCAACACTGTATTTCACCTGCAAACTTCCCGTGAATGAGCAGGGAGAGTCAGACGAGAACCATCAGCAGCTCTGCCTCTGATTGGCTGCTAGCAGTGAGCAAAAAAATCTGATTGGTCACAGACCAATTTGAAGAGACCTTTGAATTCTGATAAGACTCAACTACGGTGTTCAGTTGCATTAATATACTGTAGATTTGTTTGTACGATTGTAACACAATTCTTCTCTGCCAGTGTAAACTTATTAAACATATTTACACTTAAATCACAACTACAGTAGCCAATTGTACACTGCATATGTTTAAAAATGGGCTTTTAATGCATTAGTCATACATTTTAACACTTTCTGAAAGTAATATGTACAAAAGTAATGAAGTGAATTCAAAGCATGAATAATTAAACTTAAAGGGTTAGTTCACCCAAAAATGAAAATTATGTCATTAATTACTTACCCTCATGTCGTTCGACACCCGTAAGACCTCCGTTCATCTTCGGAACAGAAATGAAGATATTTTAGTTGAAATCTGATGGCTCTGAAAGGCCTCCATTGGCACAATGGCACGGTTCACTCTCAAGACCCTTAAAAGGTACTAAAGACGTCGTTACAAAGTCCATCTCACTACAGTGGTTCTAAAATTACTTTATAAATCGGCGAGAAAAGTTTTTGTGCGCAAAAAAACCCTAAATAATGACTTACATAGTGATGACTATTTCAAAACAAGGCATCATGAAGCTTCGAAGCGTTATGAATCAATGAGCCGAATCATGATTCGGATCGCGTGTCAAACCGCCAAACTGCTGAAATTTGGCGATTCAAACCGCTGATTCGACTCGCTGATTCATAACGCTTCGAAGCTTCATGATGCCTTGTTTTGAAATTGTCTTACGGGTGTCGAACGACATGAGGGTAAGTAATTAATGACAGAATTTTCATTTTTGGGTGAACTAACCCTTTAAAAATGATACAAAAATGTAACTTTAAATATACTACAACTTCAGGATATTAAATAATTAATTTTTTTAATATAATTTCAGTGCATTGTTACAATGACAATTTTGAGCATACAGTTTAAAATGTACTAAATATATATTTTAAAATAATGTTCAAATAAGTACACTTTAAAAAAGTACACAACTTTCATTTTTAGTATACTTTTCTAAAATATATTTTTAGAAAATATATGAAGTGTGTTAAAAGTATTGTGCTTATTGATGCTTATATACTTTTTTATATATTTAAAGATGGTAAAAAAAAAATGTTGGTATGTTTGCAATATACTATTGAAAAGGGAATACATTTGAAATATATTATATAGTAAACAATAAAGTATACTTGTTTTCACCATGGACCACAAGGTGCGGTTCACTTGCAGCATATAGGCCTCTGGGGGGCACAAAATCTGAAGTAGTGAGTTTAGGTATAGGGCCTCAGAGCCAGTAGTATATATTTAAACCACATTTCAAAAATACTGTACACGTATAGTGATGAATAATAATAAATAACCGACAAAGAAAGGCATACTGGAGTAACTATGCTTAAAATACCTTTGCAATAGAGGTGATACCTTTTTAAAGGGTCAATGTCAATAATATTCCATTATATTTATTTGGTTGTGAGACTGATTGACAACAGCAGCCGTGCTTCCGATCGTTTCTGAAATTTTCTTAGGGATTTAGAAGTCCTCATGAGGACTCCTAGATTTAGGAGCTACTTTTAGCGTAAAAATGCTTTGTGATTTACTAAAAATGTCCTAAAATTAAGAGCGACACACCCCTAATTATTAAGAGTTGCTCCTAAATTTCCACATTAGGATCAACTTTTAGCTTTAAAGGTCCCATGGCATGGCATTTTTCTATTATTTTATAATGTTTCCTGAAGTGTACTTATATTGTTAGTATGATTTTTACATCATACAATGTCATAATTTAGAAATAAAAGGCATTTTTTCAATACTGATGTTTGCCCTGTGGCTGAATGCCCTGTTTCAAGAGGTGTGTCTGCTGTGAGACTTCAGTAAAAACGCCCACTGTTGTGATTGGCTGACATCTTTGCATTTGAAATGAGCGGAGGGGGCGTGGTTTAACGAGGTCTACCAGGCACGAGCAGGTACGAGCTGCTGCCAGAGAGACGGATGGACCTGAGTTCACTTTTCATCAGTTCATCGAACTGTTGTAGTTACTAGCATATACTTCAGGTTATTAGTTTATTTCTAGTCGGAGGGGCTGTCACTCATGTCAGAAAGTTAGTAACTTTAGTAAATGAGGGATCAGCGCAGACTCGAGACGCGAACCGTTTAGAACGATTCAGTCCGATTTGGTGAACTGAATCGGGTCACTAAAAAGAACCAGTTCAAAAGAATGATTTGTTCGCAAACCGGACATCACTAATGTACCAGAGACTGAGCGATTGCTAACAAAGTTATTTATAGTAACTACTGAGTTATGAGAGTGCTGTCAGCGCAAGTTTATTGTGTTTGTATATGAGAGTTCTGAATAAACACGAGTCCCAGTCACACCGAGTCCGTCTTCATCATTATTCTACCAACTTTGTAACACATGCAATGTACCATTACAGCTGTCGAGATGAACGAGCAAGTGTTGATTATAGCATTATTTTTAGATATGTTCCTATCATATGAAACGTGTTAGTGACGCGCATTGAGTACACAGCGCAAAAAAGACACAACAGCAGTAATCGAATGTAATCCAGTGTATTGTGGGGATAGCTGGCTGGCTAGCCCGGATATGCTCACGCTTACCCCCCGTCTGCTTAATCTCACGCTGCGTTTGGTGACTCTGATGTGGGCCAGATGCAGTACTGTGGGTCGGGGATGTTGAAGGCCGACCGGTCAGTGCAGCCCGAGCCGATCTCTAAAGATGTTACTCTGCTGATGTTGAGCAGAAACGACTGTAAGCACATTTTAGAACAGATAGACGCGACGAGGACGTGCAAAAACGCTGACTCACAAGATAGAAAACACAAAAACACTGTTCTGTCAAGAGAGAGAGAAGCCGCAGCGTGTGCGCGAATAATAAATAATTAGCTGCACATACAAAATCACTGATCACAGATCAGAAGGAACTGAAAAAAGACTTCTGTTTTCATTTGTACATCCAAACACTGAGAAACTGCCAGCATTCACTCGTTCACAAGCCATGATCTCTCGAGGACAAATATGGCGCTTGCATGGGCGTGCCAAATTCTCTGGGAGGAAAGGGAGGTAACCGTTCCTGTTCTGATGTCAAAACAGGAGACTTCAGGATTGGCTGGTCTGGCCTGTCATTTTCTCAAGGGCAGGAAAGACAGCCAGAACTCGGTTTTACACCGATCAACATTTCTATCCACTTGGGGACAATATTCAGGCTAGGGGAACTCATATTAATGTTGAAAAACCTCATAAAATGAAAATTTCATGCCATGGGACCTTTTAAGATTTTTTTGTGTGTGTGAATATGGCCCCATATGGAAAGATACATTTCAATTGGGGACCCCAATGATTTGAATTAGAATGTCTTTTTCTTTCTTTACATTTTAATGTTGTGATGCATATGTTGACTGATTCTATTGCAGTTGTTCTTGTGTACTTTTTTTTTTAAAACTCTTTTTATTCTGTTAGGGTGCACAGCATAATGGCCAGTGCAAGGACACAGAGCATTTTGCCCCAACAGCGCCTGTTCTACTACAGGTGAGATTGGTATTTTTTCTGTATATATCACAATAACTAACTAGAATTGTAATTTTATTATTCATGTGTAGTTGTAGTAAGGTGTAGTATTTAATGGTAATTCTAATAAATGCATTTCTTTAGAAATTGCAGTATTTTCTTCACTGTAATAATGGCATTGTTGTTTTTTAGCATTACCCTCTGTATAGAGTGAGTGATGCCATGTGTACAGGTGTAGACGCAGCCCCTCTGGATGAACGGTACCAGCTGTTTCGGGAGCGTTATGATGTTATATCTAAGAATGCCTCCAAAAAGGTAAAAACAAGATGCTCAGTGGGAGTGCTACTTTTAAAAGTAATGCATTTCAATATGGTGTAGCTCCCAAAGAAGAAACAGTTACTTACTACTTTTTTATGGAACGTAATGCATAGAGATGCACCATTTGATCGGCCAGGGATCGGAATTGGACGATTTTCTGCATGATCGGCCTGATTGGTGATCGGTCGATTGGCTATAGATTTGCACTACATTTGTGTTACTTTCTCACTTCAGCTAGCTGACTCTCTCTATATCTTTCAGACCAATATAGTGTTATGCTGTGCTTTCTAAGACTATATCAGACTGAAGTCTGTAATTTAAATAAGGTTGTCACTCCTGAAACTTTGTAGTATATATAGCTTTTGGTGGTCTTGGCAGCATGAAAAAAAAAAAGTTTAATCAAATTGTGAATGGAATATAGCAAAAAATGCATTGCTGTCAATTGCAAAATAGTTATAATTATTGGTGGCTTTTGGTGGTCTTGGCAGCATGAGAATTTTTTTTTAATCAAATTGTGAATGGAATATAGCAAAAAATGCATTGCTGTCAATTGCAAAATAGTTATAATTAACATTTGTGAGCATGCACAAGGCTCAAAATTACGACCATTGTTGGGTTGCATATGCTCCCGAATCGGAATCTGTGTGATCTCAAAATATATTATTTGTGTTATAAATACTATATAAATATAGTATTTGTGCAAGTGCAATTAATTTCTCTACAAAACATTCACTAATTACTGCACAGTATGTGCCTGCTCCGAGAGCTGAAGAGAGAAAGATTTTTTGACGGGGCAAGTGAAAGAGAATTTTACTGCCCCTACCGGACAAGTAGCCTGATTAAAACGTCAATACTAAAAAATAACTAGGTAATCGCCAAAACACGAGAATGATTCTGATTTTATTTGTGGCGATTGGTGGAAAATATATAATAAATGTACTGCCGCTAACAAGGTTGCGCTGTTGTGGCTCGCTCAGCCTCTTGGGGAAAAATTGATACAAATGAGCTCAGCACATACAAAGAAACTCAGTTAAAGTACCCCTATTATGCTATTTTAAAGTTTCTCAATTTAGTTTTGGAAGTCTCCAACAACAGGTTTACATGCATCAAAGGTCAAAAAACCTTTGATTTTCTCATAATATACATTGCACATCACCATAATGTTCAGTGATTCTCAAAAGACTTGATGGATGAATCCGTCTCTTTAAATCCCTCCTTTCTCTGAGCCTACTCTGCTCTGATTGGACAGATGGCCCAGTCTGTTGTGATTGGTCTAATGCATTCATTGGTCATACAGAGCGTATTTAGAAAACAAACGTCCATTACCATAACTGAACTCTGGTGTCCGGAGGCTTCCTAAAGCTCCGCGATAGTGCACACTGTAAAGACAGTAACGATGTTGATTTTACATCAATCCCAGCGCGAGTCCGAATCGATGATGAAACAATGGATGAAACTAGTTATACAACCCGAAACTTGAGCAGGACATTTCTCAGTGATGCTACTCAGTTTGAGGGTACATTATGAGATGTTTCAACTGTAATTCCTCACCATCAGCATTAATGTGTGTGTGTGTGTGTGTGTGTGTGTGTGTGACTCACTTTTGAGAGACAATAACTTTATATACGGTGCACTTTTAGATTTAAAACTTTGCAGGATGTTTTCATTCCCTTAGAACGGTTATACACTACATGAAAGGTAATTTTCAAAAATCCATAAAAATAACATTACCTAAATAACATTTCATTTAAGCAACATCACACGTCCAAGAGTGCAGTTTTCCTGAGTACTAAAATTGTGTACACATATATATGTGTACACCATTTTAGTACTCAGGAAAACTGCACTCTTGCATAGATAGATAGATAGATAGATAGATAGATAGATAGATAGATAGATAGATAGATAGATAGATAGATAGATAGATAGATAGATAGATAGATAGATAGATAGATAGATAGATAGATAGATAGATAGATAGATAGATAGATAGATAGATAGATAGATAGATAGATAGATAGATAGATAGACAATCCCCTCCAAAAGTATTGAAACAGTGAGGACTATTCCTTTATTTTTTCTGTAGACTGAAAACATTTGGGTTTGACATCCAAAAATGTATATGAGACAAAAGATCAATCTTTCAGCTTTTATTTCCAGGCATTTACATCTGGATCTGATACACAACTTAGAAGATATAGGGCCCTATTTTAACGATCTGAAACGCAAGTGTCAAAGCGCGAAGCGCAAGTAACTTTGTGGGCGGGTCTCGGCGCTGTTGCTATTTTCCCGGCGGGATAAATGGCTCTTGCGCCCGGCGCAAATCTAAAATGGGTTGGTCTGAAGTAGCTTCATTATTCATAGGTGTGGTTTGGGCGTAACGTGAATAAACCAATCCGAGCGTCATCCAACATTCCCTTTAAAAGCAGGTGAGCAAGTTCCATTATGGATTGCTATTATTATGGCGTATTTACCAGACGCACGCCAGGAGCGGTTCACAGCCGAGGAGACTGATGTTCTTGTAAGAGCAGTGAAAGACAGAGAAGTGAAGTTGTAATGTTGTACATTATGGTAAAGGTGATTTCACAGTCTTTTTTTTTCAGTCTTTCAGTTTTTTCAGTTTTTCAGTCGATTTTTTTTTCCTGGTTCTTGACGGACAAACCAATTTGTCAGATGTCCTTATATACATATATGTCTTGCCACTATTGGGCAAACAGGTCTTATCCTTAATTATTACAATTAGCCTGAATCATTTGTAAGCTAGATTTATGCCTATTTTTTCACATCTTCGTGGCACACCACAATGATTTCCGTCATCTCATGTGTTAATATTTTTTTAGTGTAACAATTTATGATTTGCAAAAATAACTGTTGCATCTGTGTAGATTACATGAGCAAAGTGTATGCGCGTTGTGCACGCTATAGGCTACATTATGGTCAAGCATGCGCCCTTAAAATATAATGAACAACGCGCAACGCGCCACTGACTTTAGACTAGGTTTTTTCTGGTCAGTGGCGCAATTGTTTAATGGAACAGCAAAATAGCACCAGGGATTGTTTGCGCCGGAACACGCCTCCTTTTTTGCGCTGAACCGCCCAGGTAGCGCAAGTTCATTCCCTAGTTTAGCGACGTGCTTCTGTGGAGGGAAAAGCGCGCTTTGCGCGGGTGCAAAATAGGAATGACACATGCGTCGGTGTACAAAGTCAATTGCGCTGGGTGCAAGATAGGGCCCATAACCTTTTGTTTGAACCCACCCATTTCTCATGTGACCAAAAGTATTGGAACATGTGACTGACAGGTGTGTTTTGTTGCCCTGGTGTGTCCTATTACATTGATTATTCAAACAATAAATAGCATTAAATGTCTGCACTCAGTTTCAGATTTGGATTTTGCCTGTGCAGACTGCATTTATAGTTAGACGTGTAACCAACATGAAAACCAGAGAGCTGTCTATGGGTGAAAAACAAGCAATTGTGAAGCTGAGAGAAGATGGAAAATCAATCAGAGCCATTGCACAAACATTGACCATAGCAAGTACAACCATTTGGAATGTCCTGAAGAAGAAAGAAACCACTGGTGTACTAAGTAACAGACCTCGAATGGGTAGACCAAGAAAAACATCAGCTGTTGACGACAGAAACATTGTGAGAGCTGTAAAGAAAGACCCTAAAACAACTGTTAGTGACATCAGTAACAACCTCAAGAGGGCAGGAGTGAAGGTATCACAGTCTACTGTCCGCAGAAGACTTCATGAACAAAAGTACAGAGGCTACACCAGAAGATGCAAACCTCTCATTAGCAAGAAGAATAAGAAGGCCAGGCTGGAATTTGCCAAAAACTACAGAGACAAGCCTCAAACATTCTGGGGCAAAGTTTATGGACTGATGAGACAAAGATTAACCTCTACCAAAGTGATGGAAAGGCTAAAGTTTGGAGAAAAAAAGGATCTGCTCATGACCCCAAACATACAAGCTCATCTGTGAAACACGGTGGAGGTAATGTCATGGCTTGGGCTTGCATGGCTTCTTCTGGGACAGGCTCATTGATCTTCATTGATGATGTAACACATGATGGCAGCAACAAAATGAACTCTGAAGTGTACAGAAACATTTTGTCTGCCAATTTACAGAAAAATGCAACCAAACTGATTGGGAGATCCTTCATCATGCAGCAAGATAATGACCCAAAACACAGTGCCAAAGCAACAAAGGAGTTCATCAGGGGCAAAAAGTGGAAGGTTTTAGACTGGCCAAGTCAATCTCCAGACTTAAACCCTATAGAGCATGCATTTTACCTGCTAAAAAAGAGACTGAAGGGAGTAACCCCCCAAAACAAACAACAACTGAAAGAGGCTGCAGTGGAAGCCTGGAAAAGCATTACAAAAGAAGAATGCAAAAGTTTGATGTCAATAAGAGGATGGATACCCGACCCGAGCCCGACGGGACCCGTTGGTAACTGACGGGCCGGGCCGGGCCGGGTTCGGACAGATATTTATAAATAATGTTCGGGTTCTGGTCGGGCTCGGTCACGTCAGCGCAATAAGGCATTGAACATCTGACATTTAAAACATCTTATGTAGGTAGCCAATGGGCCTTTTTAACTTGATGTTTTTGTGATTAAAATAAATTGAAAATATTACCTTAGCTTTCGTCTTCCTGTGCGCGGAAATTTGCTTATGTAGCTGTGACAACGCGCAACCAGCGCGCAACACGTACGTGCATATACATGTGGCTGGCAGCGCAACTTCAGCGCCGCTGCAGGACCATCGAGCAGAGGACAGCCTTAGCCATCCACAGATGATCCAATCCTTTTTCTGCATAATAACTTGGATTAGCCTAAACTTTGATGGATGGATTATGTAAATAAATCCCATGTTGCAGTTTAGTAGCATACAGTTTTCGAGAAAAATGGTAAGAGTGATTTTCACTTGAATAAGCTGCATTTGTGTTACGTTGATGTTTTGTTCTCTTAGCTGGGCCATTTTGGTAGACCTTTGTTCATTTAATTTTGGTTTCACAATTGGCTATTTGATTTGGCCCCGTGTTAACGTGTGTATTTATTTGTTTCCCCATCTGCGCGCTAATGCGCTCATCTGTAATAATTTCAGAATGCCTTCCTACAGTTGCTTAATAAAAGCGGGCTTTCCACACGAACAAACGTACATGTGTCATTAGTATGAGAAAAAAAATAGTGTAATGTCTGAAGAATGACAGACAAGGGAGGTTTCCGAACTTTTAATCAGAACGAAGATGAACACACTCTCACTCAAGCGCACACGTCTTCAGGATTTGTTTCCGCCCCTCTGAACTCTCTTTGTTAACCCTATCACTGCCGGTGCAAAACAAAACAGCAATTTCACATCTATGAAGAGTCTGTGCGCTACATTCGGGCTCGG